>NW_026864662.1:0-418980 GCF_026571515.1 Ruditapes philippinarum | reverse complement strand
AGACTGAAGTCTTAGCTTTAAAGCAATAGTGTGCACCAATCCTGCATGTAATTTAGGTATACAAGTTATGTAATATCATAAATTATACACAAAGAAATTAACAAATTATGATTAAGATGTTTATCTATGCAATTGTCTATGTTTAAGAACATATACTGTAAAATAATCTATCCATTACAATTAATTTATTTTTGTTAGAACAAAATTATTTACAGTGTGTTAGACGGCAAAACTAACATTCAAAATAATACTGTAATATGAAATGTCCGCAATAGAGATGGAGGTATTTAAGTACATTAGAAGTGAGATATACATGACAACACAAGTTGAGATACCTTTGCCACTGAATAAACACATTATTGTTGGAACATTATATAGGCCACATAAACAAACCGATTTCAAAAATAATTTAGAATCAATTTTGTCTAAATTTTCATTTGCAAATGAAATATATATTGTATGCACTTTCAGATGTACATGTATATGCTTTCATGAGAAAAAAATCTGTTTATTCAAAGATATCATGTATTTCGAGTTTATACATTCTTCGAAAAATTATAAAAACACACCGACCCGAATTAGTTGTACGGGTTCCAGCCTTGGGGTTAAGCAATGATTTATGATTTTTGTACATAATAGTGTTTAGAAATCCGATTAATTGTTATCGATATGTTAATATACGCATTTATTGTGGACTCAGACTGAACCATGAAATGTTAATAATGCAGGGAACAATGTTCAGAAAATGTTTACTGATTTGTTAGATAAGATTAATCCATTAAAGGAAATTAGACTGAAAAATCAAACAGAACATTAATACATCTAAATATGTATACATGTATACAGTAAAAACTTAAAAACCTTCTCTGAATTGACAAAGGCTATCTAGAGGTTATATAGTTTGCATAAAACATTCTGTTGTGGACGTCTACCAAATTATAGTCCTTGGGTCAAAATTGGTCCCGCCTCGGAGCCACTGATTTCCATTATGTACATATACATCGTGTATATCAACGTTGGAATGTGAAAATAACGCACGATTCGTGCAAAAAGGACCAAAGAATTGTGCAATAAATGGCGGATACCTGATTTCTAACGCGGTAAGTAAACTGGCCAATATATTCTTTATTTAACCAAACCGAAAAAAGGAAGAGCCGCATACGGCTGCGAAGACATTATACTTTAAAAGTTTATCCCGCCTTAAGATTAAATCCACGAAATTGCTTACTTTTCAAGATCATTCTAAATGCTAAAAGATGTAGCGGAGGCGTTGTTATCTATGTTAAAGACAATTTGAAAAAAGGTATTTCAGTTGTTAGAAATAATCACGATTCTGTTATCTGGTTAAAGATAGATAAGTTTTTTTTTCAATATAGAAAATGATATATATTTGTGTGGGGTTTACATATGGCCTGAAGGATCGCCATTTTATAATGTATGTAACGTTGATTTATTTGATGAAATTCAGAATGATATTTTTGAGTTTGAAAATGAAGGGTCTGTGTTTTTGATCGGCGATTGGAATAGTCGGGTAGGTCTTAAGGCGGATTATATTATATGTGATACTGTTATTAAGTCTATAGATAATGATGATTATATTCCCGATATATCCTCCGTCAGGGCCTCCTGTGATAAAACGTGTAATTCTAACGGAATAAAACTTCTTGACTTATGCAAATCTACGTGCTGTCGAATAGCTAACGGTCGGATCAGTAATGACTATGGTATTGGTGCGTTTACATTTGCATCACGTCAAGGGGCATCATTAATTGACTATCTACTCGCGAAAGAACGTGATTTTGTAAATATTAGTGATTTCAAAGTACACGACTTCAATGAATGGAGCGACCATTGTCCGATTTCCGTTACTTTAAACTGTAATGCAATGCCCGAGGAAGTAAATAATTCAGGATTTATGAAAATTAGATGGTCAGACGAATTTAAATCTGAATTTCGTTCAGGTATTATTGGTTGTTTACCGCAATTTAACCGATTAACGGAGGATATGTACATTCAAGATAGAGCTTCTGTAAATAACATTTTAAATGAATTCACCGATACGGTTCGTCAGGTAGCTGACCCTCTGTTTACACGTTATGTGTCAAATCGACGCGATGTACATTTTGTTGATAATCGAACCAATGATAAAGAATGGTTTGACCTTGAATGTAAACATGCAAGGCAAAGGTATATAGAAGCTCAGCGTGTCTTTAAAAGATGTAACTCTGAATATAGTAGAGAGCAGTTTTTTGATGCTCAAAGGCAGATATAAACAAATAGTTAAGAAAAAGAAGAAAATATTTGAAATCAAAAAAGTATCTGATATCGAAAATTTACGTTTTCGAAGGCCTAAAGATTTTTGGAATTATTTTAAAAGCTAAAAAAAAAAATAATGACATAGATATATCGCTTTGAATCTTTTTACAAATATTTTTCAGAAGTAAGTAATGATATTTTTCAAAATGAAAATATTGAAGCAGAAGATTTTCTACAAATCATAATTTTAACTCAAATTTAGAAAAGGATGATAACACTGACGTTTTGAATAGTTCAATTACTATTAATGAAATTTCAATCGCTGTTAAATCTTTAAAGCGTGATAAATCCTGCGGAAACGATTTTTTGCTGAATGAATATTTTATTGAAACTGTAGATATACTGGCAGCGCATATATGTTGATATTTTTAATTGTATTTTTTGATAGCGGTTTTTTTCCTGAAAGATGGACTGAAGGGGTTATTGTACCATTGCCACAAGAAAGGAGATAAAAACAATGTTAAAAATTATAGAGGCATTACTTTAGTAAGTTGTATGTCGAAATTATTTACGACAATACTAAATAATAGAATTGTTAAATATTGTAATGAGAATAATACCATATCAGATGCGCAGTTTGGATTCAGAAAAGGCTATTCGACAACTGATGCCTTGTTTATTTTGCATAATTTGGTTCAAAAATATTTAAATGAAATTAAAAGATTATATTGTGTTTTTGTTGATTTAAAAATGGCATATGATTGTATATATAGAAATGCATTATGGCTTAAATTGTATAAGCACGGGGTTAACGGTAAAATTTTGAGAATAATTAAGGACATGTATGAAAAAAGTAAAATCATGTGTTCGGTCGTGTAATTCGTACTCTGAGTTTTTTCAAATATGCTGTTGGTTTAAGACAAGGGGAGGTAATTTCACCAGTATTATTTTCACTATTTGTTGAAGACTTAGAGTTATTTTTGCAAGATGATATAAATTCAGGTGTAAATATTGATGATATTATTCTTATTCTACTTTTGTTTGCAGATGATATGGTTATTCTTGGGAAGACTCCGGATGAAATTAACACTAATCTTATATTACTTTCTGAGTATTGCAAACTATGGAGTCTTGAAGTCAATGTACAAAAAACCAAAGTTATGGTATTTCGTAAACGTGGGGGACTTAGAAATAATGAGACTTTTGTGTATAATGGGACAATTTTGGAAGTTGTAAATGATTTTAACTATCTAGGAACTGTTTTTAATGATATGGGGAGTTTTTCATTAAATCAACAACAATTGGTCGGTAAAGCTTTGAAATCAATGAATGTTTTATTAGTTAAATGTCAAAAATATAAAATGAAACCTAAAATTCTTTGTCAACTTTTTGATTCTTTTGTCGGATCAGTACTAAATTATTCAAGTGAAATATGGGGGTTTACAAAATCAAAAGAAATCGAAAGAATTCACCTTAAATTTTGTAAGAAAATTCTTTTTGTTAAAATGTCGACTCCTAATGTTGCAGTTTATGGCGAATTGGGACGATATCCTTTGTATATTTCGAGATATATTAGAATAATAAAATTTTGGCTTAAACTTAACAGTACAGATAATATAATTTTGAAAACTGTATATAACATGTCATATAATGATTGTATAAATGGTAAAAAGAATTGGGTCTCAAATGTAAAAAAATTATTGTGTGAAAATGGATATAATTATGTTTTTGATAATCCTCATTTTGTTAAAGAAAAGCCGTTTTTAAGTATTTTTAGACAGCAGTTAATAGATTGTTTCTTGCAAGGTTGGCATAGTAATAAGTCAGGTAGCACAATGTTAGACCTTTATCACCATCTTAAAGAAAAATTTGAATATGAAAGGTATCTTGATCTATTACCTTTTGATTTAAGAACATATTCAGGAAAACTAAGAGTGTCAGCTCATTCATTACGGGTACAAACAAATAGGTATGGAATTAATAGATTACCCAGAAATGAACGAGTATGTCTTTTCTGTGATACAAGAGACATCGATGACGAATTCCACTTTGTATTTAAATGTCCATGTTTTAATGATATACGACGGTTATATATTGATCGATATTATTATATCAGACCAAACATGCATAAACTTATCGAATTGTTAAATTGCAGGGAAAAAGATACTCTTGTTAAACTTTGTAAATTTAGTAAGATTGCTTTTAATCGTAGAAATAAACAAATGAGTCAAAATATATAATCATAATCATCCTCTTAATAACTCATTGGTTGATATAACATTTGTATTGTTTTATATAGATTGTGTGACTATACTTGTGTTGTGTAAATATGTTATTTATGTGCACGATGTACATGATGTACAAGTGAAATAAATGTTCTGTTCTGTTCTAAATTCATTTTGAGTGTGATTTTTGTCGACTCTTATAAGTACAACAATGCATATAATTTTGTATAATTTCGATTTTTGGTAGACAAATGACATTTACGAAACTTTTGGTGACATAGAAAATCGAAAATAAGCTGAAAAAATGTGATTCAAGTCGTTTTTATGAAGTAACGCCGATATACGTGAATAGTGCTTCGCGGTTACGTGAGAAATGTGCTTTTAATTTTTCATAGTAAAAACTTTAAAAAATCCTCTTGTTTGAAGGTACAAGGCTTAGAGCTTTGATATTTGATATATGATATCAGCTATAGGTCCTCTATCAAAGTTGTTCAACTCTTGCATCTTGTGTTAAAATTGGCCGTGTCCCGGGGGTCATAGTTAGGTTATCCTTATACGTATGTAGTAAAAACTTTAAAAATCTTCGTCTCTGAATTGACAAGAGCTAGAGGTTATATATTTTGCATCAAACATTGTGTCGTGGAGCTCTACCAAGATTTTTCAAATTGTAGCACTGGGGTCAAAATTGGGGATCATGGATTTTCATTATTTACATATATAATGTAAACAGAAACTAAAACACTTGTTTTCTTAATAGGAGAAAGCTAGAGGTTAGATTTTCGAGATGAAACATTGTCTGGTGGACCTTTTTCAAGATTGTTTGAATTAAACGCTTATGTCAAAATTTTGCCCCGCCCAAGGGGGACACAGTGACATACATTCTTTTTCCCATGAAATCTGGACCATGTGCACAGTTTAAGATGTAAAATTAAATTGTAAACATCAGCTGATCTAGATTTTGAAAAGTGACCTACTTTCTATCCATTTAATTAATTTACAGCTATGAAATTTGGACTAAAGCACAGTTGTATATGTAAAATTGAACTTTGATATCAGCTGACCAAGATTTTGATGATGTGACCTACTTTCTTGTCATTTTATGTACAACCATGAAATTTTGACATGTGCACAGTTTTAGATGTAAAATTGAACTTTGGTATCAGTAACTAGATTATGATGAAGTGACCTCCTTAGGGCTTTTAATATACAGCTATGAAACTTTGACCATGTGCACAATTTCATGTAGAACTGAAAAATTTGATATAAAATGACCTAGATATTGACCTAATTACCTACTTTCTTGTTTTTTTATGTACAGCTATGAAATAAGAACAATGCATATAGTACAAGATGCAAACACGTTCACCATCAACACACACTCCTTTACCTACTATTTAACATCAAAGTGCCATAACATTTAAGTAAATGTTTAAAAAAACATTGCAAGTATTGAACATCCTTGTCTTACACCAGCTGTGACATCAAGTCAAGCGTACACAATGTCTTGATACAATATAGGCGAGAAAAAGTCGTAGTTATTCTATCAAGACTTTGTTCATTAAACTTTGCAATGAAGGTCAACGGTCTATAAAATTGGCAAAATAAGGGAAAATGTAGATAAGTACGATTAAAAGAAACTCTCACAGAATATCAAATCTCTTGGTTACATTAACAAGCCCGATTATTGTTCTATCGTTCGATAGTGAAATTTGACATGATCCTTAACGAGTTGCATATGTCATGATACAATTATTTTTTATAGGAACAGAATACAAAAAGAGTTTCATCTCCGCCATGTTATACTGCCCTCACACATACCTCGCGACCTTACTGCGTCCTTACTGCGACCTTGCTACGACCCAGGACGCAGCACAGTCGCCATGGACGCAGCAGGGACGCAGCGAGGTCGTAGCGAGGAACCCAAGGACGCACAAGGTCGCAGACCGTCGGCGACTATTTTGAACATGCACAAAACAGTCGCAGAAACTCTGCGTTCTTGCTGAGTCCTGGTTAGGTCGCCGTGGGATCGCAGTGGAGTCACCATAGTCGCAGCAGCATCGTAGTAAGGACGCAATAAGAACTCAATAGACGTAGTACACTCGTACTAAGGACGCCGTAGAGTCACCGATGAAATTACAAGAAATTGCTCGGAAACCTTTGGCGACGCTATTTCTACACACTGTGAACCACTACCAAACTGCATATCTGAAGCGGCGACTGGGTCAACTTGTAGCACTTTAGAGACCCTCGCTCTTTTGCCTCGTCCGCCTCTCATCTTTGGAATAATATGGATGATTTAACTTAATACTAATTAAATATACGTCTTCACTCGTTGAAGGTCAGACTCAGAATGAAATTCACTGGTAAAAAGTATTGTTTTTATAGACGTAGCAAGAACGTTTGTTTGTTTGTTTGTTTCATTTTACGCCTTTTTCAACAGTATTTCAGTCATATAGGCGGGTAGTTTCCTAACCATCGTTCCTGGAGAGTTACACCAGTACTAGACTACCTTCCTCCGCGCTAAACTACCAAAGCATCTCCCGGGGATCGAACCCACGCCAGAGAGGTAACTGGATTAGAAGTCATCGACTCTAACCCCTCGACCACGGAGGCGGTTAGCAAGAACGTAGTAGGGTCGTCGTACAGTCGCAGGACAGTCGCCGGACAAACGCAATAGTCGTCGTAGAGTCGCCGTAAGGACGCATAAAACATAGCACAGTCGCAGCTGGGTCGCCGATGATCGCCGTGGGGTCGCCTTGGGGACGCAATACAGTCGCAGTGGAAACGCCATGGACGTAGAAGGGTCGTATTGAGGACATAGAGAAAACGTACTGAACACAAGACTGCAGAGCCCCGGACCGTCTGCGAGAGAAATTTGAAAGAAAACCAACGATTTTCGAAAGAAAAATGCTATTTTACTAGTTTTCAGGTCGCAGTAAGGTCGTGGTTTATGTGTGAGGGCACCTTTAAGTGAGGTGTTAGTATATGTAGGCTTAACATAAACAAAACACTGGATAGATGGTAATCCTGCAAGATTTCTTAAAGATATTACTTACATTGTGAATTCATCAACAGAGGATATGAAAATTGCTAGATGAAAATCTTTGCACAAAAGAAAAATATGTTAGTTGTTGTGAATCACAGATCAGTAAGTATTTTATTGTTTGGTAAGATTTTCGACTGGGACGTGCATGTAGAAATGGAGTCATTTTTTAGAAAAATAATTTAATTTACGAACATCATTCTGGATTTTGAAAATGTCATTAAACTGACACGTGTCTTATTCAACTACTTGAATGGATCCGTAAAAATAACTCCAAAGAGTTACAAATAACATTTGATACCAGTAGTGTCATTCCAGTGGCGAGCGAGAGTTGTGAGCAAGAGCAGTTTAGGTTTGGGGATTATGACGTAAATGTTAATCTTTTGAAGTGGTCTTCGAGTGTACTTGAGAGGTAGAATATCCTTTTGAAGTGGTCTGCCAATGTACTTGAAAGGTAGAATATCCTTTTGAAGTGGTTTTCAATGGCACTTGAAAGGCAAAGTGTGTCCTTTTAAAAGATGTTAATTAAAATAAAGATGGCGGATATTTTTGCATAATTAAAAATAAAAATGGCGGCTAGTTCCGTAGTGAAAAACAAAAGATGGCGGATAGTTTACCTGGCAACCAATGGGGAGAGTGATGCATGAATGAGTGATTATAGGCAGTATGTGTGTGTATTGAAATGTTTTCTCAATAAACATTATTGATTAATCTCAATTTAAGCTTGGTTTATTACTTTAAACACAGAAATCCAGAATGCATGTTGGAGTTTTCATTACAAACATATTACGCTAAGGCAGTAGTGAACAAACTGGAAAAGCTCGCGCTTACTTTGTGACGGCTGCAAACACACGAATACCTGTCTCAGTAAAAACCACTCGTGCATGATGGTGGGCCGGGAAAGCAAGCTCGAAGTGATTCTCATTAATTTTATGGGACAGCTGATGGTTTTCATCAATTGCTGTTATTTTAAGATATGAAAATTCAACATGCAACCATGATTTCACCTTACATTTAAGGCCTTGCAGAATTGATATGTAAATAATATCGCATTACAGTTAAGGCGTAGCAAAATTGATATGTAAATAATATCACATTAGATTTAAGGCTTTGCAAAAAATGATATGTAAATAATATCACATAAGATTTAGGGCGTAGCAAATTTAATATGTAGATAATATCACATTACAGTTAAGGCCTATCAAAATTGATAACAAAATATGTTGTAAAAAAAAACAAGTGTGCATGGTTATATGGATTCATATGGTTTTATCATAATAAGCATGTATGATGAAAAAGACCTTAGCATGATTTAATACAGGGGCTGCATAAACATGCTCTGTTTAAACATGCTTTGACAGAATTTAGAGCTAGCCCTATCTCTCTGTGTGCTGTTACTTTGAAAATATATCTACATTGTATGTAAAGATTATGGTTGATATGATAATAATTATGAATTGGTAACTCAATATAGGCTATATCTATAGTATATTACATTTTTATAGCACTCAATGTAACCATTCCCTCATGTTTTTCTTAATAATGTTTTACCTGCTAGAAATGTTACATATATTACCTGCATGTATAGTTACTTGCCAGATTTTCTGAATTCTATAAAATTGACAATATTTTTTGGTTGTAAGATTGTATGGATTTGAGCAGATTAGATTAAATGGAAGCAGAAATGTTTTAAAACTTTGTTAGATATGCAATAAGAGTATTCACATTACAATCACATACAATCGTGGTATGTTTCTTTGTTAAAGCAGATCAGAAAAAACAAAAAATGGAAAAACTTAAAAGGAAATTAATGGTTTGATTAGATAGGCATTAAATATATACTATCTTTCAAAAACCTCCCCAAATATAAAGGGTTTAGGATTATTAGACTAAAAAAAATGTAAAATTTTTTAATTTAAGAAAGGGTGGAAACTTTTTAAAAAGTTTTTTATTTTAAAAAATTTTTGTGTTTTTGTAAATTTTAAGACAATGAAAACTTTTTTCAAAAATCTCTTTTTTTCTCTTAAAAGCTTCTTATTTCCCCAATTGTAATTTTGCAGGTATATAGATAAAATGACCCGACAACGTAAAAAAAATGGGTAATTTAAGTTATAAACATGCAGGGAGAGCAGACTGTTTCCAGAAACAGTCAGGGAAATTTGCACATTTGGTGGAAAAATTATTGATCTAAAAAACCAATATTTGATTTGTGGCAGATAGAAATTTGTACTTTTTGCAATCGTAATATTTATTTTACAGAAAACTCTTAAGTAAAATTGTATTTGTGGGTGAAAAACCAATATTGACTTATGAAACCCAAAATTAAAACTGGATAGATAAAATGTTTTTTACCTTAACTGTCCGTAACAACACCCAATTCTCCCGGAAAACCAGTCATTTTACCTGCGCTAAAAGCCAAATTTTGGCCCCTTAAAAAGCAAATGGTATCTTTGAGGAAATAGCTGATTTTTTTGATCAATTTTTTTGTGGTTTCTTGCTGAATTTGAAAAACTGTTCATACAATTTTTTTGATTTTGGGGGATAACCCTGAATTTTATATACCCCGTACCCTATTGAAGGGTTGTTTAACCCCAATTGGGCCCCTTTTTTTCCCCAAAAAGCAAAAAAAAACATTCCATTACTGCCATTTCAAATACAAATTTTACCAGTTCTTAAGACCCCAATTATGTTGGGCAATGGTAGATAAAACCCGGCAAGTGAAAAGGGGTAAGAAATTTTTTCAAACATAATTTTTTTTAAATATTTTTATTACAAAAAATTTGAAAAAAAAGTTTATGCAAAGAAAAGGTTTTGATAATGATGTTTTTGCCCGCTTTTTCCCCTTAAATTTTTTTTAAAATTTTTTTTGGCATTTTAACTTCTATAATTTCATTATTTTTTTGCCCTTTTCTGTTTTGTATATTTTTTCCATTAAATGTTGCGATCCTTGTAGTATTTCATAATTTTTCATATCATTTATTATAGAAAAACCATTTTTGAGGGGGAGATGTTTTGAAAAAAAAAAGGGTCCCTTTTAGAGAGGGGAGGGCATTTCAGAAGGGGGTCCATTATAAGAAAGGGGAGGTTCCATTAACATCTGTTAAAAATTGCTTATGAAAAACCTTTATCAAATCCATTGTTATTTGACACCGATTGTTTTGGATATTATAAGAAACCCTTCATTAGTTGTAAGTTTTGAAGAATTATTACAATATCAGGTCAGTAAGGTCAATTCCTCTTTAATAATGACTTAATAATAAATTCCTTACATATGATGTTGTCAAGTCTATGGTTTGACCATAAGTCAATTGGTCATGAAAGAGTAGAAGATTTTAATGATTACTCTAAGTCTTGTTTCTTTAGTACAGTACCATAGCATTGAATCTGAACAATGCCTCAAGAACTTCTTAAATCTCCCCCTTTATCACAGGACATCTCTAGTTTTTCCATGCAATGGTCCCAACATTTTCCCAAGATTTTTTTTGTGTGATACTTTGCCATTTGTAACATATATGATTAAGACATGTTTGTTTTCTGTTTTTACAGCCGAGTTCTCCGAAGTTGTCATCTGTTGGAAGGAAGCTGGAGAATTTGATGTTTGAACCTCATACCCCGACACACAGTAACAATATGTCTAATGGGACCACTAACTCATCTTTAACACCAGGCATAAGTTAGTATACACACTGACATAAATTTATATGTTTCTACATAATGCGTACATGATAAGTGTTCCTTAGAACTGTGTAGAATTTTTTATCATGCAATGAGAAAGAAATTAAATTTTATGTTTTGTTTTGACATCACCCACATAAAAATACTCTTGTAAACAATGGTGTATGAGTTAAATACAAATAGAATAAGAGTTCTATTTCATAATTGATTTCTTTACATTTCTTTAATCCAGTTTAACTAATGATAGTTTAATTAAGAAAGATAATTTTCTATTTTGTGATATGTACTTGGTTTGCACAAGGATTACCAGGTCTCATAGCAGGTTATTTTTTTCTGAGTTCTGTCTCAATTTTCATTTTGAACAGTTTCTGACCAATAAAATACATCATCTAAGTTTGAGCCTACAGAATTTTTTTTATAACCTTGGACCCAAGACTAGCAAATTTTTTGTCTAGGTGGACTTTTGTCAAAACTTTTACTGTACTGTTATTTTTAAAGAAGTATTTTAAGGAACTCCACAGAGGGAAAAAAAAACCCTGAAAATTTCACATAGCTTGGACACTAAAAACAGAAAAGAATTCAAAAGATTACAGAATTATAGTGATATTGCAATTTTTATCCCAGTTTGAGTTTAAATCATTAAAAGATTTTTTTTGATCATTTTGCACAATAAAAATGAAAATTCCGGAGAAAAAAAAATGTAGTGAGCAAATGATCTGAAATTTTGAATCAGATCTATATCAAATGGTATATAAATATCGAAATACATTTCCAGTTCTGTCTAAAAACTTAGTGGAGTCCCTTAAGCATGTTTTTCACACATTCACATACATTTACTTGATAAATTAAAGAAGTACCTTACTACATTGATAATAATGTAAGATTCTGCGAGCTGATCATGAAATTAATCTTTGATGTTACCCTTTCCATTGGCCAGATGTTACTATCTTTGGGGCATGATTCAATTCTAGCTATGACTTTTTGATAATACTGAAAATACTGCTTTGTCTGATATCAGATCATGATTCTGTTTTCAAATTAATGTTCAGTCTTTTCTGAGTAGTAGATCTAAAATATCTGCTTATAAACTATGGGATCTATCTTTTGTGTCTTAGTTATATTTTTTCAAGGTGTTTACATATGCTACCATCAGTAATGGGTGTCCAAGAGTTAAACTCAGAGTGATAAATACAAATTTTTGTCATTGATAATTGCTTTAACTTAGACATTGCTTCGGGGCAATGATTCATTTAAAACAATGATCAAGTTTAGACAAGGTTATGCACTTTTTAAATGTGGTAAGGTACAGGTGTCATTTATTTTTAATTATTTTAGATTTGTATGTTATTTGTATGTTATCATATAAAATATGATTTAATGTTGTGTCACCAGTCTCACCACCACCACCTTCCACACGATCACGTACAAAGTCGTCGCCGGCCACGCCTTCAACCCCGCCCCCTGTGCCACAGAGGAACGACATCAATGAAGATCTAGCGTCTATATTTAACAACACTTCAACTCCTCAACAAAATCACTTTACAAACAACAACGTAAATAATAATGGTGAGTTCCGCTTGTTGCAATATGATTCAGTTGTTTGTCCTTCAATATTTGAGCCGCGTCATGACAAAACCAACATACTGCGTTTGAGACCACCATCCGCGCAGTCTGATCAGGATCCATGCTGTTTGCTTACCAACTCTTTTACAAGGAGAGATACTTGATAGCAAACAGGATGGATCCTGATCAGACTGCGCTGATGGGCAGACTGGTCTGGATCCATGCTGGTCGCAAACGCACTATGTTGGTTTTGTCGTGACGCGGCTCATTTCTTGATTTGGTTTTCAAAATGACCCCAGAGTCCTCAAGATTTGCTGAAAAAGTGTCACAATCACAGATTTTATTGTTTACACATTTATGTATTTTGTCAACTGTGGGCCTGTACCTTTAAATGTAAGACCAGAATCTGAGATCAACTTTTATTTTGTATTCTTACATCTGGACAGAATATAAGATCACCCTAAAATCTTAACTAAATTTTAGGTCAACTTCAGGTTTGAACCTTTAAATTTGAAGTGAATTTGAAATCAACTATAGACTTGTACCTTTAAATCTGTTGAAAATTTCAAAAATTCTAATGATTAGAATCAGGTAAACATTATAAAGGTTTTAAGTCTTGTAGAGATGCATTTTCAAAATAGTCTGGAAGACTCTGCAGTTGATTGATTTTTGACTGTGTACCCACTGCTGTGTATTTTTTTTTTACATAACATTAAGTTTAATGTTTTAAAAGTTTTTTGTTGCAAATTGTGACAATATTTTGTTGGATTGTAAAATTGCTGTACAAAGTGCCATATGAATATTTCCTTACATATTAAGTTTGTCTTATTACCATAATTATCATTATTGCATTATTATAATCATACTTATGAATGCCATTTTATTGTAAATTTTGCTACAATTGGCAATCAAAACTTTGTTATTGATTATAGATATGATTTATACTTGGACAAAAGATTACATATGAAAAATCCCTTATGTTGAATAATTGACCATTATTTGACCTTGACCATGAAGGTCAAATTAATGAAATTTGATTAAAAGTGTGATAACTTTGTAATTTATTTATGAATTTGATTCTTACTTGGACAAAATTAAGAAAAACTTGAGTGTGGCCCCCAACAGACTGTGGCTCTTGTTTTAATCTTGAAGTTGTCAACTATGCTTGCCAAGGAGAATATTGGTAAAAAAACAAACATATTACATTGCAGTGTCAAATCCATTTGCAAGCCCCGGTGGCACACAGTTCAGTAAAGGGCCAAGTGACCCTTTTGGGAATGACATATTTACCCAAACCCCAAAAGTCAAGGGTAAAAGGGTTCAAAAAAGACCCCAATCCAATTGGGAGGGGGATTTTTAATACGGGTAACACCAAACATTTTGTCCAGTCTTATAGTATTTAGTATAATCATGGAATAATTGTGCGAAATTGGTTCAATAATACAGAATCAGGGCTTTTTTTTTACAGGTTGGAAGTAACTCTGCCCTTAATTGATTTATTTTTTTTCTTTTGTGAACAAATTGGTTGTAACTTTTAGAAAAGAGGATACTGGTAACTGCAAGCACACATAAGACAATTTTATATGTCCGCCTCCGTGGTCGAGGGGTTAGACTCGATGACTTCTAATCCAGTTACCTCTCTGGCGTGGGTTCGATCCTCGGGAGATGCTTTGGTAGTTTAGCATGGAGGAAGGTAGTCTAGTACTGGTGTAACTCTCCAGGAACGATGGTTAGGAAACTACCCGCCTATATGACTGAAATACTGTTGGGAAAAGGGGTAAAATGAAACAAACAAACAAATATAAACTAGCATTTTACATCTTCATTCAAACATGAACATGGCATAACTTGAAATATTATTTCTCAAAGGTTGCTCTATTTGTGATATATTCTCACTTTATAAGAAAAGATTATGTTAAAAATTGTTCATGCCATTTTCCCCATAAGTTTTCAGTAGGGGAAAACCAATTTTTTTTGCTGTTAGTTCAATTTGGGTTTTTACACATCGTGTCACTTTTATATTTATTTTTAAAGCAATATTAATTGAAAATTATTTCACATCTGTTTATTATAATTTTTGTACTTGCTGTCTTTCAGGCTGGTTTCAGTCATGGATTATCAATCGGCAGTGCTGACTTTGGCATGGATGATTTTTCCTCCTCTTTTGATTAATCAAAGTGCTTAAGAAACTGTGAAAAATATGAATGTGAATTGTGAAAGAATCGACTACCTTTGTGACAAATACTGTAGGGAAATGTGTACAGAGTCTGGTAAACAAGACAGAAATGCTATGTCTGATGTATGTTTTAATAAGCTGGGCATCTTTGTTTTTTATCAGCTGTTGTGTAAAGGACATTGTTGTGAAATGATCAGATCTATAAAAATGATTAAAACAGTAAGAACCAACATGTTATCTAAAAAAAATGGTATTAAAGATTGATCAAAATAACTAAATATTATTATCTTTATGTGATGAACTATTTACAAACATTTTCTCAAGTAGAAATTTCAAATGTTGTGAAAAGTGATATACATGTATGTAAAAAAAAAATCCTTACACATTTAATTAGAATTGTTGAAAATTGGTATAGGTGTGTTTAGAAAAGTTTTTCAAATATGAAATAAATGAATCAAATGGTAAATGCTAAGTTATTTACAAAATGTATGTCAAATAACTGACATGTTACAGTAACATTTCACATATATTTTTGTCTTGTAAACCAGAGTCTGTGCACATTATGTGTATAATATGTACATATAACATGTTTACATATATATAAACAGTTATATATACATGTAAATTTATGTTTATTGACACATGAAAATTGTGCAGTAGATTTTATCATATACAATATATAAATAAAGAGATTATGTTTTATACTGATAAACTATAAATGTCAGGTAATTAAGTTGAACATGTGACTCTATGAGTTTGTATTGTGATAATTGTTAACCTGTACCACCAGTATAAATCAAAATAATTATGGAAGGCCATTGTAACCAGTTTGAAATCAAAATAAATATTGAAGGCCATTGTCAACAGTTTTAAGCAGAATTATCATGAAAGGCTGTTGTCGCCAGTATAAATCAAAACTATTATGGAAGGCCATAGAGCACAAAGTGATTATGACAATTGTTTGCCATCAGTGTACAGATAATAAAACTATGGATGGCCATTGTTGCCATAATAGTGTTTGGCCAACTGCCAATTTCAAATGGTCTTGCATCACTTTTTGCCGTCTGCTGTTCAGTTTATGACATCCCAGAAATTGACAATGGACAGTTCCAAATAAAAAGCTGGATGAATCCATTGTACAGAATTAGTGAGGACAAGGAAGAATTATCATCAATATTAGTGAATTATGAATATATGATGTCATGACAACATATGATTGGTTTGAATAAATACTGAAAAATAAAAAGGACTATGTGACAGTTTGTATACTTTAACAATGGTACGAGATATAAATTTTGATAAAATGATAACATGTTTATTTTAACTGAATGCAGACAGACTTCCAAAATACTCATAAATATTATCATAGGATTGGAATGTGACTTGAAAATTTATATTGTTAACATCCTTATTTAACTGACAATAATTATACATATTTTATTTCATAGGATAAAATATGATGCTAAAAATGTTGAGGTGAATAAAACTGACAAATCAATACTTGTAACACATTGGTTACATGATGGAAATGTAAGTGAAACAATACGGGATGTACATGCATTTACAATATTGGTGGTAACAGTAAATCAGTATGATAATGTAAGATAATGAGTTTATAAGTTAAAATAAAAAAATATTCATGCTCTCATTGTTACAAGCTGTTTATATATACAGATGTTAGAATCGGGGTCTATTCTGATAATTATTCAAAGATAGTGAAGATAGGTCGTTAATTAGATACAATGAAAAAGATAGGACTGGTGGTTATTTAGATACAATGTAATGTTAAGATCTAGATAAGCTGAGTTTTTTAAAGCTATATTAGTATTTACATTGAAGAAATCAATACCACTGTTATATACTAGTATGTACAATAGACTTTACAAGTGCCCATATTTATAAACCATTGTAGGCTGATGACAACAGATTTTACTCCTGCAACCAGTGTAGATGTGTGATCATGGTCTGCACTGTTTGCTATTCATTCTATTGTTATTTTGAATTTTCCCCCTAAAAATGATGAATGGTTTTGTCCAGATTAAAAGATGGGCAAGTCCATTAAGATATTGAGCAGTGGTTTTGTCCAGATTGAAAGATGGACAAGTCCATTTAAGATATTTAGCAGGGTAAGGTTGAAACAAGTTCTTATTCTTGTACAGTTTGATATAGTGGTTATATTTTTATAGATTGTCAAAATGGAGTACAGTAATACTCTGGAATTTTTAAAGTGAGAATCTTTTTCAAGTGAAGGGTAGCTATTTTGATTTTATTACAAAAGATAAAACTCTTTCTGCTTTAAGCTGGGCATTTACTTCAGACTTGGGTGTGTGCCAGGGGCAATTAAGACTTGCTTATGCTACCAGTATAGAGCCAGGCTGGCTTGCACATTGAGGTTTTCTGACCAAGGGTAATGCTGTTTTGCTTCTGAACTTTAGCATTTAATGTAATTTTGATATTTTAAGATATACTATGCTCAAATCTGATGTTAGGAAATATTGATAATTGCTACACAGTCTGTTTGTAAATATAAAATGAACATGTTTTGACTTCACACACAAGTAGATATGTTATGTTTAAAATTCTACACACTACAGGTGATCACAATATGAATATATAGTGTCATTAAGAAATGGCAGTTTTTTTTATGAAAAGACCAACTTTACTTGACCTGTAATACGAAACACAGCTTCTCATACACAGTTTATATTCGTTCTTTAATTCAAATTACACATATTCAGTAAGAATTTCATAGATTTCAATAATTTTTGTGATTATAATATTTTACTCGAGGATGATAGTATATCTTTAAAGAAAAAAAAACAACCATTGCATTAAAAATGGACTGTTCCAAATTCAAGGCAGGACAAGTCCATTATACATAAATTTAGTGTATGATGTCAAAGCTTAATTAGCTTGTAATAAATATGGATCTGAGGCAAAATGTGTAAAGGCAATTACCATAATAGGGTATTGGAATTTTTTTTCTCATTTTTATCTTTTTTTGTGTTCATTAAAAGAAACACTTTGTCACCTATTCAGAAACAGGTTAACCCCTATTGAATTTGAATAGGAGGTAACCCACTATTGCACTAAGATGATTTGTTGTTTTGTTTCTTCATCTTTATTTGTTGACTGGTCAGTATATTATGTTTTCTTTAGATATAGCTTAGTTTATCTAAGGAGGAAAAATAAATAAGGAACCACCACCCCTCCTCCCCAAAACAATGGAACATTGAAGAAACCTGAAACATTTTGTACAAAAGGTCATGATTTTTTCCATTGTAATATCAAATTGATTAATAAGAAAATGTTATTTTATAGTTTGCTCAAGTGAAATTTATGTTTATGTTATGTGTGGCTATTTTTGTCAAGTTTATGTTCAAAAAGATGTTAAACCAGGGTTTTTAACTTTAACTTTCATGTTTTTAATTTTTCTCCACATATTTTGAGTTCATAGAACTTTTTTCTGAAATTTATGAAAACACTTACATTTTGAAATGTATTTTGGGTAAAATACTATGTGCTGCTGACACAAATGAATGTTTATGATAATAACCAGAGTTAACTCCCCTTACTTTTTTAATAGCTTTAGATTATACAAAATGCTATGACAATTAATGTAATGTAATATTAACTGTTTGAATGATATCACATTTTGTCTTGTAAGCATTAAGAATTTCTTAACACAACTACTTTAATACACTTCTCAATCACAACTATGTATGAATTATTCAAATATAATAATTTACAACCAGTTGTTGCTTCTTTAATTGTACCACTTCACCACAGGTTCTTAAAACAAACTATTTTTAATGTTCTATCTGGGCTGTACTATAATATAGTAATATAGTCCATATAGAAATAGTTTGTTTCAAGTACTTGTGCACTTGACTGTCCAATACATTTCTTGTATTGGCCACTGTATCATCCAATATTTGACAGTTGCGAAGGTACAACCTTTTTCATTCCGTCAAGGATGAAGTTGTTATCTTACATAATAGGAATTCAGAATTTAGTCACATTTTGTGTTTCCTCATTAAATTGGATATTGAATCAATTTGAAATAGTTCTGTACAATATGGAATATATCTAAACTCACAGTCAACTCAGTAAACCCTTGGACACACTTTAAATTTGCATTTACAATAATTATGTGTACTTGTAAAAATAACTTATTGTATAATACTGAATACATTTGAGTTTGATTGTGTTGGAAGCTATAAGCTTATAGTCACACTCTAGTATTGTCCCTGGAATCAACCATTACTGAGCAATGAGTGTAAAGTTTCTTTCTCAAGGTAACAGTCACTTGCCTCTAACTGGGTTTGAAGAGGCTAGAGATCTTTAGAGTACCAGTCTGAGTGGCCACCACATATACATTGTATTCCAGTATTGTACTGTTCAATGTGAAATAACCTTTTAGATATTGAATTGTAATGAGCTCATTGTTACCTGGTATATTGTCAAGTTATCTGTTTATATGTTTTATTTTTAATATTGGTATTTTTTCAAGAGATTAAAACTTGTTTTCTTATATTGTATTACAAATGTTCCACACAAGTTTTCAGTTAATAACAGTGATTAAATCATGTTAAAAAATTTGTGTGTATTTAGTTGTGGAAATAATGTTTTAAAATTTTTTTTTGACAATTTTAAATTTGAAAAAAGCTTTAATTACTTATGCCTTTATGAAATGTTATCCAAAGATTTTTACATAAGGGACAAAGTTAAAAGTTTTTAAAAAATCTCAAATCTCCAAAAAAACAAATTTTAATTTCAATTAAGTAAAGTTTATATAAAGAACATAAGTTTATCATAGTTATAATTAATAATTAACTGTTCTGGTATTTATTCAATAAACGTTTTCTTTTGTTTAAAGCGTTTACGTTATAGCTAAACGTTCGTGCAATATAAACACAATTTGTCAGATGTCTTATATTTTGGAACCAATATTGTTTCAGTGTCGTGTCTAATTTTTGATCAATTTTGAAATTACATTGCATCATTATACCTGTATGTTATGTTAACTTTTAGTGCAATTTGTTAACTTTTGAGGAAAAGTTATGTTATATATCAATGCATTACTTCGAATTAACCTCATTTGAATATGCTAGAAAAAGTACTATTTCTTGATTTAAATGTTGTTTAATAATACATTTTGTTTACAAAATTTTATATTAAATGTTTTTTGTAAGGCTTGTGCTTGCAAACCTAACCCTCCTTTATTTTGCTGAATTTCTGTTATGTACTTTACTTTTATAGCTTCTGTTTTTGGATTTGTCCATTTTCAATTCAAGGGACAACAGAGTTTGCAAGCCAGTGTTATAGGGTCGGGTCAGACTGTGCATGCTGGCTGGGCTTTGAACTGATAGCAAAAAGTGTTTGCTGTTTGACTTCAGTATTTTAAATCTATGGCAATTATGTAATTATGATATATCGGGAATTTTATCAATTTTTTCAAAATATTATCATTATTAGGCTGGAAAAATTATCATTATTAGGCAATAGTTTTTTATTCTTCAAAAATTATTTTAAAAAATGCTGAGGTAAAATATCTATGCTTATACCTCTTTTTCATAAAACCTCTCATCTGTGGATTGAACTGTGTCATTTTTAGAACAGTAAAATCAGGCGTTTGTTCACTGTCATGTTTTAGTTATGATTACTTCTTCCATTATTATCTCTTTGTTATTATGTAATTACTGTTATATTATTATAGAATCTATTTCATCTGTCAAATGTGCTTTACTTAAAGACCCATCAGAGCTTCCTTTTTTGCTTTACAATTTCTATCTTAATTAATGAAGACTTTGCTTAGCTTCAAGTTGTCATTGGGCAGGGTTTTTAATTTAAAATTAGCAACTTTGATGTATAAATCCTTTTGAATCAATGTAACATCCATTGAAGAGCGTAAAAATTAAGTCTTGATGGGTCTTTTTAAAGATTGTAAGAATTTCACTTACACTTTTATAACTTTGTTCTATACATGATGTATATTATGCTCTAAAACATTCAATAAAAAGTTGAACTTTTTTGTACCTATACAGTTTTGTTTATTTATTGATTTACACAGGGCTTGATTTTCAAACGAACCTTGCCCAAGAACTTTCCTTGTCATATAGCTACACTTGGAATGGTCTCATTGTGATACGACTAATTTATAATTTACCAAAACACTAATTGTTATCATGTGAAAGCGAGGCTCTTTATGTAGTTATTATAAAATAGGTTTATTCATTTGACTGGTAATCTAAAGACACTAAGATCCCCATGGGTTTAAACCCGGTCAGGGGTAAACTGATATTTTCTTGAGCAAATTGTTTTATTTTGGTTCCGGAAGGGATTTTGAGAAAAATTCGTTTAAGTGGAAATTTGAGCCTTGTTAAAGGTCTTTTTTTCTTTGATTTTGTTTTTTAAGTCAAAATGACTCAAAAGTTAACTGGGGACATAGGAAAACCACTTGTCCTCTTAAAAAAAATCTCTCGTGAAAACATTTATGACCCCATATTTAATTTAAATTCCCAGCAGTGAGGGGAAAGTAACTCATTTGGAGATCTAAACCAAATGTGTGATTAACCATTCATCTGTAAGTTTCTCTCACATGATTCAATTTATCCATATTTTGACGGTTTTGCGTGGGCAATGGTATAAATTGCAAAAACAACAAGAACACTTTGTTATTAATGACTCTATTGTTCAATTTATTACATAAAATTTCCTTTTTACACAATGAGCGAATGAAAAACCTCAGTTCATAATGGTTTGATACAGGATGACATATTATGTATAGATATAATATATATATATATATGTACGAAATTAAAGAGTACACAAACAAAATGTAAGATGTTTAAGGGGCCGTTGTTGGGCAACATCTACTAGGTACATACATATTTTGGTGTACACCGTGTGTAACGAGAGATGAAATAATGCAACAATAGAAAAGCTGATCTATGACACACACTCTATCAGCTATAATAGATCTACTTAAATATTGAAATTCTATTGAAGAGATAAGAAGAATCATGAATGTAGAATGGGAAAAAAAGTCCATTTTGATTCAAGAAAAATTCCAATTTGTCCTAAAATTTTTAATCATGAAGATACAGAAATTATTCATGTAATAATTTTTCGAAAAGAAAGCAACTGTTTTGACCATCTGAAATCAGCTAATTAAGACAGACAAACAGACCAATAAATGGCTTAAAGTTTGAATACCAGCAAATATATTAGTTTTAAGTATTTAGAAAATATTATTTTTTATCAATAACTTGTCAATAAATTTATCTTTTAAAAACAAATTTCCCAAATATAAAAATAAAAAATAACTTAAGACATTTTTCATTTCAATACCATATAATTCTGAAAATGTTCCCAAACCTTTTTTATCAAAAACTATCAACATTTTATGAAATTAAAGAAAAAATCAATATTACTCATGAAAGAAACGAAAATAAAAAGTTACATATCTCCCAAAAGTAAATAACTACATGAAATACATTACTATTGAGGTATTCTTTTCTGGAATTATTCTTGTAAAAAGAATAACATAATTAGTACATAATACAATGCAATTTTGTCATTTTTTTCACTGGTTAAGAAAAACCACTATATATTTTAAGAATTTCACCCCTAAATTTGGATAATGGACTTGCCGTTCTTTGAATTTGGAAGCGATGATTGTAATATTAAAGGGGTTTCAGTACGGAAAGTCTAAAAATTGGGCTACTATCAGTTAAAGATAGGTCAGATTGCATGTTATTGTTGCTTTAATCGTTCGGGTAAATAAAATTTGCATTACATGAAGAAAAAGGTTTCAATACCAATATATATATTTTTTATCTTTATACACAATTTCTAAACATTTAAAGAAAGTTAGATCAAAAAGAAATTTTGTCTGTTGTTTATTACAGGCAATGTAAATAGTATTTCATTTCTTATCATTTCATAAAAAAACAACAACAAAAAAACATGTGTACATAAATTAATGATAAATGATGATCTTCAATGAATGTATGTCGAGATTTCATGTGATGGCTGAAATAAGCTAAATGAAAATGGGCAGATACTATATTCACTCACTTTGGGGATGGCGAGATGAAATTTCATTCAATATGACATCATTAGTGCAGCATATGAGTGAGAACAATAGACGTGTAATGTGTATTGTAAATTGTATAGTATATCTATAGTACAAATCAAAAAAATAATTGACGACGCTTTATACACTTTGTATTATATCCTTGACCAGTAAAAGAAAGCAGGAGAAAAAAATATACCATAAAAAAAGACCCCAAATAAAGATACATTAATAACAACTTATTGTTGTTGCTTTTTTTCCAATGGAATAAAAAATCATGCTGAAAAAAAAAACAACAACATTTAAAAAAACTAGGCAGAGCACCTTACATAGTTGATGTACAATATATATATATATACTGACAATATGTAAATGCATAGAAAGCTATGATCTCAACAGTAACAATGGATGGCAAACAATGAAATTATTACATATGTGTGCAATATCAATGATAAATGGATGGGTAACTGATACAATAAAATCCATATTACATCCTCTAAGTTAAAAAGTGCACCACTATAATATCTAGCAGGTATTGCTAATGCAAATGTAATGGATTATGGAAACAAAAATCACTCAAATCTTACAAACTGTTATAAACAATAAGTCATAACATGCAAAAAACATGTTTGCTGTTAAAATATTGAAAACATAATATTCATGTTAAATCCACACATTATGAAACCAAATGGAATAAAAAAACAACAACACACAAGCATACTTTGCTACTCGTAACTTCTTCTAAGGGAAATAACTGTTAATGCACACAACACATTTGAAACACTGGCAATTTGAAAGAGGAAAACATCCCCTTGTACATTATCCATCAATTCCTCCTTATAAATCAAAAGGTAAAAATGTTGAAACACTTATTCAGAAACTTTCGGCAAACGCCATTTTCAAAAATCTAATAATAAAATTAAAATCAATGGAATCACAATGTAGGAGGAGGCTTCACATATGTTCTTTACTGATAAATCAAAATCAAAATTAATTAAAATTTACTATTCCTTATGAAATTTCCCCACGTCCTTTATCAATTAACCAATGCCCTGCTGAAACTGGAAGTGAGTAGTTTTTACCACCAGTGTAAAGCCAGGAATGCCTGCACATTTGTTCAGTCAAACCAGGCCCTATACTGTTTGTAGCTCAATTTTTGTATTTTGTTAATAAACAATCCCTTAAACTTGCAATGGACTGTTCCAAATTCAAAGCAGGGCAAATCTATAAAGAGAAATTAGCTAGTTAAGGGTAAAACTCATTCTCTTGTTTCTAAAGAAAGCTTTAGTCCATTTTTTTTCCCTTAAAAAAAAAGTGGAGATGCAAAATTAAAACATAATGTTTTTTTCAAAATCACAACATTTAAGTTAAAAATGTTGATTCTACCCAACATACAATTTACAAAAAATTATATCTAAAATTTTTATTAAATTTTTATAAATGCTACAAAAAATAGTCTTCAAAACAATATTTTGTTCTTAACAAGCAAAGCACTAGCCCTACACATAAAACAGCACCTAAATCACATAACAATATTGTCTTTTCAAAAAAAAAAAAGGAACCAGTCAAACACATAGCTTCTGATTAGCTGGTTCAAATTGCACATTTGAAATCGACCAATGAATAAACTGAACAACAAGACTGGTTTAATGTATCATAAATTTCTAAATAAATTAATTACAAATACCCCTTAATAAAAGCTAAATGTATCTTTTTACATTTGTCAAAATTAACTTCTTAATAAAAGCATGTATCTTAAACATCTTAGGACAAAGTACGACTGCAAAATTGAATAACCAGCACCCACAAAATCATACTGTGCAACCTAATTCTAAACGTCATAAATCTATTCCAGATAAAGGAACCAGAATCGAAATGCACCGAACAGTCTCAGAGAAAACATATTTAGAAAAAAAATGGATGCAATATTCAACATGAAAAAAGGCTATCAAAAATAAAACGTTGCATAAATAATGTTCAACATTAGAAAAAAACAAACCCTATTTATCCTTCACATACATAACACAATCATTTTTGTTAGCGACAATCTTAATAAAAAAAGAATTCAATATTATGTCAATGTTCAAAAATATAAAATGCATTTATTCCTTTTTTATAAATAAATAAACATGCCTCTCAAATACAAATACAAAAGACATGCAGAAGAAAGTAAATGTGTTAAAATGAAATGGTGTTTATTAAATCCCCCTAAAATACATACAAAATTTACAATAATTAACAAAATAATGGAAGCTGCCTTGTGAATTATAGTATTTTACAACTGCTGAAGACTCAAGAAACCTATTACATGTACTTAGATATAGAGTGCCTACCAAATCTTGTCAGAAAATAAGGTAATAGCAATTTTAAAATCATTAACACTTTCACAATAATAAGTGCAGTCTACAGACCACATTTCTTTTTCTTTTGCACCCTTAAATACATTTCTTGTTCGAAAAAAATGTGCTGAATCACTGTGCTGCATAAATAATTGAAATATTTAGAGTTAAAACATTGCTTATATAGCGTTTTCTGCAATATTTGCACCAAAATCGTTCCTTTTTACAATAAAATCATTTAAAATTGTTTTTTATATATAATCATTTTTGTTTTTTTAATACAATATCATTTTTGTTTTTTGTTATAAAATCATTTTTTTGTTTTAAAGATTATGTGAATCCAGAGCTCCAGATAATTTTTTTGGCTAAGGGGTTTTTACCCCTCAAAATTTAGAGTGAGGGGTAAAATGCAAATTCTGAAAAACTTAAGGGGTAAAATCTGTCAAAAAAGCATTTTGCATTTTTTTATAAACAAATTAAACTTATTGTTGTGTTTGTTTGTTTATTTTCTTTTTTTAGAAAAACCTTTACAAATATAATACTGATTTAATGTGAAACAATACAAAACATGCCATGTAAAGTCAGACTTCCAGAGTATACTGGAACTCAAGTTTAGGATACACAGCAAAATTAACAGGGCTTCCATTTTCAAAATTTGGAAGTCAAAGACTTCAAAATCTCTGATATTGGAAGTCACATAATATAGGTAAAGAAGGAAAGTATTGATTTTTGGAAGTCACAGGCCAATTCAAGGAGTAAAAGACTCCCAAACTTCCACTAGTGGAAGCCCTCAAGTTATTTTATTTTCTAGGAGTCAATATTTTCTTTCTTTATTTTTGTTGGCATGTACCTTATCATGTACTCCAGTTTGAACAATTAAAGTTGACATTAGAATTAAAGAAACATAAACAAGATTTTTTTATCTTTCCTTAAAAAAATTATTGATCTGAGAGAAAATTGTCCGTAACTGTAGACTGGGTACGAAAATATTGAGTACAAAACTGCAGGTGAATAACATGTTATTTTGTTCCAACAACTAAAGTTAAAGAAATTAAAATATATCTTTGTTTATATTGAGGCATAAGTATGTCAATAGATGCCTAAACAATCTTTATACTGTGTTAACTCCTACGATGATTATATGGCACAAATTTCATCAATAATTTCACAGGTTGATAGATCTACGGGAGTTACCTCCCTTCTGTATTTCCTGCTACTTTCGTTTTTAACATGCGTTGTTGACAACAGAATTTTTAGTTTTCAATGCAATTAAATGGAAATATATTGTATTTTATGGTCAAAACATTTTCTTTCTACATATCAAATGTTTACATTTCTATTCTTTTACGCATAAATTTTGACATACGAGCGTATTTTCATTTTGTTGTGCGTAACTGTGACGCACGAATTTTGAAAGTGATGCGTATTTTAGATTTTCTATGCGTATTTTACGCTTATACGCACGCTATCTGGAGCTCTGTGAATCTTCACTCTAAACTTTATATATATATGTCTTCTTACTGGTATATACAGAACTATTTTACTAACATGAGTCATCACTACTAGTACATAAAAACCAAGCATATCTCCACTGTTTTCAAACAATTTCCAACAGGTCAGCTGTGTTAACCATATAAAATACAACACAGTCAATAATTTAAAATGCCATAACAGAGTTATCATAATTAGATATTAAGTTTATTTTTTTCTAGAAAAAGTTTTAAAAGTTAAAAATCGCCGTCAAATTACATAATCAATTAGAATAGATCCATCCTACCACTAAATGAAATTACAGGTCATGCAAAGAAGAAAAATTAAACTATCCAAAACCGATATGTAAATAGATTTTAAGTTTTAATAAATTGTCAAAAGTCAATTCTTGAATAATGCACTGTTTGTTTATCAAAATAAATAAGAAACTAGCAGCGTGCTCATAGGATAAGGATGCTCCCACATGTCACTGTTTTATCTATGGAAGGGCAGCAGGATGGATAAAAGCTTATATCTGGCTATATGCCACACACCCCCACTACCCAAAGCAACTTACTCTGAATTTATATTCAATAACTTGAACTTTGATAAAGCTTATAAACTGACTATTTGTATGGACATCACCTGCTTTTAACTAAGTTCAGTTTGTTTTTAAACGGATTTCAAAAATTTAAAATTGTTAAAACTCAGCAGCTAAGAAGACTTTGCTCTACAGTGATGACATATGCTTGCCGTTATGCCATTTTTGTCGCCATTACTTTGAAAGAAACTGTTTTAAAAGAGGCCAACTCTTCAAATATTTGTTCAATGCTATATCAACACGGTGAAAACAATTTTAACTAACTATCTATCTATATATATCTAAATGTATATTAAAGATAAATGACTAGGTGCCGACAATGTTGTACTAGTGCTTCTGTATGCGGGTATAAAATATAACTACAGTTTGTTAACAATATTCATTAACATTTCCTAGAAAAAAAAGTAAACAACCAATGCTGGCAAGAAAGTCAATCTTATGTTGTTAAATTATATATTCAAATACATCAGTGAAATATAATCTATATATCACTCACAGTTCCAACTATATCACTTCAAATGCATATTCAACAACGTATTGACAACATATTCCTAATAAAAAAAAAAAATTATTTTGAACAATTTATGACACAGAAATCTTATTTCATCTACATTATGTATCAATACATAAAATTGAAACAAAGAACTCTTGTATCGTAGAAAAAAAAAAGTGCGTATTAATACGATAACAAAGTAACACCTAAGCCAAATCAGGAGGTAAATTTTCAAGCAGAAAATGTTAATGAATACTGGTCTATTTGCAATACATTCAAAACGAGCCACTGCTCGTCTAAAATTGATATGTTTATAAAATATAACAGTTAATCTACATTGTATTAAACTACCAAATTACAATAAATATTTACATCTTAATAACCACAGACTGTTAATGAATATAATGGGCATCAACAATAATGAAGAGAGAAAAAAAACCATGGAAGCTTTTGTTCAATGGAACACTTTGTTTTCCTAAATGAAAAAGAAAACATGAATATTTACATTATCTTAGAGCAGTGTTCAAAAAATTCACTAAAAACAAAATTTATTGTTCATGAAAGAAAATGCTTTTGTTTATGAAACTCTATCATACAGGTATATGGTAACATTAACAAATGTATACATCAAAGAAACACATAAACAACAACAGATAAGCATGGCAGAAATCCAACAATAGGTATAATACAAGGTAGATAATTACCATGAAAATCAAGCAAATGTTGCATTCTACCTTTGGGTTTACACTATCACTTAAATGTTTACAGTAAAACCTTGAACTAATCTACACCTAAATGCTCAATTCTGGATGTTTCTTCTTGTTATGCTCTGCTAAACGTCTCTTAGGATGAATGGCCATAAAATAAATGTCACATATACCACAATGGGGCGGAGGTTCGTTCAGATGAACTTCCATGTGGTGCCTGAATGAAGCTTCCTCATCGCATGTCGAATCCCCGCATATACGACACTCAAACTTATGCTTCTCCCCTTTACCACTTATAGACAAATACTCCTTGACCCGCTTTATTTCGGGATTGGCAAGCTCCTCTTGTTGCTTTGTAGCATGAAGCTCTAGCTGAGAAGACAACAGTTCGCTAACTTTCGCTTTCCATTTAGATATTGCTGTCTCAGCTGACATTTTATTAACAGACGGCTGAGTCCGTAACTTTGCCTTTTCACTGTCACTATCACCACTTTTACTGTGATCATCATTATTATTCTGAGGCACAGATATTTCTTTTACTAATTCACAACCGTTATTACCCATGTCTTTGTTGTTCTCCATCGACACAGTATTTGAATTCAAAGATGTTTCATTCTTTATATTCTCTTCTTTACTTACTGAAACAGTATCCCCACTTATTCCTGAGACAGAAACATTGTCACTTTTAGATATTTTACCAATGTCATCTTTTGTACCATTCTTACCACTAACTTGTTCTTTAACAATTTGTTTCTGTTTTGCCTTTGCTATGTCATTTGTTTCAGTATCAATTTCTAAACTGTCACCTAGATTCAGATCTGTTGCCATTTCTATACTTTCATTTTGCGAAGCATTGCTTTTACTCTCACTTTTGCTTTCATCAAGTTTGCCATTTTGAGCAACAAAACTTTCAGTTGTCTCCATAGAACTATTTACTTTATCACTGCTTGTACTTTCAATTGAAGTATTTAGGGAAAGGTTTAAATTTTCAACTTCAGTTTTGTCAGAATTGTCATCTTCATCAGTCGAATGAATTTTGGTATGAATATACAAGTCTCTTTTCTTTTTAAATGATTCAGAGCAGTCCTTACATGAAAATGGTTTACTCTCTTTTTCTTTCTTTTTCATGTCTTTCTTATTAGCAACAGTCTTATTTTCCTTTTCTTTCTTTTTACCATCTTTCTTATGTACCTGAATATGTTGAGCATAATTCCATCTTTGAGAAAACTTTTTCTTACAAACTTCACAAAAGTATATACTTTTCTTCTCTATACTGTCTAGAATTTTAGTATCTGGACTCCTCTTAACACTTTTCTTTTTCTCCTCAATGTCTATTGGGGAAAGTTTAACTACAAGCCTTGAGCCTTTTATAGGTGTGCTTGCAGACAGTGGTATGTCTGGATTAGGTGCAGGGCTTTTCTCACGGTTTCTTAAAGATCTAACAGACTTATTCGGTTCAGAAAAGCTTTTCATGTTTTTCCTCAATTTTTTCAAACTATATTCCTTATGTTTATGTTTCACATGTGTCAGCATGTTACAAGCACGTGTAAAGGATTGATCACAAACAGGGCAACGAAATGGATTATCCCCTGTATGCATCCTTGCATGAGCCTTGTAACTACTTAATGAAAACTGAGCTATTCCACATTCTGGGCATTTCTCTGGGAATTCGTCATTTCTTTTAACCTTTTCAACCTCTTCAAAACTTAAGTTTTCAACTTCAGTTCGCTTTTTCTTAGGACTACTTGAGCTACTTTCACCATCTGTTTTCCGCTTAACAACAGGTTTAACTTTATTCGCTTTAGATTCAGATTTATTATCTATTGTGGATCTTAGAACTCTTCCAGCAGTTTGTTTAAGTTTCTTAATTTTTTGTTTCAACAGATCTTTTTTCACAACCACTTGTCTGGTTTTTGTACTTTTTGGTTTATAACTATCTTCTGAAACAGAATCATCTGATACATTATTATACCTAGGACTTCGCTTTTTCTTTTTTGAAGGTTTATAACCTTCAGATTCAGAGTCTTCATCTTCAACATCATCACTTTCTGTCACTTTTCCAGACTTTCGCTTACGTAGGTTTCTTTCAGGAACATAATCCTCATCTGATGTTTCATTTTTAGGCTTTTCTTCACTGTCACTTGTTTCTACACTTTCAGAGGCCTCTTCTTTCTTACTTTCACCCCTTTTTACTTTACTTGTATTTAGAGACTTTTCCTTAACCTCTTTCACTTTCTTAGGAGACGTAAACCATATTGGGGGCTTTCCAAACTGCTTGCATAGATCATTCAGTTCTTTAATTTCAGAAATATAGTCAGAACTAACTTCATGTATTCTTCCAGTTTTAGTATCAAACTTCAAACCCTCTCCATCTTCCTTCCAGTAAACCTTAGCATGTGGATCATGACACAGCTTAACATGGTTGTCAAGAACTTTGTCATTTGTAAACATTTCTTCACACTTCTTACAACTTACCACTTTTTTAGAATGTTCAGTTACATGATTCATATACGCTTTTCTAGAATTCATTTCAATTCCACACACAGGACATAATTTAGGATAGGGCAGTTCATTTACTCCATGAGAAATTGTCTCGTGTGACTTTTCATGAATAGCTAAAATGTTTTTCTTGGAAAAGGTTCGTTCACAAAACTGGCAAGCAAGAACTGGCTTTTCATGAGTCTTTAAATGTTCGACATATTTATCTTGCCTAAATTCAGAGGTACACAAAGGGCAATTCAGAATTTTAGTACTTCTCTTTCTCCTGTGTAAATCTTTCTCCTTTTGCTCAGTTGTATTTTCTGGTTTCACTGATTCTTCTGGAACAGCCTTTTCATGCTTCTCTATTTCTTCTGCAATAAGTTCAGATAAATGTAAAGCCAGTTTGTGCTCTATATAACGTTGTTTCTTCATAAAAGCATAGTGACAACTATTACAACTGTATGTCAAATGAGTTCTCATATGTTCTGATAATGTACTTCTCTGAACACACTTGTTGCATAAACGACAATAAACAATTTCACCAACAACATCATTAACACTTTTCTCCTTGTCATCTGTTTCTTCAGTTTCATCTTTAACCTCAGTCTCCTTAACAAAATCCTCTTCAAATATTCTTATATCAATACTTATTTCAGGTTCATCACTTTCTTCAATTAGTTTTTCTTCAAAGTCCCCAGTTTCTGGATTTAGCACAGTGATCATAGTTTCCTTCTTAATTTTTTCAGTATCGTTTTTCGCTGATACCCTTTTTGTTTCAGATACATCTTTTTTACTTTCATTCTTATTACCTTTCCCATCTTTTAAACATGTTTCAGTTTTGATCATTTCCTCAACTTTAATTTTATTGTCTAATTTACTAGTATCTTTATCTTGTGCCTTCTCGATCTTTACAGCTGCAGCTGTAGTGTTTTCAAGTTCACTATGCTGCTGCAAATGGTATATGTATGTACCCCTACTATCTAGACATACCTGGCAAAGCTCACAAATGATCTGAGGCTCTTCACTAGACATATTATGAGTCTTTAAGTGCTTGTCATAATTTTGTTTCTTAGTGTAACTCTTTCTGCATTCTTTACACGAGAACATCTTTGCTCCTTTCTTTTTCTCAACACTTTGCTGCTGTTCTGCCTGTATATCTTTGAGCTTTTTGTAAACGACTGGAGTGTCAGGAGAAGGTGGCGGTTCAACAATATCTTCAATATAATGACTTTCATCATACACATAATTCTTGTACTTTTTACCACCATGAATAGACCTCATGTGCTTCTCGAGAGATTTTATGCTGGAGTAGGACCACTGACAAATGTCACATGAATACTGTGAATGTACTCGCTTTATATGGGTCACAAATGTCTCTTTAGGTATGTTAGTATAGCATATCTGACAGCACATCTGAGCAGGATGTTTGGAATTTATAAGCTCATGATCTCTATGGTATTTCATATGATATATGTAATAACCTTTCTCTTTTGTTTGATACGCGTAGTCGCATACCTCGCAATATACCCGTGTTGGATCTTTGACATGGGTCTCAACGTGCGCTATCAGATCTGACTTATTAGCAAAAGATTTTTCACATTTGGAACAACTGAATTTCAACTTAACTTCAGTTAAATTTAACTTGGAATCGTCCTGACTTTTGGTTATAGTCTTGACTTCTTCAACATTTTTAACACTCTCTTCTGGTGAAACAGTATCAGTTTTAACTTTTTTCTCTTTCACAAGTTTCTGCTTTTCCAGGTACCTGAGTTGTTTTTGTTTCTCTTTCAAGTTTTTCATGACTTCCTTTTTCTTTTCCTTCAAGTCTTTGATAACTTCTTTTCTACTCTTGTTAACCTTCCCTACAATCCCTGAGGCGTCGCTTTTTATTTCTGGATCTACGACAGGTTCATTCACTTTTTTACTTTCAACATTAAACAAACTTTTCTTCATTGGAGATTCACGCTCATCTTCTGATTTCGTATTCTGTAATTCTTTCCTATGCTGACTCATTAAATGTTCAACACATTCAGTTTTTTGCAAGAACACTTGATCACATTTATCACATGTGTGAACATCATGTGTTTTCAAATGAGCCACAAGTTTCACTTTCTCAATTTCTTCATCACAAATTTGACAGTCAATATATTTTTCCACTTCCACACCATCGAAAGTGGTATCGATGGTTCCACCAGTAAGCGGCACAGCCTTTTTGGTTCCTGCCTGGTGTTCCCTATGCTGATGAATACGGAAAGAATCCTGCTCTGTGTGCCGATTTTGTATGTGATGAAGATATTTACCTTTTTGTTCAAAGTTTTTGTCACAAATCTCACAGTAATATAGATGAATGTCGCGGGAATGGAGTGCCTCATGCCTGGCACATTTCGACTTTTTCTTAAAAACTTTTCCGCACACCTTACATTCATATTGCTGTGGGGATGTATGTACCTTCATATGATCAACCAACAACGCCTGTATCATGAATGCTTTACCACACACAGTACAGTTAAAAGATACACTATCCTTCGACTTTGTAGGCTGGGGTATCTCCTTCACTTTCTCTGGAACTGGGTGCTTAGGCTTTACAGGCATGGTCTCCTTGGGCTTCATATGAGGACCTTGCGGAAGCACTGGACTAACCTGTTTCGCTGCCAAATGAGCTCGCAAGACATCAGCGCCTGGTGACGATGAAACTGGTCCAGCAGAGGGTAAAGGTCCTGCAGTACTGACTGAAAAATTCTGCTGCTGTGTGGTGATAGGAGATCGGTTTTGGGATACCATTCCCTGTGCGTGAATCTTCATGTGCTCTGACATATCGGCCATGTTAGAGAATGGTGCCTGGCAGATATAGCACATGATTTCCTGTGTCTGTTGTGTTGGCTGTTTAGGGGCCAGGTTGACAGTTGGTACTGGCTCAGTGCTCAACTTGTAGTCATGCTGACTTGGCAAGGCATGTGAAGGCACTGGAGCATAAACCTGAAATCAACAGAAAAGTCAATAATTTAAAGTCATAATAAGGTACAAACAGATAAATAAGTTTTGGAAAACAAAAATATAAATCAGAAGGAATTCATATTATCTTCAAAAATATTTTTAGTAATATGTATTGAAAAAATTAAATGGAACAATAGGAAATCAAACAGTTACTATTTAAATCATGCTTTTTTTTCAATTTACAGAGTTTACATGACATATCTGCACATATATGCCAAGTCATTCTAAAATCCATTCAGGAATAATAGATTTGTTGACAGAACATGACCATCAATGCACTTTAATGAAAAAATCCTTTCAAGTGTGGCCTTGACCTTTGACTTACAAACCTGGATCTTGCATATTGTCTCAATGTCCTATACATTTCAGCACAATTCCATTCACGAAAGACAAAAATATGGTATGGACAAAAAGCAGACAGGGGCAGACATTTCAAAAACTATTATATGCCACCCTTTGAGGGCATAAAAATATTGCAAACATATAAAAACTACAAGGTCAAGATTGGCAAACTGATTAATAATTTGATCAACATTTGTTTAAAACTTAAGAAATTTTTTCCATCTCTGCAAGATAGTTATTTATAAATAGAGGATAGATATGAAATGAGTGTAGATTCAATACTGAATCTATTTAATGAGATGAATAAAATTGTCTCATGCGAGCCTTTGGCGAGCACAATATTTCTTTATTCAACGAGGACAATAAATTTAGTAATGAATCTACTTTATTTATCTCATACATAAAATAAAGACTGTTTAAAGTGAAAAAGTATAATTTTTTACTGAAACCCCTATAGTGCAATGCTAATATTTATCATCTCATTACGCTATGTTTGTATAACTTACGATGTCACATCAAAATATATGCACAGCTGTGCAATACCATTTTTAGGGAGCCGCAAAAGCAGCTCAGGTTTGTGATAATGTGATATATCAAGGACATATTGAGCTGTCAGTTATAAAAACACTTAAAATTTAAATACAAAAACAGTAAATCGAAGTACATGTTTACATTTGGTCATAGATAAAAATAACTAGAAAATCTTTACTATACCTGAGCTTGTGGCTGACTACCCTTATAAACCTGGCTGTAAGTGAGATGAGGTGAAGCATGCCCGCTAGGATATGCCGGCAACTGCTCTGTCGAGTTTGGGACTACTTTCTGCTGGCTAGGATTTGACAGCTGCTGATCGGTACGTGGAATGCTATGTTGATAGTGGGAATGGTTAGTTGTGGATACAGTTGCTACTGAAGGACCATAGTGCAATGTCTGTTTCGGCACGGTGTCTCTATGGTCAGTGTTGGATTTTTCATTACTGTTAGGCTGATTATAATAATTTACTGGCAACGGTGCAGAAGTCAGTTTATCTACACCATACAGATTCTGAGGTTGGCTAGACAGGGTCTGTTGGTAATACGTCCCTTGCTGAGGGCCAAGCAGCTTGCTAAGTCCATACTGGTTGCCGGTGTAGTTGTCGCCTACCTCCGGTGCCGAAGTTGGATGGTAAATTGATTTAGGGATGCCATAGTAGGGATCAGGCTTTTGAATTGGATGTTGCCTACTATCCAGTCCCAAAATCTCTTCTGGCCGTCCCATTGGAAGTGCACTAAAAGGGGGTATTGACATAGGTTTATTTGAGAGATCTGGGGTGTACAAACTCCGTGTTAAACTGTCCAGGAATGAGGAAGAGCTATAAGCAAGACTGTCAACAGGAAGATGTCTACTGTCAGATGACACCTGTAAATAAAATAAAACTCAAGTTATAATCATATTATTTAAAACTGAAAACATGAGAGCAAAAGCTAACTTTCCTTGAAAATCAACTTTTTATTACTACTGTAGACTATAATGGTTAATGTTTTTCACATTTGCAATAAAAGACATATTTAAGTTTATAGGAAATCTTTATGCACCACAAAGGCAACTTATTCATACAATTATGAAGTGTACAAATAACAACCTTCTTTATCTTATTGAGTTTGCTCTGGGAACTTTTCTCCCTCATCAAATAACAGACAAGAATTTGAATTTGGAGGTTAACAATAGCATTTGTTATTAACTGACCAATAACAAGACAAATATTACTGCATTTATTGTAATATTTTTAAATATAACAAGATTGCATTTGAGAAAAATGCTATGCCACTGCATTAATACAACACTAAGCCTTGTACCTTCAGACAATAAGATTTTTTGACTATATGTATATATTGAAAATCAATGACCCCCGGGGCAAAGGCAATTTTGACCCCAGGGCTATAATTTGAACAATCTTGCTAGAGGTTCACTACATAATGTTTCATGCAAAATATCTAACCTCTAGCATTTGTCAATTGCTAGAAGAATTTTTTTTAAAGTTTTTACTACATGTATAAGTGTTTACAATATACATATAAGGAAAACCAATGGCCCATTTTGACCCCAGGGCTATAATCCTGCTAAGTTTTGTTGAAATTGGACAAGTGGTTTTTCACAAGAAGATTTTTTATGTTCACTATATAATCTATAGAACACACACACACACAAACACACAGGTTAATCGCTATATGCCACCGCATCGCAGATGCTGCGGTGGCATAAAAAGTTCACTCTGTAAATCCCCACTTGCCACATGAAAATAAAGTATCTTTTCAAGTTTAAAAATTGAGATTCCAGTTTTACTGCAAGTATAAAGAATGGTTTTAGTCCTGCACAATAATGATTCTTCATAATTATACTGACACTAGTCTTGGTATGTCCAAATATTATTACCATTTTTTTTTGCATTGCTCCATTTCCAAATATTGATAATGTATTTTAATGATACATCTTAAAACTGTAGACTGGAGTTTTTTGATAGCTGGATACTTAACTCTCGAGCATCTGGCTATCAAAAATATTAAATAAGAGCTGTCTGTAAGAGTTTCTTCCAATTCAAAATTTGAACTTTCTTACTTTTTTCTGTGTTTAAGAAATCTGGAAATGGTAAGCTGAAAAAAAGGTACATAAATAAATGTGCATATACATGTACTAATATTTTCGGTTACTTAAACTTTTGCATCACTTCTCATCTTGGTAAAGATCTGATTCAAGTTGAAGGCAGGCTGTAACAGCTAAACATGAATTTCATTGTAATTCCTGCCCATTTGAAATACAGGGCATCTGTGGTCAAGTGGTTAAGGATGTTCAACTTCTAACCTCTTGTCCCTCACTGCCAGGGGCTTTGGATTCTTTCATGTGTTGAAGCTATCCAGCTAACTTAAGGAACTACTCCGGTTCCTGTTTGTGCCTGAAAAAAGGCCTAGAGGGGCACATAATGTTTTCCTCCACCAGTGAAGCTGGGAAGTCACTATATAGCTTTAAATGTTGGTGCAAGATACAACCCAACCCCTATTACATGTATATACTCTTGTAGATGATTATACTGAATCCTTGGAAAAATGAGATCATGAATATTTTTCAACACTGAAACTTCCAATGTTTCAGCTGCTTAAATGCATTTCTCACATAATAAAAATTAATGATAAATATCTATGTCCCTTCTCACCTGACTTTGAGATGGTCGTGAATCTATGGGTAACATTCTTACATCTGTTGACATGGGAACACTTGCCATAGAAATAGAGGGACTCTGAATGTTGATTGGTGTTGATCTTGACCCGAGATTCATGTTCTGTACATCTATATCACTTCTGTAAATCAAACACACATATTAATCCTTATTGATTGATAACATTAGTTTTATTCACATGGATTTGATTCACAATCAAGATAAGTTTTGCTTTTCTACAATCTTACATATATATAAGTACATCAGTACAAATCACACCGCAAAAGTTAAACACAAGTTTTTAATATGAATGATAATGTAAAAATTGAAAATATCAATATCACTGAAGACAGAAATTACCCCTTGCATATTGCCTAGAATATATAGAAAACATAGTTATATAAGCAATAACTATTGCTTTTGATGAAAGCGTCATCAAACAATCCATCCATAGAAACATTGTTCACAAATTTAGAGCGAGATTAATGACATGACTGTGCGCAAAATGTTTTAACCTTTTAACAATTCACTTATTTACAGCTTATAATTAACATGAATAAGAGAATGAAGATACGAATCTTCTTTCAAATAATTACCTGTACATTTGTTGTGAAGATTTATCAGGCAGTGAAGCCGGGCTTGAAACCATAAGATTTCTTGGATCTTGTTGAGCAGCAGGACTGGCAGGAACCATGTTCCTTGGATCAACTGGGCTAGCTGCTACCATATTTCTTGGATCAACTGGGCTTGCTGGTACCATGTTCCTTGGATCTACAGGACTTGCTGGAACAAGGTTTCTAGGATCCACAGGACTTGCCGGAACCATGTTTCTTGGATCTACTGGGCTAGCTGGAACCATATTTCTCGGGTCTACAGGGCTGGCAGGAACCAAGTTTCTAGGATCTGCAGGACTTGAAGGTACCATGTTCCTTGTATCTGCTGGGCTAGAAGGGATCAGATTCCTTGGGTCAGCTGGACTTGATGGAACCATATTGCGAGGGTCACCTGGGCTTGTGGCGACCATATTCCTTGGGTCAGCTGGGCTTGTTACTGCCATATTCCTATGATCAGCAGGACTTGAAGGCACATAATTTCGCAAGTCTTGCTGACTTGTTGGAATCAGTCCTCTGGAATCTGGTTGAGACCTGATATCATTTTCAGGAATTGAACTACGGAATGGTTGAATCAACTTATCGAAACTGTCCAAAGTCCCGGGCGTAGAACCAGTCGAGTTATATGCTGGAACCACATGATTATCAAAAGGTGGTCTTAAACCAGCCGATTGCAGAGAACCAGGTATGGTAACCTGGTCAAAGTGCATACGTTCATGGAAAGCATAGTCACTGTAGTAAAGGAACTGTTTGAAACACAGACGACATGTGTAAATATTTTGCTCTGATAGACGAGTCCCATCCATCACATTTGAATAATTGTTAGCCATTGTTAAAAACTTAACAAACAAATTTAATTCTGAAGCGAATGTCAAATTTCTCAACCCATTTTCTACATGTATCTACCCCATTGTTAATTTGCTGCTACTGTAGATGTAGAATTTCCATCTCTTTAAGGCAATCTCTTTTGTAAACAGCCTGAAATGAAAGAAGAAAATAACAGACGAAGATGAGGATTCAGGATAAATGAGAAAATATGTTAATGTTACAATAAGAAAAACCTTGAAGCAAACACTTAAGAAAAGTACAGGTATGTTACATTAAACTGGTAAACATCTTGAATTCTGTATGATTATAATAAATTAGAAACTGAGCATTTTTACAATTATAATTATAACACAATAATGATGATCAAAATATCACATTTTCACAAATATGAACATTTTTCAATTAATTTCACATGATGTACGGCCATTCAGAATTCATGACAACTAATTTTCTGTGTATTGTATGTTGTCTGGAGTGCTTTTAGAATTGTCTAGTATGTCAAACTAAAAAATTTTATGATTTGTAGAGTTCCTTACGAAAGTGAAGGCACTAGTAGTAGTACTGATTAAATGCTTGACAGACTGCCTAGGAACTGTGGTGGCTAAACTGTGCTCTTGTAAATTTTTATAGTGGATTATTGTCATGCCATGGAAGGTTATAATAATCACGTACAAAAGTATTACATCCATGAAACATTGTCAATAAAAACAGTCAGTGTAGGCTGTCAGAACCACATTATGAAAAGCGTTATTTTTTGCAATATTTTTGGAGTGCTTTAGGTTGCATAATCTTATAGTAACATGTGACATTTCTTTTCTAAACATCACAGAATTATTACACTGCTTACCAAAGTTTTCTTGAAATCTTGACATTAAATCAACATGAAAAAAATTAAATTGATTATGTGAAAACATTAGACAATGTCATTCAAGTAGTTCTGGATCACTCAAAACATATATTTCCATACACACAAAGGCTAATTTTTTAAACTTAATATCAACTGATTCTTTTGTCTTTAGATGGAAACATTAGGAATACATCATTCTGTTTTTATTGAAGAATAAAAAAGAAATTAAATGATGTGATTCTAATTGCCTAAGTTTCGGATTGCCTACACATACCATCTAGCCAAGTTTAATTTAAATCAATCTAAATCTAACTCTTGCAGATCTAAACCAGCGCTTGTTAACCACTAAAATGACTAATTGATAAATTGAGTTTCATTTCAACGCAAACTTAATTTCTACATAATATACAGTACAGTATTTAATAGAAACTTCTTCATGAATAATACATTTTATATAAGTTTGCTGTTTTAGTGTTTATTATTTAATTTATTGCTTTTTGTTATTCACTGTAAAAATGCCATACAGCTAGCCTACAGATCTACAGAATTTTGGCTAGCATCACTTGATACACAAGTTTGCATATTCATAACTCCTTTTTGTTATTTACAGTAAATATGGCATGCCTATAAAGAATTTTGGCGATTAATACGGGGAAGTCAAATGCCGTGACCGTAAAGCGGGCCCAGGCTTTGGCTTGCCCAGCTATAGTCTACACGTGTCTATTAAAAACAAGATTGCATTTGAGAAAAATGCTATGCCACCGCATGGTTCAAATTTCATAGCTGTACACCAAAGGACAAGAAAGTAGGTCACATCATCAAAATCTAGGTCACCTGATATCAAAGTTCAATTTTACAACTAAAACTGTGTACATGGTCAAAATGTCATTGCTGTACATCAAAGGACAAGAAAGTAGGTCACTGTCCCCTTGGGCAAGGCATAATTTTGACCCAAGGGTTTAATTCAAAACAATTTTGATACAGGTCCACCAAACAACATTTCAAGTCAAATATCTAAGCTATAGCTTTCTCCCATTCGGAAAACATTTGTTTTATTTTCTGTTTTTACTATGTGTACATAATGAGAATCACTGCCCCTGGGCAGGGCCAATTTTGACACCAGGGGAAAATTTTGAACAACTTTGGTAGAGGACCTATAAATGATATTATATATCAAACATCAAAGCTCTATGCCTTGTACCTTCAGACAAAAATATTTTTTATTTTTTCACTATATGTACATAATGAAAATCAATGACCCCCGGGGCGGAACCAATTTTGACCCCAGGGCTATAATTTGAACAATCTTGCCAGAGGTTCACTACACAATGTTTCATGCAAAATATCTTAACTCTAGCCTTTGTAAATTTAGAGAAGATGATTTCTTAAGTTTGTACTATATACATATAAGGAAAACCTATGGCCACCAGGGGGCGGGGCTAATTTTGACACAAGATGCAAAATTTGAATAACTTTTGTAGAGTACCTTCAGATGATATAATTTAACAAATATTAAAGCTCTAAGCCTTGTACCATCAGACAATAAGATAAGATTTATTTATTTTTTACTATATGTATATATTGAAATCAATGACCCCAAGGGCAGGGGAAAAATTTTGACCCCAGGGCTATAATTTGAACAATCTTGCTAGAGGTTTACTACACAATGTTTCATGCAAAATATCTAACCTCTAGCATTTGTTAATTGCTAGAAGAATTTTTTTTGAAGTTTTTACTATAAGTTTTTACTATATACATATAAGGAAAACCAATGACCCCCGGGGCGGGGCCGATTTTGACCCCAGGGCTATAATTTGAACAATCTGGGTAGAGGTCTACCAGACAATGCCTCACACAAAATATATAAGCTCTAGGCCTTTTGGGTCTTTACAAGAAGGTGTTTTAAGTTTTTACTATATGTACATATAGTGAAAATCAATGACCCCGGGGCGGGGCCGATTTTGACCCAAGGGCTATAATTTGAACAATCTTGGTAAGGGTCTACCAGAAGATGCCTTATGCAAAATATCTAAGCTCTAGGCCTTTTGGGTTTTTACAAGAAGGTATTTTAAGTTTTTACTATATGTACATAGTGAAAATCAATGACCCTCTGGGCGGGGCCAATTTTGACCCATCGGCTATAATTTGAACAATCTTGTTAGAGGTCTACCAGACAATGCCTTATGTAAAATATCTAAGCTCTAGGCCTTTTGGGTCTTTACATGAAGATTTTTTAAATTTATTCTTATAATTCCTTTTGGTTGCCATGGCAACCAGATTTCTGCATGGAATGAAATTCTTTGAACAACTTTGGAAGCCCTTCACCCAAGGAACAATCCTGCCAAGTTTGGTTGAAATTGGACTAGTGGTTTTTCACAAGAAGATTTTTTAAGTTCACTATATAATCTATATAACACACACACAAACACACACACAAACACACACACACACAGGTGAATCGCTATATGCCACCGCATCGCAGATGCTGCGGTGGCATAATAAAAATCAAATAAGAATATATTGAATTCTAATTTCTATACAGTATACAGTACTGGCATGCGAGCAGTTCCCGTACAAAAATCGTAGTTACTTAAACATTATTTTTTATTACGCGCACTCACCAAAATTTGAATGTTACACATCAATATTCGGCTCGGCACACAAATCATGGAAATTCCATCATGTTCTAAACATAGAATAACCCTTAGTTATGAGGCCTCATATGGGGTACAGAAATTATCCATTATTTTGTATGAAGAGAAGTAGTTCCCGTACATAGAATTTAACCCATTATAATTATACAATTTTATTATATCGGACCTATTTTTCATTTATAATTGTTGAACAGACCATTTTCTAAGAGATAAATTGATGTAATTCAGGAAATAGAAAGTAGACTAAACGCGTGTATCTATTACCCAGTACCGTTACCCCCAACGCATTCACATGCGATGGCATGCTTGTATGCATTATATTTTACGCATCAAAGCCATAAAATTATTTTATATTGTAATATTGGACAAAATTCTGTAATTAAACAAGTTTTCATCACATTGCCTTCTTATCTGTAAACAGGTGGTATTAGCGGAAAACCCTTTAACATGCCTCACGTGTAAGTATGTTTGCGCATGCGCGCAAGGACGGAATCCCCCAGATAAAACAAGGTCACGTTTTGACAACGCACAGGTGAAAGTGATTTAAAATGAGACTTTTTACACATACTGTCGAACTGACACTTAGATTTTGTCTCGTTTATGTATCTGCTTGATTTGAAATGAATTTTTGAAGAATGCATGTAAAAATCAAGCGTTTAATTGAAAAATACGGGTACTGCTTCTGTACGGGAACTGCTCGCATGCCAGTACCCATCAATGAAATTTTCAGTGTCAGTTCTAGTAAGGCGCCGCCAATTACAATTTTACTCAATTATAATAAACAAATTTATTAACGACAGATTGTTTGTTTGTTTCATTTTACGCCTTTTCCCAACAGTATTTCAGTAATAAACGACAGATTGAAAACACAATACAACGTATGGTGACATGAAGTATTAGTAACCTTTCACCGAGAAATATTGATTTTAGAGTGGGTGGATCAACGCTCGGCGTAAAAATACTATATTTGATATGGCAAATTCAAATCAACGTCAACAAACCTCAATGTTATATGTCCATTTTCAAGACCGATGATATTGTTTTAAATAGCCATTGTGTAAAATTCGCTAATCACATACTGATGTGCATGGCTGGAGCTATAGATAGTCCGGATAAACAAGAGTGGTTTGCGTGAAATTGTACCATAGCTCGGCGTACAATACTATATGATGCAGGATTGTTTTTCGATTAAAATCTCTTTTTTATCTTATGAAGAAAACATATTGAATAAATTGTAACAACCAAATTAGGTTCATACATTTACAAGTACCAAACTTTTAGTTTAAATTTTACAGCCCCAGAACTCTAATGTTAAAAGATTTAAATAATTTATATGTTGGGGATTACATACGGTTGTTCGTCTGCTATTAGCATTGACACGTGACTTTACCAGCAGTGAACCACACCAGGATAAAATGGTGAAAGATGTAAATAAAAGCACCAGTGACCTAAATCGGAGATAACTCGAGACATTTTCAGATATTCTAAAAAAAATATTTTTTACGCCGAGCATTGGTATGCGCCGAGCATTGGTTCAACCACTCTAATATTGTCTATCTTTTAACATGTTTTTAGTGAATTTCAACTTATTCAAGAAATATTTTCAATAGAAGATTGATTCAAAATGAAATCATCAAAGATACAAGACAAATAAAATCTTTATACCCAGCATATTTTGTTCGATTAATAAATCACTCAAACGTGCAACGCGTGGGATCTATCCGATAGCTAGATCCGTCCGGGTACGCTAACTAGCGAACTCCCTTTGTTTGCGCCAATAAACAAATTAAAATTTTGCAACTTGAGAAAGATTAAAGAATCTGTATAATCTTCTATTACATTACCTAGAACATAATGCAATATATGCTTGTGCTATTTGTTACCAAATCGTTTCAATATTGCAAAATTTAAGGAAAATACCTTAAATATTTCGCCAGCAATTAATTTACAAATGGCGGAGATTACAATTCAAGGGGCATAATTTAAAGGGACGTAAATCTTGACTGAAGCGTGCTGACCGCATGCACGTCCACGCCAATACGCTTGGCCCGTGACTGATTTTTCAATAAAGTTATCTACAATTACAAGGCATTCATCATAGATATTTTAAAAACCAATCGATAGATAAAATTGGCCTTCACATGTTACCGTTTGGTGATAAATGCTATATAAATTAGGCTTTTATGATGAACACCACTAATTGTAGGTAAGGCCGTTTAGGATAAAATCACCAAAATACCTTATATTGTGACCGCATCAATAACTATTTAATTTGTATTTTTAGTTACTTCAACTATTCACATTGCAATTCTAAAAGTAATTTTCTACTTAATTATTAACTTTTATACGGGTTCAAAGCACGCTTTTTAATCTAATAAAAATAACGAAATCCACTGGATTTTGGTATATCAACGTTCTCTAAAATGTTGTACATCACTAAATCTTGGAACGTGTCCTATACATCACCAAGAAAGAAAATGAGATCTTCTACAACACTTATTTAAGGTTGTTCTGCGTGAACAATAGAGGAATAATGAATACAATTGTTTTCACGTGTCACTTTTCAGCAGTTAATAATAATAGCAGATGATTGGGACACGTATTTATAACAGTGTTATTCATTTCCTATAAAAGTAATCAGGAAACGGGAGTTTATCATGCAATGTAGTGGAAATACCTACTTATAAGTCAAGATTCACTAATGATACACAAGAAGTGCATTCATTTATACCAAGTGTTTGGTACAAATTCTAATCTAAAGGCCCATTAAGCCTAAAAAATCCTAATATTTTTATTTTTCAAAACCGTTGTACATATATGGTGTCTGGTTACAGTTTACAAAATGTTACTTAGTTGACATATATCTGAATCATCTCTGCGTTTGGGAATTCCTAGGATAATAGTGATTAAGAATTTTAAAGGAGAAAAAATACCACTTTAAATTGTTATAACATTTCACGAGGATTTTTATGTACATGTATACAAATTATTATTACTTCAGGAACGGCTGTACATAAATAAAGCCGTGTTTCATGTGATAAGCACCTTACATATTCTCGATCCGTACTAACAGCATTAAAGAAAGTGCCTTTGGTTGCTTGCTTTTAGCTCACCGATCTTTTCCTAGTCGTTTACTTATAAATAGCAATATTCACGATTTAAATCACACAAATATATTTAATTTATGTCATGTTAAAAAATTAAACAATCGGAAAGATTTATTACAATCGTGTTCACAAACAAGCCACTCGCATCTTTTCTGACATTTTTGTTAAACTTCGGATAAAGCGGTGGTGTACCTATTTATACAAGTACTAATTGTATAGAGGCATTACACATAAAATATGTAAATCATTTTATAAAAGGTGAACACATTTTCTCCAAAATGACACCAGTGTAGGAGAGAATAGTGGACAAATGCTACAAACAAATATAATTGCTAGCTTTTACATAGAAGCAATCGTGAACATCTGAAAACGTCTTTTATCACACACCCGTGCCGCTTTGCGACACTGTAAAATTGTATTGCTCAGTATTTTGAAGTGACGTCATTTGCATTATATAAACTCGCTAAATGTAGGCGCTCCGATGAAAATGTGGGTCAATTATACCGTAAACAGTTCTTAATTAGGATATGTGATAAATATGATATTATAGTCGTGTACGTAGCTTCATAACTAAATTTATTGAACTCGTTCAATAAAACAATATATTTTGCTCGTTAGAGGCTCGCATTTACATGTATAATATAATTTTATTCAACTCGTTCAATAAATTCAGTATTGAAACTACAGTCGTTCAATATCCTCTATATAATACTGCACGTTTGTAACGACATTTTCATTGGATAATCGTGGCGTTTCTATAAACTGTTTACCTCAATATACACAGCTGCTGTCAATTTATTGAAGTTGTTTCATTTATTAATTATAAAGGAAATTTGCTGTAGTATGAATATGTTATAAAGTTTCTCGACATGTTATATGGCCGTTTATAAACGGTTGTTTGCAATACAATATTATTGACTTCTTCAGTATCTTTACAAATTATACCCTACAAACGCCAATATGTTTAAAAAATATGAATCAATGACAGAAAAGATTGGACTTTTTTTCAATATCGACTGCACATGGTTGTATTTAGTCGCGAGTATTCGTCTTCAGGCAAATAAATCACGTCAGTTATATCTAGGCTATCTATATTATCGTTCCTGATGCAACAAAGATTGATGGTACTATATATTATGACCTATAGCGGAGAATCAATCTGACTATAACATTGCAAGTATTCCGCTTCTAGAGAGAAGTGTTCTGCCAGAATCATAAAAGTCGGTTTTGAGTGCTTTTCGTCACTACACAAGAAAGTTGAATGCAAGTAAAGTTATGAATATATTCGTACTAATGATCGCGCTTAGGAAATGATTGAAATAGCAAAATACTATGTTATAAGGGAGACTACTCTTAATCGAGATCATCTGTAAATAAAGAAGAAATAGAGAAGAAACAAATCACTAAAGAACGCCCAAAACGGTAAAATTGAAACAATTTCTGATTTGATTGGACTGAGCCTGTTCATAGACGATACTTGAAAGTGCAAGCTACAGTCCATGCCTCCCCAGCACCGCCTTTAGCAGAATTTACCATATAACATGAATGGTAAAACTTTGAACATAGAGACTCCCACAGAAAGTTTACAGTCTAAATATTTTTGAAATTAATACGATTATATTATAAAAAATACAAACAAATTATCATCTTTGCCCCCTCAACCCACACCCCTTTTAGAAGAGGCAATACTTCTGACTTTCATGGTTTTGTTTCAGTAACATAGCCATTATTTACTTGTAAATAGTCGACATATTACGGCACTGTGCGTAGTTTATAAAAACTGCCAAGCTTCGCTAAAACCAAGAGCAGCACATAAGAGAATCTCGACCGTACAATGTGCCTTTCAACAAATATTATAAATATGAAAGACGAATTATGCGAGCTATAACATGATTGTTTTGATGACTTAGATTAATCTATAGAAAAAATCTGGACCCGGAAGCATTAATTACAACAGAATTACATGAAAATTGCAGACTCGGTTTGATTGAGTTTGTACATGAGGTATAATTAATAAGGTGCAACATCCCTCATGCCCTCTAGCACCAGCTCTAGCGGTACTCAATTCTCAAAACTTAATAGTGCTGGCATTAATGATCCCGAAGAAAAATATATAACAACAATGACGTGAAACTTTAGTGTTGTTATATTTAAAACAATTAAGAAAATTTGATAGAGAATTCCTGTCAGTTTAGAAAACAAATATACACGACTTTCCGAACATACCATTCAAATAATTGCATTATTTACATTCACGGTCATTTAAGGCGTAATAGTAATTGATTTGATATATATTTTTACAATTTGTTTTCTTAAAAGAGACTTTGGATCGGCAAAGAATTAAACAAATCGGCTTTAATGAGGGTCTGACGAGGTAATTAGCAATGTTTTTCTGAACTTTTATAACCTACGTATTACACAAAGCGTTCAGTAATATACTTCCGATCTAATGGCATCGCAAGTTAATAAGCATATTCATTTATTTTTAGAGTTAAATCAGCTATTCAAAGCTTTACTTGCATTTCGACATCATTCCAGAGTTTATTTCCGTATCTTCGACTGTATCCTAAATGGACAAATAAATGCAGTAATGAACTTTGAATGTATCTTGATCACCTTACTTTAATTCAGAATATTATGCATCTTTTTATGATATAAAGAAAAAAATATGAGTGGGTAGTTTAAAATACTGAATAATTTACTTCTTAGAAGTTACCATGGTAAAGTAGTAAAGTTCTATAGTATATGTAGATTCACATTAAACGAACCAGAAATACTAACTTTAATCAAATGTCGACAGAACTTTGTTAGTGCAACAAAAGGGATATCTTCTAAGTAACAAAGTATCAGCAGCAGCAGCAGCAGCAGCAGCAGCAGCAGCAAAAAATGAAATTACGTTAGTGGCAAAATAACAACAACAACAACAACAAAAACGTAAAACAAAAAGAAAAACAAAAAACAACAAAGCAAAGCCAAACCCCCGCCACAAAAAAAAAACAATAAAAAAAAAACACGCTGATCTAATCATTGATACACTTTTGCTTTGAAACAATAAAATAACAGTTCCATTATTTTGGTACTTGCATTAATTTATTTGTGAGATAATTGAAATTAGATTATGTGTTAATGGTGTATTGCCGCTGTATCAAGTTGTTTGGTTATTCATTTGTTGAAGCTTGTTTTCCTCAAACATTGACAAGATTTAACACGAACTTTGATATTAACAATGAACGGTAAATAGATAGAAATGTAAGCAAGGCGTAAAGAATTCATTGAATTTACAGGACATTCGATCATCAAGTTGCTGAAATGAAATAATTTGTTTTGAAGGATACGAAGCATAAACCTGATCGAAGCAGTTAATACTTCAGTGCAAGTTATTAAAAGATATTAAAATCCCGCTGATATTAAAATCCCGCTTAATTGTATCTATATACTTACCATTCCCTAATAGTGTATAAAGTTATCTTCATAAAATAAAAGTTAGGATTTCGTAAAAGGATACGTCTAAAATACCTTTATGAAAGAAATATGCTTGTTTATTTCATTAAATAAAACTGCGCATGCGCAGAATCATTTCTGAACGGATAAAAATCTACTACAGTATTTTGTTCTGGAACATTTTATTATGTTTACGTGCAATATTCACGTGTGACATACCATATTACAACTGATTCAAGAATCGTCCATCACCTTATGGAAACAACTTAATTTTACTATTTATAGATTTTATAAAAATATATCATAAGATATAAAGCTTTATACCCTTTAAATATTAAAAGAGGACACTACATTTGTCGTCTTATTTTAGATACTGATATTGTTATTAGTTTCAGAGTAGAAATTTCAATACTCAAAGTCGTTAGAGAATGCACTTTTCTTGCTGGGAAATACCATTTTGTGCAGTAAATGATATCGTTGCAGTAAACGTATAAAATATCAACTAGATTTCCTCGTGAAACAAATAGAATTCAAAGTCCCAAGTGAACCATCTTTTAAAACCATTTTCTTAGAAAATGGCCATTTGTTTCAGTAAAAATCGAATCTCCGTCATGTTAAAGTGTGAGACTAGCTTACCTAAACCGATAATGAAACATACTGGATCAAAAAAAATATTAAAGATAACATTAACTTTCTTTGAATGTTTTATTTGTTTTACCAAGAAGTCAGGCAATGAAGCACACTGGAACCATTGCGTCTGCTTCTCAATCAAATATACACAAAGACGCAACAGCTTGTGCGTTTGTTTTCTCGGGAGAATTTAGGTCGTCGTGAAGTTTGTCAATAATTATCGTCTGCACATGTTCCTGTTCAGTCATTTATATCAAATAAATGCATTTCCAGAGACAAATGTAAAGAACAACATAACACAAGATATATATGTATTACTTTGAAGCTCTGATAAATTTAGAACCGGAAAACCTGTGTTTATTATAATTCTTGCTTAAGACTGCATTTTACAGTTCTTTTTTCCCAACATACAAGACAACTTTTGAAATATTAGCATGCAATCTTCTCTTCATCTTTGCTTCGCACATAAATGAAAACTGACATTCATGATATCCCTAAAGCCTAGATTGATATTCCGTGTTAACATCGCGTAAACGAGTCATGAATACTCGGTAATAAAAGTTACTAATCAATGATTGTATGACTCAAAAGTTAGAGCTTGGCAAAAGTTTTCGAGGGAAATATTTTCTTTTACATGACACGAAAGGCGAATCAATGCCAAGTAGACCACCCTCTCCAATATACTCAATGCAAAGCAGTTCTTTGGTCTGGCGGAACCATATGCTATACTCCAGATATTTATGAACATCTTTCAGGTCTTCAAGTTGTAAATTGAACAGAGTGTCGAATTTTAAAATATTTGATGTACATTTACAACTTGAGTATTCTGAAAACAAAATATGATCAGTGAATATGATGATAGATACAAATTGCACATGATGTATTTTTTTAAGAATGGACATGTATTATTTAAAAGTGGATACTTTTCATGCAAAAAATTCTTCTTGAAATAGTGTAGAAAAAAAGTACATGTACATTAATATTTTGTAATTGTTGTTCAGAAGGCTGAAATAAGTGGTTGTTCTAACTAATCGTTACTAATAATTCCGAGGGATATTATAATTAACTTTTATTCTTGTTTGAACTGATACAATAAATTTGTGTATACCATCTGTTATTATGGTTTCTTTAACCGTTCTCATTTGTTTGCTTTAGGATGGTTGTTGTTTAGCGATATATCATTATGTTTGTCTGAATTCTCGATGTATTTTTCCCTATTTCAAGACATGCTTAAAAGTCTGCTTTTGTCATTAAACATGTTAATGCGACTATTACCGTCTGACTTTAATGTCCTCATTTGAAACGTTTGCAGTGTAGTTCATGACATTGCTTTGATTAACTTCATTTGAAATTCTCCATAACATAATTCCTATTTTTTCCTTGTTATCAAAAGTTTCTTTGTTTCTTTGAATGAATATCGACATGAATGTGAAAGAAAAGAAGTTTTCGTGCCTAAACAATTACATTGACAGTATCGAAACATCACGAGTCTTTGAGTCTAAAAGAAAAAAAGAAGGAATTTTTACCATTATAATGCATTTATTAGAATCTGACCCGTTGGACAACTTTAATTTTCCTAAGACAAAAATTGAATGTAACTAAAACTGAAGCGTTATTTTCTCATTCATGCATTACTTGATATTTTCACGACAATTTACGGCGTTTTTGTAACATTTTTGTTCATCATATTTATTTATGTCGGACAGCAAAGAATTACACAAATTACTTTAAATAAGGGACTGAAGAGAGGAGATACATTAATTAATGACTTTCAGAACATTTCTTATCTATGTATCGTCTATGTTTAGTAATATACAGCCTATCTAATGACATCGCAAGTTAATAGACTTAAATCAGCTTTTCAAAGCTTTACTTGCATATTAACAATATCCCGGAGCTTCCCCTGTAGGCAGTTGCACTATAAATGCAGTAATGAACGTTGAATATATTTTGATCGCCGGTGGCTTAATTCAATATTTTATGTACCTATTTCTACGATATAAAAAGAAAAAGAATTATCATCGCGTGGGTTGACATATTACTTTCTTGAAGTTACCATGGTAATCGGGTTTATCACATTTATGTCATTTTAAGCCTTTGTTTGATTAATAAATCTATTTTTCACCTTTTCAAGTCTATTTTAGTAACATTCATTAACAATCATTGAAAAAATTTAAATCATTAAAATCTTTAGATGTTGACTTTTTTCTTCAAAGTGTGTGCTACATCCTACAAATTGTTTAGCCAATGCCAGTATTGACATTGGCCAGTACCTGAAAAATGTAACTGTTTTAGTCCTTGCTTATGAGTAATTAAGGATTTTTCTAACATTTTTTGTTTATGCTTTATAATGTTGGCGACCAATGCGACTAGTGCATACCAAGATATATGCCGTCTGATCATCGTCTGCTTTGTTTGCTTCATATTTTGAACAAAATCCTTATTGAGACAGTATTTATATTTTCCTTAAAATTGTGAATGGTTTTGTTAAGATTGAAAGATGGACAAGGGCATTTAAGTAATTTAGCATGGTAAGGGTTAAACATTTAAACAAAACATACAAAGAATATCATTTTTATTTATTGTCTTCACTATTTTTTCAATTACGCCTCAATACAGTGTAATTATAATGGTGTCCAATTCAAGTTAATAATCTAACCAACAATGCTTATATCTGCACTTCCCCTGAAATACAAATACGAGAAGTAAAATATCTAATCCTGAACTATAGTGTTACAAAATACATGTACACGTAAATAACATTTACCAGTACACAATTGAAATGACTTACATGAGACGTCATTTGATTTTAAAATTGACTTAAATAACACGACGTCTTTAATCTTTAAGAAAACTAATGGTAATAAAATGCTACTCTAATAATAATAATAATAATAATAATAATAATAATAATAATGATGATGATAATATAGTAATAATAATAATAATAATAATAATAATAAAGTTATAATTATAAAAATATCATTGATATAAGTAAACGATAATAATAAACGATGATAAAAAATAAAGAAAAACAAGGAGTAACTTGAGTAACGAACAATTGCGTTGGCTCTATTTCTTTACTCAGTATATTCTTACTCTGCTTTACACAAAGCAAAGTTGTGAACCTCGCACAGGTTATCATCCCATTTCAAATCAGCAGAATTGAATATAGCCAGGCAGTGTTGTCCCATCAGATTGTCGGGCTCTCCGGGCGCCCAGTTGAAATAGGACAATGGTTCAAGTGTTTCAGGAGCTACCCACTGCCCCTCCTGTAACAAATCTGTTCCGCCTATCCATATTTGGCCGGTTGATATTTTGTCTAAAATTATACAGTATATATTATTTTTAGAGCCATAAAAATGTAACATCTGTTTTCTGTAAAACAACTTTGAGCTACATTAATAAAAATATATATTATTTTTGTTTAAAATCGGACTTTGGAAATGCATATTTTACGGCATATGAAATGAAATGTACACGCATTATCTGAACTAAATACAAAATGATTACTTATTTCTTAACTTTTAAGTTGAGCGGTGGCCTATTTCTGCATCTAAAACACGGATTTTGAGTTCGAGCCCTACTCGGGTCACGACCATGCTGACACAAATGATACCAGTACTTGTTTAAACATGTAATATAAATGTTTATAAAAATTGACCAGTTTCTAATATATTTTTTGTCCTCATGTTTACATATTTCAGACATCAAGGTATATAGAGTTACTCACTCTGCTCTCGTTTCAGCATCCCTTCCACGAACAATCTTTCATCGTTGTTCTCTATAACTGCGAGGGAACCGCCTAAAGCTTTACAATATTGCTTTGAGAAAAAGATAAAATTAAACTGAATAATTGTATGAATAACAAGACCAGTACCATCAATTAAATCACCATCACCAACATCAAAACAACAACAACAACAACAACAACAACAACAACAACAACAACGACAACAACAACAACAACGACGACGACATTGACAACAACAGCACTATAACGAGACGTCTTTCACTATTTAGTTAACACACTGAAACAAAAAGAAGACCGCCCACCACCATCGAAATATCAATGTCAACAGTAGCCGCGTGAGATTATCAACAACAAAACGTAATGACGGCAACATTATACATGTACAGTTATTGGCATTTATAACTGAAATAAAGCAACAACAACAACAACAACAACAACTGCAATTGATTAATGGCAGCAACAACAAAAATAAATAGCAACAGCATCACAGTCGAGCCCAAAAGTCATTATCAATCAAAACAATAACTTTAAAAATGTATATACTTAAAGTTGACAGACAGAAATAATCAAATATGAATACACGAAAACCATAAAGCTTCTACAACCACTGCGCTTTATCAGCAGTACAAGCTCTTAAACATTTTTGTACTGATCATTAAAATAACGGCACATGTCGTTCATACGAACAAAGTTCAAATTATGTGACATTGTTGTTTTATCTGTGTTATCTTGACAATTCATGTTCAAAACATAAATCTGTATACTATTTATACCAAGGCAAGATTTATTGCCAAAAAAACCTACCTGGGCCTCTGCTCACGAAGCCTTCAATTGTAACAAAGCATAACAATTATCACCATGTGAGGAGTACCCATCTTTACAGTTTGCACACCATACTGTCAGAATAGAACAAGATAATAAAACAAAATTGCAATACAATATTCTTTTTAGTATAAATATGTATATGTACTTGTACGCAGTCTTAATTTTAATTATTGAAGAGTGTCATTTGAAAATACAAAAGCGCATAACAAGAAGATATTAAACTTTCTAATATATCATTATTATCGGAAATAACAATGACGGCAACACCAAGGCCAATGCCAACATCAAAAGTTTAGAAAACGCCCAACACGGCAAATTTTAAATTATTGTTTGATTGAAACGTTCGTAGACGGTAATGGTAAGTGCAATCTATCGTTCACGCCTCCATGGCCGTCTAAATTTAAACACTTTTCAACAGTATAAAATAGAATTTTGAATGTTGAAACATAATCAACACCACCACAAGAAATGACTAGTATAACAAGAAGTTACTTACCAAAATGAACATTTTATTTGGAAAAGTTCTACTGGTTTTTAGTTACACTCAAACACAAAAATATTGTTGTGTTTAAAAAACATGCATTGTAACTGAGTCCTTACATTCTTAGCATTCTGTAGACATTTATAGAAACTTATCAATGTAACAAATTTTTTGGTGTCGTAAATTAATTATTTTCAGAGTATGTAAAAAAAAGATTAATTAATTAAGTTTTGACTTACAAAAGTAAATAATTCCTTTTTAATGTAGTTCTTTTAAATTTAATACACGACAACACTCCTTCTTTCAGGCATTTAGTTGTATTTTCATAAAGACAACTACATAATAGAAACAAGTCCAGGACATCAAAGGAATATAAAGCCATAATAGATTTTCATGCGAACCAAATGTTGAAAAGTGGCAACCTAATAGGTCGTTCAATACTCCCAAATTGGAAAAAAGACTGTAGACTCGTATTAATTGAACCTGTCAATGAATGGTAGTGGTTGATACATGTCACTGTCCGTGCCCTCAAGCACCGCAGTAAGAATAATTCAGTATTTACTTAAAACTTTATGACATCTGTAGATGATATGTTCATACGGTGGTAAATATGGCGACCCGTAATGAGACAAATAGCAATGGAAGATGAAAATCACAGTAAAATTCGTTAAATTCACTAAAGAAATTAAGAAATCAATCCCTTTTTCTAAGATTTGTTAAATATTTCGATAGCAGGATAGGACACTGGTATCAGAGACCAAAAGAGACAAATAAACAAGTGTAAGGCAAAGTTTTACTTACCTAAACATACGGACGAAAGAATGTATAATAGTTGTAGAAGTCCCATTTTAAGAGATAGCAATAGTTTCAAATACGAAGCAAATAATGTTAGAAACTTATATAAAGATGAATACACCCACTCGTTTCCATTTATAGACCTGAACCTGACATGTTGACATGATAACTGTAATTTTTGTACTGTAATGGAGAACAAGAAAAGAAAAGATAAGAACAGAAAAGATATATTCATTTTAGATTAAAAAACTAAGTATCTACAAATACATACATGTATAATTAATACAAATAATAAAGTAAAGAAAATGGATATTTGTAATTGAAATTCACAACATATCATATTTAAAGACTTATACTTCAGTTTGAATATTTGGTGTATGACTGACATAGGTCAACTTTAATTAATGTAAACACAGGCCACATGGAAATATTCTTGCATATCAGACAGGATTATCTACCGTTTACACCGGTGCAAGAAAACCCTGTCTTACACCCACTATGTAAGACAAGTCGCGTGCTTTAAATGACGTCATTGCTGCGCGCCTTTTATGAATGAAATGCGTTCTTATGATGAAGTCACTAAACCATTATGAATGAAGTTGTGCGTTCATACGCTACTATAAGAAAAAGTGCGTAATGATAATATCGGTTTTCGTAATTTCTGTTCTGGAAATAATTGATATGTAATATGCAAGAAAAAGAATCAAACACCGGCTGTCGGTACAGACGGGAATATCTAGCTCTCGCGGAAACTCGGCAGAGCCTCGTTACCGCCGTAAACAGTCACCATCGAGCTAGATATTCCGGTCTGTACCGGCAACCAGTGTAAGATTCATATATACCATTACCTTAAAATTAGTTCTGACGCAAATTATGTGATGATTTCTACACCTACATTTTTGTATAGATTTTTAATCTTAATATTACGTGTCGACAATTCGCAGATTTCAATGAATGTTCTGTTGTATTGACTGTTTTTGTGTGTAGAAAACACGACTATAACAATACAAATACTTGTTGTTGTTTGTCTTGAATCGATAAAATAACAATTCAATTATATTGGTGTTTGCATTTACTTAAATTTGGTACTGTAATACATGTGTACTAAACTGAACAAAGAACACGTGACCTTGTGTCTTAAAAATAATTTCAGTTGATGAGGTATTGCAAATTTATTAAGTCAGTTCGCTATTATAAAGGCCCTATATGCCTTGAAATGCTTTCAGTTTTTTTTCTCAAAAATGGTGGTGTACTTTTATTGTATCCAGAAAATTACTCACTGACCAATTATCTGAATAATCTGTTTCATCTGTTACATTTTGGCAATAACTAAAGATATAGTGAATAAATATTTTGTATGGAAGTCAAAATACTACTTTGCTTACATTTTGCTATTTTTATGAAAAATTGTTTCATTTATCGCTACTTTCTTCAGGCTACAAGCATCTGTCACTCTCTAAAACTGTTATATTATACAATTCATGTTTACTCTTTATGAAGAAGTAAAAATTTATTTGTTTCTGAGGCATAATATGTCTTTAAGGTTGTTTTTTTCTCTCAGATAATAATTATGATAGGAAAATAGATAGAAATAATAGAAATGTTTAAAGAAAGAATCTGTTGAACTTTAAAGAATTTATTAAGTTGCTAAAATTTAATTCATGCAATTTGTTTAGGTTGGGCATACCTTGTCTTTGCAAAAATATCGTTTACCATGTACATGCAACTAACAGAAATATATACATTTGCACTTTCTTTTTGAAGATAAGCATCCAATACAATTGTTCACAATTTAAAGATCAGAATGAAAAATTCATCTTATATACTTGCTGCTAAATATGACTTTCATATATCCTACAGCTGAAATCAATTTTGTAATTGACATATTTGCAGGAAACATATAAAATATCAGCTACATTTCCTCGTTCAAAGTCCCAAGTGAACCATCTTTTAAAATTATTTTCCTAGAAAATGGCCAATTGTTTCGGTAAAAATCGAATTTCCGTCTTGTAAAAGTGTGAGACTAGCTTACCTAAACCGATAATGAAACATACTGGATCAGAAAACATATTAAAGATAGCATTGAATTTCTTTGTATGTGTTATTCGTTTTACCAAGAAGTCAGGCAATGAAGCACACTGGAACCATTGCGTCTGCTTTTCAATCAAATATACACAAAGATGCAACAGCTTGTGGGTTTGTTTTCCCGGGAGAATTTAGGTCGTCGTGAAGTTTTTTCAATAATTTTAAAACCCGGTTGCACATTTTTTCCTGTTCAGTAAAAATTTTTATAGCCAAAAATTTAAAGCTTTTCCCCGGGAAAAATAAAAAATAATAAAAAACATTAAAAAAAAGATTTTATTTTGTATTATTTTTGAAGCTTTTGATAAATTTAAAACCGGAAAAGCTGTGTTTTTTTTTTAAAATTTTCTTGCTTTAAGACTGCTTTTAAAAACATTTTTTTCCCCAAACACATAAAAGTTTTTTTCTTTTAATTTTTTAGCCATGAAATTTTTTTCCCTAAAAATCTTGGTTTTTTTTCTGACAAAAAATAAAAGACTAACATGAAAATTTTTTTCCCAAAAAGGCCAAATTTGATATTCCGTGTTAATATCGCATAAACGAGTCATGAGATAATAACTTCGGCTATTTTTAAACTTTTTCTAATTCAATGATTGAATGACTCAAAAGTTAGAAAGCTATCCTGAGGACAGTTTCCGGACACGAAAAGCGATCAAAATGCCAAGTAGACCAATAAAGATAAATAGAGTTAAAAAATTGAAGTAATAAAGTATGCATTTGTTGCATAAAAATTTGACCTATTCAGTTAGTCTTTGAGAATCATTGCTTGATCGTAATATCATAGACTTTACTCTTTATAAAGTTGAGATTTTCTGTTTAATCAAAATCTGAAATCATATGGTAAAAAGGTCACTTTCCTGAATTAATTTTTCCTTTTAAAGAAAGAAAACAACAAAAACAACAAAAAACAAAACAAAACAGACAAAAAATTGTTCATAGAGCATGAACTTTGACAATTTATTTTCTTACTCTATCTGTATTGTCGCCCTTACACAATAGTGGATATTTTCTTTTAATGTTCCCATGTAGAATTTAAAGTAGATCGCTACAAAACAAATAAAACACAACCATTTCGAAACATATTGACTTATTCAACTTTTGAGCAGCATCTGAAGAACAAATCGATTGTATAATTTATGAAAATACGTAAACAAGTTTAGCTTATAATTTTTATTGCATTTTATTCTTTTTTGAACTGATACAATATATTTGTGTATACCATATCTTATTATGGTTTCTTTAAGCATTCTCATTTGTTTGCTTTAGGATGGTTGTTAAGCATGTCTTGTTTTTTTAGCGACCTATCATTATGTTTGTCTGAATCCTCGATATATTTTCTCTATTTCAAGACATGCTTGAATGTCTGCTTTTGTCATTAAACGTGTTAATGCGATTATTACCGTCTGACTTTACTGTCCTCATTTGCAACGTTTGCAGTCAGTAGTTCATGACATTGCTTTGATTAACTTCATTTGAATTCTCCCTAACATAATTCCTATTTTTTCCTTGATGTCAAAAATTTCTTTGTTTCTTTGAATGAATAATGACATGAATGTGAAAGAAAAGAAGTTTTCGTGCCTAAACAATTGCAAAGACCGTATCGAAACATCACGAGTCTTTGAGTTTTTACCTTTTTAATGCATTTATTAGAATCTGACCCGTTGGACAACTTTAATTTTTCTAAGGCAAAACTTGAATGTAAAGTGTAGATGTTACTAAATCTGAAGCGTTATTTTCTCATTCATGCATTACTCGATATTTTCACGACAATTTACGGCGTTTTTGTAACATTTTTGTTCATCATATTTATTTATGTTATAAAAATTTCGTGAAGAGTTCGGACCAGCAAAGAATTACACAAATTACTTTAAATAAGGGACTGACGAGAGGAGATACATTAATTAAAGACTTTCAGAACATTTCTTATTTATATATCGTCTATGTTTAGCAATATACGGCCTATCTAATGACATCGCAAGTTAATTAAGTATATTCATTCATTTAAGACTTAAATCAGCTATTCAAAGCTTTACTTGCATATTAACAAATCCCGACTTCCCCTGGCCCTTAGGCAAAGTTAAACATAAAAATGCAGTAAGAACGTTTTATATATCTTTGATCGCCGTTGCGCTATTCAATATTTATGTATCTATTTCTACGATATAAAAACAAAACAAAACAATTATCATCGCGTTGGTTGACATACGAATATAGCATACTACTTTCTAGAAGTTACCATGGTAATCGGGTTTATCACATTAATGTCATTTAAAGACTTTGTTTGATTAATAAATCTTTTTTTCATCTTTTCAAGTCTATTTTAGTAACATTCATTTACAATCATTGAAAAAATTTAAATCATTAAAATCTTTAGATGTTGAATTCTTTCTTCAAAGTGTTTGCTACATTCACAAATTGTTTAGCCAATTGCAGTATTGACATTGGCCAGTGCCTGAAAAATTTCTTTCAATAACTGTTAGATTCAACAGGTAAAGTCCTTGCTCATGAATAATTAAAGCTTTTCCTAACATTTTGTGATTGTGCTTGATAATGTTGGCGGCAACTGAATTTACCAATGCGACTAGTGCATACCAAGATATATGCCGTCTAATCATCGTCTGCTTTGTTCGTTTCATATTTTGAAAAAATCTTTATTGAGACAGTATATATATTTTCCTTAAAATTGTGGATGGTTTTGTAAAGATTGAAAGATGGACAAGGGCATTTAAGTTATTTAGCATGGTAAGGGTTAATATTCAAAACACAAAAATACAAAGAATATTATTTTTGTTTATTGTCTTCATTTTGTTTTCAATTACTTCTCAATAAAGTGTAATTAATGAATTAATGGTGTCAAATTCAAGTTAATAATCTAACCAACAATGCTTATATCTGCACTTCCCCTGAAATACAAATACGAGAAATAAAATATCTAATCCTGAACTAAAGTGTTACAAAATACACATAAATAACATTTACCAGTACACAATTGAAATGACTTACATAAGACGTCATTTGATATATAATATTTAAACTTGACTTAAATTATAATCTTTAATCTTTAATAAAACTAATGGTGATAAAATGCTACTTTAATAATAATAATAATAATAATAATAATAATAATAATAATAATAATAATAATAATATAAAATAGTAATAATGATAAAAATATTAATGATACAAACGATAATAATAACCGATAAAAAAAAAAAACCCAAGGGAAAATTAGTATAAGAAAAAATTTTGCGTTGGCTTTTTTTTCTTTACTCAGTATAAAATTTTACTTTTTGCTTAAAAACAAAGCAAATTAGGAACATCCCCCACGGGGTTAAACACCCCATAGCTGGGCATTGTTGTCCACCCAAAATTGTCGGGTCCCGGGGGGGCCCATTTAAATTTGAAAAAAGGTTCAAGTTTTTCCCGGGAGAAGCCCCCTGCCCCCCCCCTGTAAAAAAAAATCTTTTTCCCGGGCCTACCCAAAATTTTTGGGCCCCTTGATATGTTTCAAAAAATTTATACAGATAAATAATTTTAGAGCCCCAAAAAATTTACATTTCGGGTTTTCTGAAAAAACAATTTTGAGCACATTAAATTAAAAAAATATTATTTTTGTTAAAAATGGGGACTTTAGGGCTTTGTAAAAGGAAATTTGTAAACCCAAAAAATTACCCTAAAACAAATCCCAAACTTTTAAAATTTAAATTCTTAATTTTAAGTTAAAGCGGTGGCCTTTTTCGAAATCAAAAACCCCGGGTTTTTTGGGCTTAAAGCCCTACTGGGGTCACACCCATTTTGACACAAAAACACCAGACTTTTTTTTAAACAGTAATTAAATGTTAAAAAAATTTGCCCAGTTTCTAAAATTTTTTTCCCTCTGTTTAATTTCGGGACTCAAGGGGTTATATAAGTTACTCACTGTCTCTCGTTTCATCACCCCTTTCCACAAACAAATCTTCTCGTTTTTTCTTTTAACTCGAGGGGAACCCCCCCAAAAGCTTTGCTTTGCTTTTGAAAAAAGTTTAAAATTTAAACTGAATTATTTTTAACCAAAAACCCGAAAAGTTTTTCCCACTTTTTAGTTAAACCACCCCTGAAAAAAAAACCCCGCCCACCACCATCGAAATACAATGTCAACATTTAGCGCGTGAGATTATCAACAACAAAAAAACGTAATGACGGCAACATTATACATGTACAGTTATTGGCATATATAACTGAAATGAAGCAACAACAACAACAAACTGCAATTGATTGATGGCAGCAACAACAAAAATAAATAGCAACAGCATCACAGTCGTGCCCAAAAGTCATTATAAATCAAAAACAGAAAACAGAAATATATTCAAATATGAATACACGAAAAACCATAAATGCTTCTACAATCACTGCGCGCTTTATCAGCAGTCACAAGCTCTTATACATTTTTGTACTGATCATTAAAATAACGGCACATGTCGTTCATACGAAACAAAGTTCAAATTATGTGACATTGTTGTTTTATCTGTGTTATCTTGACAATTCATGTTCAAAACATAAATCTGTATACTATTTATACCAAGGCAAGATTTATTTGCCAAAAAACCTACCTGGGCCTCTGCCCCACGAAAGCCTTCAATTGTAACAAAGGCATAACAATTATCACCATGTGAGGAGTACCCATCTTTACAGTTTGCACACCATACTGTCAGAATAGAACAAGATAATAAAACAAAATTGCAATACAATATTCTTTTTAGTATCAATATGTATATGTACTAGTACGCAGTCTTAATTATAATTATTGAAGAGTGTCATTTGAAAATACAAAAGCGCATAACAATAAGATATTAAACTTTCTAATATATCATTATTATCGGAAATAACAATGACGGCAACACCAAGGCCAATGACAACATCAAAAGTTTAGAAAACGCCAAACACGGCAAATTTTAAATTATTGTTTGATTGAAACGTTCGTAGACGGTAATGGTAATTGCAAGCTACCGTTCACGCCTCCATCGCCGTCTAAATTTAAACAATATTCAATATGTAAACAGTATAAAATAGAATTTTGAATGTGGAAACATAATCAACACCACCACAAGAAATGACCAGTATAACAAGAATTTACTTACCAAAATGAACATTTTATTTGGAAAGTTCTACTGGTTTTTAGTTACACTCAAATACAAAAAATATTATTGTGTTTAAAACATGCATTGTAACTGAGTCCTTACATTCTTAGCATTCTGTAGACATTTATAAAAACTTATCAATGTAACAATTTTTTTGGTGTCGTAAATTAATTATTTTCAGAGTAGGTAAAAATTTAATTAATTTAGTTTTTACTTACAAAAGTAAATAAATTCCTTTTTAATGTAGTTCTTTTAAATTAAATACACGACAACACTCCTTCTTTCAGGCATTTAGTTGTATTTTCATAAAGACAACTACATAATAGAAACAAGTCTAAGACGTCAAAGGAATGAAAAGGAAATATGGATTTTCATGCTAACCAAATGTTTGAAAAGTGGCAACCTAATAGGTCGTTCAATACGCCAAAATTGGAAAAAAGACTGTAGACTCGTATTAATTGAACCTGCCAATGAATGGTAGTGGTTGATACATGTCACTGTCCGTGCCCTCAAGCACCACAGTAAGAATACTTCAGTATTTACTTAAAAACTTAATGACATCTGTAGATGAAATGTTCATACGGTGGTAATTATGGTGACCAGTAATGAGACAATTAGCAATGAAAGATAAAAGTCATAGTAAAGTTCGTTAAATTCACTATAGAAATTAAGAAATCAATCCCTTTATCTAGGATCTGTTAAATATTTCGATAGCAGGATAGGATACTGGTATCAGAGACCGAAAGAGACAAATAAACAAGTGTAAGGCAAAGTTTTACTTACCTAAACATACGGACGAAAGAATGTATAATAGTTGTAGAAGTCCCATTTTAAGAGATAGCAATAGTTTCAAATACGAAGCAAATAATGTTAGTAACTTATATAAAGATGAATACATCCACTCGTTTCCATTTATAGACTTGAACTTGACATGTTGACATGATAACTGTAATTTTTGTACTGTAATGGAGAACAAGAAAAGAAAAGATAAGAACAGAAAAGATATATTCATTTTAGATTAAAAAACTAAGTATCTACAAATACATGCATTAATTTATAATTAATACAAATAATAAAGTAAAGAAAATGGATATTTGTAATTGAAATTCACAATGGTATAGTTAAACATATCATATTTAAAGACTTATACTTCAGTTTGAATATTTGGTGTATGACTGACATAGGTCAACTTTAATTAATGTAAACACAGGCCACATGGAAATCTTCTTGCATATCAGACAGGAGTATCTACCGTTTACACCGGTGCTAGAAAATCCTGTCTTACACCCACCATTTAAGACAAGTCGCGTGCTTTAAATGACGTCATTGCTGCGCGCCTTTTATGAATGAAATGCGTTCTTATGATGAAGTCACTAAACCATTATGAATGAAGTTGTGCGTTCATACGCTACTATAAGAAAAAGTGCGTAATGAGAATATCGGTTTTCTTAATTTCTGTTCTGGAAATAATTGATATGTAATATGCAAGAAAAAGAATCAAACACCGGCTGTCGGTACAGACGGGAATATCTAGCTCTCGCGGAAACTCGGCAGAGCCTCGTTACCGCCGTAAACAGTCACCATCGAGCTAGATATTCCGGTTTGTACCGGCAACCAGTGTAAGATTCATATATACCATTACCTTAAAATTAGTTCTGACGCAAATTATGTGATGATTTCTACACCTACATTTTTGTATAGATTTTTAATCTTAATATTACGTGTCGACAATTCGCAGATTTTAATGAATAAATGTTCTATTGTATTGACTGTTTTTGTGTGTAGAAAACACGACTATAACAATACAACTGTAGTAATTGACATACTTGTTGTTGTTTGTCTTGAATCGATAAAATAACAATTCAATTATATTGGTGTTTGCATTTACTTAAATTTGGTACTGTAATACATGTGTACTAAACTGAACAAAGAACACGTGACCTTGTGTCTTATAAATAATTTCAGTTGATGAGGTATTGCAAATTTATTAAGTCAGTTCGCTATTATAAAGGCCCTATATGCCTTGAAATGCTTTCAGTTTTTTTCCTCAAAAATGGTGGTGTACTTTTATTGTATCCAGAAAATTACTCACTGACCAATTATCTGAATAATCTGTTTCATCTGTTACATTTTGGCAATAACTAAAGATATAGTGAATAAATATTTTGTATGGAAGTCAAAACACTTCTTTGCTTACATTTTGCTATTTTTATGAAAAATTGTTTCATTTATCGCTACTTTCTCCAGGTTACAAGCATCTGTCACTCTCTAAACTGTTATTTGATAATTATACAATTCATGTTTACTCTTTCTGAAGAAGTAAAAATTTATTTGTTTCTGAGGCATAATATGTCTTTAAGGTTGTTTTTTTTCTCTCAGATAATAATTATGATAGGAAAATAGGTAGAAATAATAGAAATGTTTAAAGAAAGAATCCGTTGAACTTTCAAGAATTTATTAAGTTGCTAAAATTTAATTCATGTAATTTGTTTAGGTTGGGCATACCTTGTCTTTGCAAATATATCGTTTACCATGTACATGCAAATTACAGAAATATATACATTTGTACTTTCTTTTTGAAGATAAGCTTCTAATACAATTGTTCACAATTAAAAGATCAGAATGAAAAAATCATCTAATATACTTGCTGCTAAATATGACTTTCATATATCCTACAGCTGAAATCAATTTTGTAAATGACATATTTGCAGGAAACATATAAAATCTCAACTACATTCAATCGTAAAACAAATAAAATTCGAAGTCCCAAGTGAACCATCATTTAAAATTATTTTCTTAGAAAATGGCCAATTGTTTCGGTAAAATCGAATCTCCGTCTTGTAAAAGTGTGAGAAAAGCTTACCTAAACCGATAATGAAACACATTGGATCAGAAAAAATATTAAAGATAGCATTAAATTTCTTTGTATGTATTATTCGTTTAACCAAAAAGTCAGGCAATGAAGCACACTGGAACCATTGCGTCATCTTCTCAATCAAATATATACAAAGACGCAACAGCTTGTGCGTTTATTTTCTAGTGAGAATTTTGGTCGTCGTGAAGATTGTCAATAATTGTCGTCTGCACATGTTTCTATTCAGTCATTTATATCAAATAAATGCATTTCTAGACAAATATAAAACTCAACAGTCCACAAGGTATTCATGTTTTACTTTGAATATCTGATAAATTTAGAACCAGAAAAGCTGTGTTTATTATAATTCTTGCTTTAGACTGCATTTTACAGTTCTTTTCCCCAACATATAAGACAACTTTTGAAATATTATGCAATTTTCTCTTCATCTTTGCTTCGCACATAAATGAAATCTGACATTCATGATATCTCTAAAGCTCAGATTGATATTCCGCGTGAACGAGTCATGAATACTCGGTAATAAAAGTTACTAATCAATGGTTGTATGACTCAAAAGTTAGAGCTTGAGGAAAATTCCAGAAATATTTTCTTTAACATGACTCAAAGGCGAACCAAAGCCAACTAGACCAGTATATGTAAACAGAGTTATTATGAAAGCATAAAGTATTGCATTTATTATAAATATTTATTAGCCTTTGAAAATTATTGCTTGATCATAAAGCCATAGACGCACACTTTATGTAGTTGAAATTTTCTGTTTTGGCATTTGAAATTGATCATTATCTGAAATAATTTGGTATAAGGTCACTTTCTAAAATTATTTTTTCCCTCTTTAAGAAAAGACAATTGTTCAAATTTGACAATGTTTCTGCTTAATATTTCTGTATTGTCGCCTTTATCTAGTAATGGATATCTTATGTTGATATTCCCATTTATAATTTGACGTGGAACTCTTATAAAATCGATAAAACAGAATAATATAGAAATACCAATGCTCCAATGGTTATTGATATTGACTAACATGTATAATTATTATACTGCACGTTTGTAACGACATTTTTCATGGATAATTGTAGCGTTTTTCTCAATATACACAGCTGTTGTCAATGATGAAGTGATTTCATTTTTAATAATAATGCAAATTTGCTGTACTATAGATTTATTATAAACTTAAGATTCTTGACATATTATATGTTCGTATAAAACGATTGTTTGCAATATAATATTATCGACTACTTCAGCATCTTTACCAATTATATCTTTCAAACGCCAATATGTTTATAAAATATGAATCAATTACAGAAAAGATTGAACCTTTTCAATATCGACTGCACATTATTATATATATTTCTATTAAAGTTACGAGTATTCATTCGTCTTCATGCTTTTAAACTATCACGAATGAATCACGCCAGTTGTATCTAGACGTTGTATCTAGACTATATATATTCTCGTTCCTGAAATATCTCCAGTTTGGAACATGTTATCTTTACCCAACAGCAAAGATTGACGGTACTGTATATTACTACGCTATAGCGGAGGGTCAATCATTCCACTGATAGAGAGACGTGTTCTGCCAGAATCATTATTATTGTCGGTTTTGAGGGCTTTTCGTCACCACACAAGAAAAATGCATGCAAGTAAAGTTAAGACTATATTCGTAACAATGATCGCGCATAGGAAATGATTGAAATAGGAAACTACTAAGGTAAAAGGGCGACTACTCGTAATCGAGATCGACTGTAAAGAATGAAGAAATAATGGGAAAACAAATAACTAAAGAACGCCAAAAATGGTAAAATTGAAATAATTGCTGACTCGATTGGACAGAGCCTGTTCATAGACGATACTTGAAAGTGAAATCTACAGTCCATGCCCCCTAGCACCGCCTTAAGCAGAATTTTACATATAACATGAATGGTAAAACTTTGAACTTAGGGACCACCACGGAAAGTTTACGGTCTAAATAAGTTTGAAATGACTACGATTAAATTATAAGAAATAAAGACAAATTATCATCTTTGCCACTTCAACCCACACGCCTTTTAGAAGAGGCACTATTTCTGATTTTCATGGTTTTGTTTTAGTAACATAGCCATTACTTATTTGTAAATAGTCGACATATTATGGTACCATGCGAAGCTTATAAAAACCTGGCAAGCTTCACTATAACCAAGAGCATCACATATCTCGACCTTACAATGTGCTTTTTTGCAAATATTATTATTCTTAAGAGACAAAGTTGTGCGAATGTATACGAGCTATTGCATGATACGGACTTATCATTCAAATAATTGCATTATTTACATTTACGATCATCTAAGGCGTAATAGTAATTTATTTCATTTTTTTTATACATATTTGTTTTCTTAAAAGAGACTTTAGACTGGCAAAGAATTAAATAAATCGGCTTTAATGAGGGACTGAAGAGGTAAATTGTAATGATATTCTGAACTTTTCTAACCTACATATTACACAAAGCGTTCACTAATATGCTTCCGATCTAATGGCATCGCAAGTTAATAATCATATTCATTTATTTCTAGATTTAAATCAGCTATTCAAAGCTTTACTTGCATTTCGACATCATTCCAGAGTTTATTTCCGTATCTTCGACTGTATCCTATATATAAATGAACACATTTAATAAATGCAGTAATGAACTTTGAATATATCTTGATCACCTTAATTGAATTCAAACATTATATATATCTTTTTATGATATATAGAAAAAATATCTGTGGGTAGTTTAAAATACTGAATTATTTACTTCTTACCATGGTAAACTAGTACAGTTCTAAGTATATGTAGATTCACACTCACAAGCTTTAATCAAATGTAGGACAGAACTTTTTATTGCAACAGAAAGACATCTTAAAAAATTATCTCAAACAACAGCAGCAGCTACAAATAAAGTTACATAAGTGCAACCCCCCACAAAAACAACAACAACAACAACAAAAAGTTGTTCTAAAAGGATGCGATTAAAATACCTTTATGACAGAAAAATGCTTGTCGTGTAAAAGTGTGAGACAAGTTACCTAAAAACCGATACTGAAACATAATGGATCAGAAAACATATTAAAGATAGCAATTAAATTTTTCTTTGTATGGTATTTATTTCGTTTCCACCAAGAAAGTCCAGGCAATGAAGCCACCTTGAACCCATTGCGTCCTGCTTCTCAATTCAAAAATATACACGAAAGACGCAACAGCTTGTGCGTTTGTTTTCCCGGGAGAATTTAGGTCGTCGTGAAGTTTGTCAATAATGATCGTCTGCACATGTTCCTGTTCAGTCATTTATATCAAATAAATGCATTTCCAGAGACAAATATAATGAACAACATAACACAAGATATATATGTATTACTTTGAAGCTCTGATAAATTTAGAACCGGAAAAGCTGTGTTTATTATAACTCTTGCTTTAGACTGCATTTTACAGTTCTTTTCCCCAACACATACAAGACATCTTTTTGAATTATTAGCATGCAATCTTCTCTACATCTTTGCTTCTGACATAAATGAAGACTGACATGCATGATATCCCTAAAGCCTAGATTGATATTCCGTGTTAATATCGCGTAAAAGAGTCATGAATACTCGGCTATTAAAAGTTTCTAATCAATGATTGAATGACTCAAAAGTTAGAGCTATGAGGAAAGTTTCCGGACACGAAAGCGATCAATGCCAAGTAGACCAATAAAGATAAATAGAGTTATAATGAAATAATAAAGTATGGCATTTATTGCATAAATTTGACCTATTCATTAGTCTTTCAGAATCATTGCTTGATCGTAATATCATAGACTTACCCTTTATAAAGTTGAGATTTTCTGTTTTATCAAAATCTGAAATCATATGGTAAAAGGTCACTTTCTTAAAATAATTTTTCCTTTTAAAGAAAGAAAACAACAAAAACAACAAAAAACAAAACAAAACAGACAAACAATTGTTCATAGAGCATGAACTTTGACAATTTCTTTTCTTACTCTATCTGTATTGTCGCCCTTACACAATAGTGGATATTTTCTTTTAATGTCCCATGTAGAATTTAAAGTAGATCGCTACAAAACCAATAAAACACAACCATTTCGAAACATATTGACTTATTCAACTTTTGAGCAGCATCTGAAGAACAAATCGATTGTATAATTTATGAAAATACGTAAACAAGTTTAGCTTATAATTTTTATTGCATTTTATTCTTGTTTGAATTGATACAATATATTTGTGTATAACATCTGTTATTATGGTTTCTTTAAGCGTTCTCATTTGTTTGCTTTAGGATGGTTGTAAAGCATGTCTTGTTTTTTAGCGACCTATCATTATGTTTGTCTGAATCCTCGATATATTTTCTCTATTTCAAGACATGCTTGAATGTCTGCTTTTGTCATTAAACATGTTAATGCGATTATTACCGTCTGACTTTACTGTCCTCATTTGCAACGTTTGCAGTGAGTAGTTCATGACATTGCTTTGATTAACTTCATTTGAAATTCTCCCTAACATAATTCCTATTTTTTCCTTGATATCAAAAATTTCTTTGTTTCTTTGAATGAATAACGACATGAATGTGAAAGAAAAGAAGTTTTCGTGCCTAAATAATTACAAAGACAGTATCGAAACATCACGAGTCTTTGAGTCTTGAAGAAAAAAAAAGAAGGAAATTTTTACCTTTTTAATGCATTTCTTTGAATCTGACCCGTTGGACAACTTTAATTTTTCTAAGGCAAAAATTAAATGTAAAGTGTAGATGTAACTAAATCTAAAGCGTTATTTTCTCATTCATGCATTACTTGATATTTTCACGACAATTTACGGCGTTTTTGTAACATTTTTGTTCATCATTATTTATTTATGTGATGAAACATTTAGAGTTCGGACCAGCAAAGAATTACACAAATTACTTTAAATAAGGGACTGACGAGAGGAGATACATTAATTAATGACTTTCAGAACATTTCTTATCTATATATCGTCTATGTTTAGTAATATACGGCCTATCTAATGACATCGCAAGTTAATTAAGTATATTCATTCATTTTAGACTTAAATCAGCTATTCAAAGCTTTACTTGCATATTAACAATATCCCGGAGCTTCGTCTGTAGGCAGTTGCACTATAAATGCAGTAATGAACGTTGAATATATCTTGATCGCCGTTGGCTTAATTCAAGATATTATGTACGAGTATCTATTTCTACGTTATAAAAAAGGAAAAACAATTATCAACGCGTGGGTTGACATACGAATTTATCATATTACTTTCTAGAAGTTACCATGGTAATCGGGTTTATCACATTTATGTCATTTAAAGCCTTTGTTTGATTAATAAATCTATTTGCCATCTTTTCAAGTCTATTTTAGTAACAATCATTGAAAAAATTTAAATCATTAAAATCTTTAGATGTTGAATTCTTTCTTCAAAGTGTTTGCTACATCCTACAAATTGTTTAGCCAATAACAGTAATGACATTGGCCAGTACCTGCAAAAATTTCTTTCAATAACTGTTTGATTCAATAGGTAAAGTCCTTGCTCATGAGTAATTAAAGCTTTTCCTAACTTTTGTGATTATGCTTTTTAATGTTGGCGGCAACTGAATATACCAATGCGACTAGTGCATACCAGGATATATGTCGTCTGCTCATCGTCTGAAAGATGATTGAAAGATGGACAAGGGCATTTAAGCTATTTAGCATGCTAAGGGTTAAACATTTAAACTTCTATTCAAAACACAAACATACAAAAAATATTATTTTTGTTTATTGCCTTCACTATGTTTTGTTTTCAATTACATCTCAATTAAACAATTACTGGTGTCCAATTCAAGTTAACAATCTAACCAACAATGCTTATATCTGCACTTCCCCTGAAATAAAAAGAAGAGGAATAAAATATTTAATCTAGAACTGTTGTGTTACAAAATACATGTAAATGACATTTACCAGTAAACAATTGAAATGACTTAAAGGATGTCGACATTTGATAAATGATATTAAAATTGATATAGATTACATGACGTCATTTAATATATAATCAGTTCAATGAAAACAAACGCTTTTCATCTTCAGAAAAAATTGACGTTGATGCAACGTCCGTTTAAGTTTACGCTAATCAGAACGTGACATTAACGCAAAAATAAAAACTTTGTCAAATAAATACAGAATCCTTCATGAACATAATTAGAGCAATAAACAATAAATTACACATTGATTATGGATCTGCTCATGTGATACAAAAATTCTCATAATTAATAATAATAAAAAAACCTTGATATGAGAAAAAACTCATACATGTATATGTATACCGGCCCGATAATATGCTTGAAAGATGGATGACAAAGTTATAAATTGTACAAAACTTTTGCATTGCTGTAGTATGTTTTCTTCTCATATCAATTTTCCCCCCAACAAAACAAGGAGTAATGAGTGATACAGCGTTGGCTGTATTTCCTTTCTATATACTTACTCTGCTTTACACAAAGCAAAGTTATGAACCTCGCACAGGTTATCATCCCATTTTAAATCAGCAGAATTGAATATAGCCAGGCAGTGTTGTCCCATCAGATTGTCGGGCTCTCCGGTTGCCCAGTTGAAATAGGACAATGGTTCAAGTGTTTCAGGAGCTACCCACTGCCCCTCCTGTAACAAATCTGTTCCGCCTATCCATATTTGACCCGTTGATATATTGTCTACAATTATACAGTATATATTAGTTTTAGAGCCCTAAAAATGTTACATTTCTGTATTTTGAAAAAACCTTGAAGCTACATAAATCAAAAATATATTATTTTTGTTTATGATCGAACTTTGTAAATGCATATTTTACGGCATGTAAAATGCACATGAATTGCCTTAATTAAATGGAAAATGATTACTTATTAATTACTTTACTTCTAAGGGGAGAGGTGGCCTATTTCTGAACATTGGTTCGAGCCCTACTCGGGTCACGACCATGTTCACACAAATGACACCAGTACTGGTTTAAACTTGTAATAAATGTTTATAGAAATTCACCAGTTTCTAATATATTAATTACGTCCTCGTCTTAATACATTTCAGACATCAAGGAATACAGAGTTACTTACTGTGCTCTCGTTTCAGCATCCCTTCAACGAACAATCTTTCATCGTTGTTTTCTATAACTGCGAGGGAGGCGCCTAAAGCTTTACAATATTGCTTTCAGGAAAAGATAAAATAAAACTGAATTATTGTATTAATAACACGACACCAGTACTAAAATAAAATCACCATCACCAGCAGCAAAACAACAACAACAACACCTTTACACTACAACGAGACGTCTTTACACACTGAAACAAAAAGAACACAACCACCATCGCCGCCACCAGAGCAGTATCAATGTCAACAGTAGTCACATAAGATTATCAACAACAAAACGTAATAACGGCAACATTATACATGTACAGTCATTCGCAAATGTATAATGCATATTTAAATGAAATGAAACAACAAGAATATTTGCAATTGAATTAGTGGCAGCAACAACAACAGTAAGAAGCAACAGCACCACAGTCGTGCCCACAAGTCATCATCAATCAAAGCAATTATTTTGAAGCCTGTATTCTTATAATATAAATGTACGAACATCATTACGCCTTTTGCAAGCACTGCATTTATCAGCAGGATAAGCCCTCAAACGAGAGAGCACTTAGAAACCTTTGTACATATCACTAACATAACGGTTTATCTCGTTTTATTTATATAAAGAAAGTTGAAATTTTGTGACATTGTAGTATTGTGTAATCTTGACACTTCGTTTTCAAAACATATATTTGTATATTATAAATACTTGAAATAACCTACCTGGGCCTCTGCCCATGAAGCCTTCAATGGTAACAAAGCATAGCAATAATCACCGTGTGAGGAGTACCCATCTTTACAGTTTGCACACCATACTGCCAGTATAAAGGAAGATATTTCAAAAATTGTATGAAACAATATTGCTATACAATATTCTTTCAAGTATTGATGGATATATATGCAGTCTTCATTATAAATAGTGAAGAGTGTCATCTGAAATTACCGAAGCGCATCACAATAAGAAAAGTATACATTCTGATATATTATCATCATTGAAAGCAACAACGACAACACCCAGGCCAATACAAACACAAAAAATCGTACAAAATGGTTTATCTAAGGAACGCCCAAAATTTTTTTTGTCCTTGCATAAGGCTTCATAATTGAATATATTTAAACTGTTAAGGAATACAACTTTCGATTTCTTAAGTGAATTACCATAGTAGGTAAAACAAAGATTAATTAATTTAGGTTAACATATATTAGTTAATACATTCCTATTTAGAGGAGCTCTAACAAATTAAATACACGACAACGCTCATTCTTTCAGACATTTTGTTGAATTTTCATAAAGACAACGACAAAATAGAAATCAAGTCTTAGACGTCAAAGGAATGTAAAGCCATAATGAATTTTCATGCTAACCAAAGTAATTAAAAATGGCAACCTCCAAGATCGTCTTACACGGACAAACTAAAAAAAGACTTTAGACTCCGGTTTGATCGAAACTGTCAATGAATAGTAGTGAGAAATGCATGCCACTGTCCACACTCTCTAGCACCGCAGTAAGAATAATTCAGTATCAACGTGAAACCCTGAACTTAATGACATATATAGATGATATGTTCATACGGTGGTGACCATGGAACATTCAATGTGACACGTAATTAAAAAATAAGAAATTAAAGATAAAAGTCACAGTAAAATTCCTTAAATTCACTTATGAAATTGAAAAATCAAACCTATTTATCGGGTTTGTTAGAAATGTCGATTGCAGGATAGGACTCTGGCGTTCTTAGCTAAGGTTGCTTCATTTGAAAGAGACAATTAAACAAGAGTAAGACAAAGTTTTACTTACCTAAACATACGGACAAAAGAATGTATAATAGTTGTAGAAGTCCCATTTTTAGAGATAGCGATAGTTTCAAATACGAAGCAAATAATGTTAGTAACTTATCTAAAGATAAATACCACGCGTTTCCATTTATAGACTTGCACTTGATATGTTGAATTGATAACTGTAATTTTTGTACTGTAATGGAGAACTAGAATAGAAAAGAACAGAACTGAAAAGATATATTCATTTTAGAGTTAAGAACTAAGTATCTACAAATCTTCTAATAAATACAAATAATATAATATCATGTAAAGAAAATGGATGTTTGTAATTGAAATTCATAATGGTATTAGTTAAACATATCACATTTAAAGAATTATACTTCGGTTTGAATAGTTGGTGTATAACTGAAATAAGTCAACTTTTATTTATGTAAACATAGACCACATGGAAATATGCCATAACCCTAAAATCAACTATGACGCGAATTATGTGTTGATTTCTAGATTGTTGTATAGATTTCTTTTATCTTAAATAAATTACGTAAGCAGTGTATTCTGTCGGATGTCGTCAATATGCACATTTCAATTGATAAATGTTCTATTTTATTGAATCTTTTTTTCTTTGGAATGTTTTTTTTTTAGAAAACACGACTATAACATTACAATAATATTAATATAACTCATAAAATTTACATCATACTTGTTCTGTTTTGCCTTGCCTTTTTTCTACAAAACTTTTGTTATAGTATCTAGAAAGTTACTCATTGACCAATTACCTGAATCATCTGTTTCATTTGTTACTTTTTGGCAATAACTAAACTTATAGTGAATAAGTTTTTTGTATGGAAATCAAAATACTACTTTGCTTACATTTTGCTTTTGTTATGAAAATTTTACATTTATCGCTACTTTCTTCATGTAATAAGCGTATAACATTCTCTAGAACTATTATTTAATAATTATACAATTCATGTTTACTCTTTCTATAGAAATAACAATTTATTTGTTTGTGAGACATAATGTGCCTTTAAGGTTTTTTTTCTCTCAAATAATAAGTATGACAAGACAATAGATAGAAATGAAAGAATGGTTTAGAGAAAAAAGTGCTGAAATGAGATAATTTGTTTAGTTTGGGTATACCGTAAATATTTTAGTTTGTCTTTGCACAAATATCGTTAAACATGTAAATGCGACTTACAGCAGAGATAGTATAATGTCTTAACATTTAAGCTTCCTTTATAAAGATAAGCACACAATACGATCGTTCACAATGGAAATTTTACTTAATATACAAGCGGCAAAATATAATTTTCTTATATCCTATTGCTGACATTAATGTTGTAATGAAAATGGCATATTTTCAGGAAACATACAAAATCTCAACTACATTTAATCGTAAAACAAATAAAATTCCGAAGTCCCATGTGAACTATCTGTCGAAATTATTTTATTAAAATCGGCCATTTGTTACGGTTAAATCGAATCTCTCGTCGTGTGAATGTGTGGGAATAGCTTACCTAAACCGATAAGGAAACATACTGGATCAGAAAACCTATTAAAGATAGCATTAAATTTCTTTGTATGTATTATTTGTTTTACCAAGAAGTCAGGCGATGAAGCACACTGGAACCATTGCGTCTGCTTATCAATCAAATACACACAAAGACGCAACAGTTTGTACGTTTATTTTCTCGTGAGAATTTAAGTCCTCGTGAACTTTGTCAATAATTTCGTCTGCGCATGTTCCTATTCAGTCATTTGTATCAAATAAATTAATTCATTTCTAGAGACAAATATAAAGATCAACAGAACACAACACATATATGTATAACTTGTAAGCTCTAAATTTAGAACCGGAAAGCTGTGCTTATTATAATACTTGATTTTTACTGCATTTTATAGTTTTTTCGACACATAGAAGGCATCTTTTTGAAATGCTACTAGCATGTAATTTTCTCTACATCTTTGCTTTGCACACAAATGAAAACTGACTTGCATGATATCCCTTAAGCCTAGATTGATATTCCGTGTTAATATCGCGTTAACGAGTCATGAATACTCGATAATTGAAGTAACTTCCATCAATGATTGATTGACTCTGCATTTGGAGCTAGCGGAAATTTTCTGGTGGAAATATTTTCTTTTCATAACCTAATCCAATAACACAAAAACTTAACGAATATAGATATAATAAAATCATAATGTTCGGAATATGCTGCATGCATTTGTCCTATTGAGTAGTGTTAGAGACATTGTATAATTGCAAAAGTAATGCATTTTATCTTTAAAAAATCGAGCTTCTCTGTTTTGTCAATGGAAATTGATAAATATCTGAGATAATGGAACTAAGCATTACTTCATGTTGACCTCCTCTTTGAGAAAAAAAACAACAAAAAAAAAAAAACAAAAAAAAACAATTGTCCAAAGAGCATATACTTTGACAATTCCCTTTTCCAACTATTTGCTGTATTGTCGCCCTTACACAACAATCGATGTTGTCTGTAAATATTCCCTTGTTGAGTTTGAAGGAGATCGCTACAATATAATTATCGATCATACACGATATTATAGATACACTACTGCTCCAATGGATTTTACTTATTTAACTTTTGAGAAACATCTCAAGAACAAATCGATTGTAAAACTAATTAAAATACATACCACACAAATTTTGGCTTAGAATTATTATTGCAAAAGAGGCAATCATTTACTTCAATATAATCGTTGTCATATAGTTGCCTGGTCTCGCGACACCATGGGCAATACTTCAGGTACATATAAACATTTTGTAGCCAGCGTCTCCAAGCTGTAAATTGAACCGAGTTTCGAAACGAGGCTTATTTGATTTACAACTTAACAATTTAGAAATTCTGAAACAAAATTAATCATCCAATATGGTGATAGATACAATTTGATTATGAAATAAATTCCAAAGATGATAATGCTGTCTTTTCGTACATAAATGTATGTATGAATCAGTGTATAAAAAAGTTATTGCTAGAAAGAGGTATAATACTTGGTAATAAAACTTTGACTTTCAGGCATCTGCAGAATTGCAACTATATATGTTATGACATACGTTAATTAAAGAAGGAAAGCCTAGGGATGCTCAATTTTAATTAGTTTTTATACCATAAAGTCAATTATATTTCATTCTCTTTATGGATGCAGTAAAAACTGTTTACAGTGACCTTCGATGGGAGAAAGAAAAAAAAAAAGGTCACTATAGACAGGGAGTCACTGTGGACAGTCCCTACATAATTCGGATACATTCGAGACTGTCGGGAGAAGTTTGGAGATATATTAGGCGTCATCTGGAGAATTATAAGTTAGGGATAAACCAGAAAGGAAATAAGAAACACCTCTAAAATAAAACAATTCTACTATAAATCTACTTTTCATAAATGTATACCAATAGCAAACACAATATTTGCATATACTGTATACATGTAGTGAGTATGTTTAGTTGGTAACAATTAATATTCAGGGCAGATAGAGCAGTGCCGCTTGCCATATTGGCAATGAGTCAGGCTGGTCATCGTCTATAATGTTCGTTTAGCGATTGCCTACAAGCCAGAATGTTAGAGACATTTAATTTTGTATAATCAGCCTGTTTACTTTACGGAAATCAAAGACGAAAATTGATTGAACCTATCGACATTTTGTGTAATTGTCAACAAACAGCCACAGTGTATTAGTGTGTCGCCGATTGGTCAATGCAAACTGCCGTAGATACAACGCGCGTTCTGATTCGTCAATCGCATGTATACAAACTGAGAGAGATATACATAGTGAACTCTTGCCTTGCGGCGTGTATTAGACTTTGTTGATGTTGACACGCGTTCTTTAAACTAGCGGATTAACAGTAATTGGCTGTAATTGAGAGGTAAACAAATTGTTAACAGACCTAGCCGCGTAAATAAGTATGACAGATCATTAAAAAAATCGGGCGACTTCAAAATCACTTTGAAGCTTGTTTAAGGCGAAGTCGCTGATCCGAAGGCAACTTCTTCGCCGAAGTCGCCCCCTAGCTCGAGCCCTGCTCCCTTTGCAAAAGTCGCTTTGCACGGCTCATATACCGTAACGGGTGACTTAATCATGGTCGTTGTACGGACTAGACAGGGAGTCGCTACATACCATTTATATAGCAAATACTGTTCGGCGCACTTAACTATGGTCACTAAAGACAGAACGTCGCTATATACAGGGGGTCACTAAGACAGTCTTTACTGTATATCCAAAGAATAAAACATCTCACATTCAAATTTTATTTTCATTCCAGTTTGATGGAATATATTCTTAAATCATGTAGTAATATATTTTCATTTTATGTCCAAGTTTGTTTTCACCAGAATGGTTGTGTACCATGTATTATTTCCAGTGAGACTTTGATCCAAATTGTAGATATGTTTACTCTACTTTTAAGTCAATTAAACCTCATTGTGAAATAAAAGTTATATACGGATTTAAACAGACATACAAGAATTTATGTTAGAAATACGTCTGTCATTAAACATGTAAATGCAATTATTACCGTCTGACATTACTGTTCTCATCTGCTACCTTGCAATGTAGTTCATGACATTGATTTGCTTAGCTTCATTTAGAATTCTCCCTAACATCATTCCTGTTCTTTCATGGTGATCGAAAGATATGAAGTGTTCGCGCCTTATGCAGGCGTCACACTGTCCCGAATTTGGCATCAGATGGACACACGAATAAGGAAATGTTCAAATTCGGATCTGATCGTAATAATTCGTGCCATTCGTGAGGGCATCTTTTGCCATCGTATGATCCCCGCTGAATATTTCAAGCTCCGGCAGCAACTTCGTGAGCGGTTCCAAAATCTTTGACATGCCAAAAAAATGCCGAAACATTGCGAAGGTTCATTTTTTCGTGTTTGAAGTTCGTATGTCAAATTTTGGTCCTTCGTAAGGCGTCGTGAAGCCATCTGTTCAAAAGTCGTGTAGTCTTGTCGTTTTTTCGGTGTGATCATCGGTTCAATCTGGCATTTTTAGCATCAAAAGAAGATAATACGAAGTAAACGAAGATTCCCGATAGTTTAAAAAGGAACAACGACTACGTGAAGCCCCCGCAATACCTTCGTGTCACATCGTATTTTGGTACGATGTCATCGAGATGCACCACGATGAGGCCGAAGAAAGCAATTTTCAATGGCTCAAGCGTTGCATGTTTATATTGTGGGACATATATAAACGGCTAGACGCATCTTCCTCATCTGTCAATCTTACACATCTCTACAGAGACATCAAAAGCTTCCATTATTTGCAATCAATTTACAATTATTTTCAGTTTATTTCCTGCAGAATTACATGCTTTGGTGATGAGTCAACCGTGAAAAAAGAAGACAGCAGAATTGCTACTTATAGACACCTTAGAAAAATATGATGAGGGCCCACAGGCCCACCTTTGGGTGTATGATAAAGTTTATCAAATATGATAAACAAGATCAACAAGGAAAGGCAAGCGTTCAATGAACGCAACACCCCAAACGACCAGCAGCACAAGAACCATAGTAAACATCAAAATGAACCCCCACCCTAGAAAAACGGACAGGGCGCAAAGGTAGAACACGGATAGGCTTGTTCACTTAAATGATATATATAAGACGAATATATGGTAAACGACAAGGAAAATCAAAAGAAAACAAATAAATGATTGATTTATTAAATAAATAAAACTAGGGGCAAAAGGGAAAAATACTTACTGTAGACGAGAAAACAACAAGGGACACCGGCAAAAGTGTCACCAAAACAGATGAATAAAGAGGGGCGCAGCCTTGGACCGGTCAGCAGCATAAGTACTACTAGGGAGTTTAAACCGGTTAAGGGTGCACCAAACCTCACTCTTAGCCCACCATGTTCCTATAAACGAGACGGTGTAAATAAAATGAATCCCCGCCAAGTAAATTTATAACAGTTGTTATGGTTTCAAAAGGTAAAATAAGTAAAACACCGAAATGACCATGTAGATACATATAAAGGATATCCCATATGACCATAACAAAAGTACTCAATATTTTAAAGGAAGACATAGTAACAAAAAAGTCATCTACAAGGGCCCGACGAAGCAAGGCAGAAGACGAAACATTAAGGCAATTCAGTCCCAAATGCATTAAAGAACTGTCCATCATAGAGTATCCCACTTGGTCCGTCAGATGTAATTCGAAAAGGAAAGGACCAACTGTTAAAGTGTTGAACACTAAGCATGCGGTTTATCTAAAAAGTAGGGTCAAAACCTCTTTTGGTTAAACGTTTAATAATTTTAGTAAAGGCCACAGAAAAATTACAATGACATCTCCATTAAAATCATTTTTGAATCACTACTGAATTTTGAGATTTAATCAAAGTTACGTTTGTAATTTTTTTGTAAAATATTTACGTAATTTATAAAAGCGGTAGCCCTGTTTGAGTAGCTTGCTAGTAATGAAAATCTTTAGCTTGTTAAAATCCTTCACGTTGCTAAAAGCTCTAGCGAATCTAATCTACTGAGATACATATACCACGTCAGATGTTGCATGCGGTACGTCTCTACCTAAATGTGGATATTTTTACTAATACCATAGCAAAGTCATCACTTTTATCATAGATTTTTGTGTGAATAGAATTGTTTTTGATAGTAATATGAAGAGGCCAAAATAAAGTTTAAACGTAGTTTAATTAGCTCCCGATACTATCTGCAACTGAAATTTGCCGCGGTTGGCCGTGGGTTGGTATACCAAACTGGAGGTGAAGGTCACTTGACGCCTTCGTAACCACGTACGTAGGCATCGTACTCAAAATACAACGTCGTGTACCTATCCTGTGACCTTCGCGTGTCCTGCTGGTGAACTACTTGGTACAAAATTGCATCTTTTTTGTGACTTCGTGTGTGTATCGGATGCGATCGTGTGACCTTCGGTAAGAATCGTGTGTGACTCGGATGCAATCGCGTGACCTTCTGTAGGAATCGTACTTGTTTCGGCTGTTGAGAGACTGTCGACCAATGTCGGGGCTATCTTCGCACGAAATTAAAAATTTCATATTCGTATGCCCATATTGTGTCAATTTCGGGACAGTGTGACGCATGCATTAACAATTACAAAAAGGTAGTCTTTTTTAAACTGTTGTATATTAATTTTTATCTTTCGAGATACACGTGGCGCGGCGTGAATAAACGAGGACTTCAAAAATCAATGCTAGTGTTGTAAAATTAAGTTGCATTTTCATTGTCTCATATAAATAGTCATGGCCAAAAACTGTGGTAAACTTTGTTTTCATTGATCAAGACCAGTCCCTCTTAAAACGACTTTATAAGAATAATTAAAAGCTTAACGTCTTTAACGTTTTGGATGTATTATAATGATATTGCTAAATGTGACACAATAAAATGAAAGCAGACCCGATTGTGCATTTAATGTTTTGTAGAATCTAATTGTTTTGGCGTATTTGATTGTAACCAGCTGTTAGCAATACATATTGTTAGTTCAGTAACTTGATACCCTGCAGAGAACTCAACAGACATTGATTAAATTAGATTGACAAAACATACGATAATGTTAGAAAATGTGTGAAAACACAGTATTCTCACTTATCTTTACGTAGTTATTTATCTCCGTTATATTTTGTTACAAATGCTCAGGTGCACTAAAGTAATAACATGGTAAAATGTAGTGAACTATAAATATGCTGTTACTATATTAGTAACATTATTATTTGTTATTTTATGTTTTCAAGTTTTATGATTCATGTAACATAAAACCTAGGTTCAAAATTCAACAGTCAACAGAATAATTTTTTTTTTCATACAAAATGAATAATCCAAATGAAAACCAACACTATTTATATACATATTGAATTACTTACTATAAGCAACATTTTGCCCCCGTTTATCATATCGTCAAACATAACAGCACTGGTTTATACAGACGTTATAAAAGCAAGTTAAGTATACATGTAAGTAATAGTGCATTAATAAGTAATCACCTAATGGCGTTTGCTGAAGGAACATTTTGATTTTTTAATATAAGTAACTTATTATTAAACATATCTTTGAATAAAACCGAAAGAGACGTTAAAAGCCGTGACATATTTCTTAGTGGCTAATTCCTGTGTTTCTAACAACATGAATTTAAGAACATGTATTTAATTTGAATAAAAACAGATCTAAAATTGCCTTTACTAAAATTCCTTTATGTTGTTTATTTATATAAAAAATATTTAAACATTTTTCACTCAAACGGTTTTAGATGACACGTGTTTATTTTCTTCAAAATTTGATTATATGACATGGTTTTCGATTGTCGACTATATTCTTTTTTACACTACATATTAAATAAACTTCTACAAGAGATATAATTTTTGTACATTATATTACGTAGATTTTTTTTCTTCAAAATCTTTGTAAAGATGCGACAGAAACCACTAGGATAACCCAAACATTTTGGTATTTGTTCACGATTTTCTCTTTGCATATAGAATTCTTATAACAGTATGCAACTTAGATGTGTGATTAAACTTAAGTGACTCATTATAATTGAATCCTTTATAAATGTCAATGAAAATTTTATTTGGTCCCCTAAGAGTATTACCCTCCAACATACATGCAAACCTACTCTCTTCAGGCCAAATCTCTAAGTCCTTTCTAGATGCTACAAAAACACTTGCAATCTTCAAAACATAGTTGATTCCCCTCGACAATTTTTCGACCTGAAAAGTATGGTTGCGCTTCGAGACAGACTTGAGAACAAAATAATTTTCTGTGTCATATACAGGAGACGAATTATGCAATAACGTATTGTCACGAAGCATTATAACATTGGCCAGCCTGATGTGGGTCTTCGGTTTTTACAATATTTGTTTTTAATGCAAATTTGTCTTGTAAGATACATTTTGTTCGCATTGCAAAGCATGATCAAAATTTGATTTATTCAGCCCATCTGCCAACAGATGGGGAAATCCATCAAGCAATTATTATTATATTACAATTAGACACTTTACCTTCATAAAGCCGTTACATATCCACAATGTTCCAACTTTTAATGTCAAAACTTTATTTTATCTACAAACATTAATTCATTTGCCATTACATACACCTTTATACAAACCTTACTCTGTCAATGCAAAATAAATACTTCTTTATGTAAAGAGATATTTTCAAATTTCGATTCTGATACTTTTAGTATTGAAAAGTGTATGCTTACCAAACCGGTGTTAGGGGACATAAAACATGTATTGTCCCTCATTAACATACCCTACAAAACTGAATCATCACTCTCTCAATGGAGGCACCGCCTTTGCAGAATTCGTGCACATGTACATTCCCGTATATTCTAAAAATGACACACTAGTGTTCACACTAAAATATATACCATCTTACAAAATGACAAGAAAATCATAGAAAAACAACAGCAAAAAAGAACAACAAAAAAAACAACAACAAAACAACAACAGCAAAAAACTGTGCTTTGTTACGAGCATCATAAGTACACTAAACATAGCTTTACTGACGAAAGTAAAATATTATATAAAGAGTATTTGTTTAGATAAATAAACATTATCAATTTGAATTTTCCCTTAGAGTAATTAGAACAATTCAATGATTGTTTATTACTTTTAGCAAAATCCACTTTCAATAATAATTATTTGACATTACTTATTCATGGTTTCTGTCTGAAACAATTCGTCAAAATATCAATTTAAGACACCACTTATTACGAAACATAAAACAATTGTAATGAACACAGTTGTTCTTTTCAATTTACATATTTTCAATAATTGAAAATTAGATTGCGTTATATATTTTGTAAACGAACATGATAATAGAAGTAATTTATCAAAATGTTAATAAAGGAACATAAACTGTAGTAGAATGTCAATATTGTCACTAAATGTAAATTCAAATATGAGCTGCATTGTAAGTGTAGTTACATTTTTTTTTGTCCTTCTGAATAATTGATTCAAGCATGCTAGTGTTAATGGTAATACCATTTAAGGAGTTATTGTTGGGGGTTGGGCGTGGGAGATGTAGCATGTTATATTACATCTCATTAACAGACTCAGTCAAAGCAATTTTTATCTGGTATTGTTGTTTCTTTGCTTTCCAAAAGATCGACCCTCTTCCAGATTATTATTACGATATAACAGTTTTGTTACCGTCTATTATCTTAAAGATGAAAAAGATCCCATGACATCTTTTACCTCGGGAAATTAAAGAAAAAATAAATGCTGAAAAGAGAATGACTTTGCATAAAAATACAAGTTAAGATTAGCATGGCATTTTAAAATTTTGTTTCACTCTAACATTCTGACTTAATACATATATTTTCTGTCATGTTTTGGCCTGTTTATTAACATTTAGATGATGGCTTTTCTACTATGTTAACCACATTGATATCTTAAATTAGTTTGAAATAGCATTTAACAGAAAATGAATTGTCATAGATAAGAAAGAGTAAACACATTCTTGCAAAATAATTATAATCACATTCTCTTCAACAAAATTAAAAGGCTTCTTGTTTTTATTTCATTAAATGTAAGCCGTTGAATACACTTTTTCTCTGATAGGCACACACATTTTCTGTAAAACCCTTTAATGTTGAAATCATAAGTGCTTTGCTTAAGACGTTTTTGCAGAAATATGCAAACAGATGTCACTGCTTTTACCAAGAACTGTCAATTCATGTTAATCATATAGTCATGTTAAACTTTTTTTGCTAATCTTTGTATTATTTTTGTTGTAAAATTCCCTACAATTATTGATGAAGAATAAATGTATGTAATAAAACTAATTTATCACTTTTAATAAATTGCTATGTATTGTTACAAATAATAGATATATATTTTAATATTTTAAAGATAAGAAATCAATGTCGTAATAGGACTTCGTATCTTCTTTTTATATAAAGAACAATTTATTCTTTTAAATAAAGGATAGGTGAGATCTCTTGATCAACCTTTTGTCATAACCGTTACCGTCATTATACAGTTATTTCTTAGCGATTTGGGAACAGTCAAAATGTTGGCTCGAGGTGGAGGGGGTAGTGTTTTGTACATAGTTCAAAACACTATCCCCGAAACAGAGGGACAACAGTTTGACTGTTCCCAAATCACATATGAAATAACTGTTTTATTACCTGATCAATTACTGTTTTAACAGTACTTTCAGAAGAAAAAAGGAACAAGAAAATAATTGTGCACATATGTTAATAATTAAACTTAATACTTTAACTATGTCACGTCACGTCTGGTTTATGAACATGATCGATGTACGCTTCAATTGGGAATACTCTATGACGTCAATGAAGTCAGAGCACGCGAGGGAAACAGTCGAAACTATTGACCGGTCAATAATTCGCGAACGTTGACGTTTTTAGAATTTCAGAAAACAGTAAAAAATACCAAATTTCGTTTATTTAAGGTATCAGGTAATAAATCAGATTGTTGACCTAACATTAGTTTTAAGAAGAAGAAATCATATATAATATTTAAGCATAATGCCAAGTATATTAAGATTGTGTTAAACATGCTTAAGTAAATACATCATATTATTGTTTTTCATGTCTTCAAGGAACCTTAAGTTAACATAGTTTATATGAATACTATTAGTAAATGTCAACGATATTTTACTGAACTGCATTGTACTTTAAGAGAAAACATTTGCAGTGGGAAGACAAAAGGATTATTAAGACTAAACATCTAAAGTACCTCATCATTTCTTAATTCCCCTTTGCATGATAAACAGTACATTATACCACCCACCAGCTAAGGACAACAAACATTCATTATTGCAGAATGTCTTTGAGGGTCTCAATTAGTGATCTCATTTGCATGATTATTTATTATTTTTACAGAAAACTAACCTTCCGATATGGCCTCGTCTTTGACGTGCGCAAGGATTCCCGTGATATTTATGTAATGAGTTTTATCATTTTTTTTATTTTTTCTATGCCAATTTGTTAACATGTTTCAATTATTTGTATTAATTACATCTTAAGATCTGTAATCATTTTCTATTAATATAGCTGTTAAACAGTGTTGTCACATGACATTCGGAGAGTATGGAATTGCAATAATGTTTCATTTGATGCGTACTTTTAATATATTATTTTTAGCAAAATGAATTGGTACTCCTGTGTAATCTTTTTTATTTATTTAATCTATTGAATTTGATCGATTCCATGTAGTTTCAAATAACAACCATTCAAACAAAGCCTTTGTAATATATTTAAAAAAATAGAATAACATATATTGGATTTATAGAATATATATAAAAAGAAAAAGGTAATATTTACTACGCCATATTGACAAACACCGAGCTTACTCAAGGATAAAAGCTTTTAAAACCTCGACTCTGTCTGTTAGTTTGAAGTCATTTTATGTTAGATTCTGGCTGATCTTTATATTTTTAACTTAGTACAGAGAAAGCTATGGTATTAGATTCCATCTTTTTGAAATACCAAACTACATGCAATGTCTGCCTTTTAAATAGTCTAGTTAAATATAGCAGTGTGTCAAGAAGACATTCTTGATATATTCAGGTCATGTGCTAGCCGTTAGTTAAGTAAATATGATTACATCCGTCTGACCTTAGCCAACTAAACTGCAATTTGCTAAGTTCAATTCATATTGATTTGTTGTAATATATCTGCATTGCATTTCTTCTCGGTCTTTGCTCTGCAATAAAGAGAAATAAATAGCTTTTAAAACTTAATGACATATTGTGTGGATTATATATGATATCAGTATGTAGCAAGAAGTGAAATAATTATTCATTTGGTTTATTTGGTTTTAATTTTTCAATGACTTCGTGTAGTACAGTTTTAAAAATTCTAAATAACCAATGCATGTTTTGTGCTGTATAATAGTTTACTAGATAAAGTGATTACTTAAAACCAAACAAAGTCAAGCTGTAATTATCAAATCATAGCGCACAGTTTATAAAACTAATAGAGTTTAGCAGCGTTTTGCACATAACACATGGAACAAAGTGCTCTAAATGGTGCGAAAGACCGATGGGGACATTTTAACTTTTTTCAAAATATTAACTTCGTGAATTCACGTTTGCAAATATTAGGAATTCACGATTTCACCTTCATGTAATCAGTATTTCACTCCACGAATTTACGATAACAACTTCATAAATTTTAAATTTCAACTTCTCGAATTCAACTATGTTCATTCACGATTTCAACTTCACGAATTCACGATTTCAACTTAAAGTTGAAATCGTGAATTCATGGAGATGAAATCGAGAATTCAAGAAGTTGAAATGTCCACACCGGTATTTCGTAATATAGGTTTATGTCATAACTTCCTTATTTTTTTCTAATGATGAAAATCTAAATAGATAAAATCCTATAGAGCACCAATAAATCTTCATAAAATAGAGGAAAACCGTTTCCTTTAACATATAAAAAGACAAAATAAAAAATTGTGAAGGCTTGAATTGGTCCTGTTCAAGCACGGTCCTGGAAAGTGCCAACTTCAAATTAAATGACTTATTCTTTTCCGTTATTAAAATATCAGCGTGATATTTCGTTGCAAGTTCAATGTTGTTAACAGGACATTATTTCGTTGATATGGAATTTACATTCGAATATACCATACTTTTATAATGTCATGCGTCAACATTTGTAATTTGCACCTGCTATCAATTTATTGTTTTGTATTATTTCATATATAACATAATAATGAGTCAATCGTAATATGACATTTAAAGACATTAACACTCTAGGCAGGTGGGTTAAAAGGTTACATAATTAATAATTATACTACTAATAGTTGTATAACATTAAATTCTTAAAGGTTAAAGGTCATTGGTAAAGAAGGCAGCATAGTGTCATTGTTTAACATTTTGAAGAGAAACAAACAACACCATTTTCAAATTATTAAGCAAAAGAATCAAATGTGAACAAAATAAAACAACTTTTTTGAGTGCAATGCCCATTTTAATACTTACCTTATTAGAACAATACGTTTTTATTATTCACTAGTAAATTGGTTATCAAAACATTTTAAAATAATTATGTATTTTTTATATTTAAAGAAATATTATTATAATTTTATCTGCTTTACATTCCTCCAAAGAAATGGCCCTTGTGATCAGTGACGTACTTCCACCTCTTTGACAGGTCATCTATTTTCCCGGTGCTAGGCAAGCATTCTGAATTATCCTCACAATTTCATCAAAATCGCTATAACGAATATCTATCATGTCCTCCTTCAGTTTGGGATTAGGGGAAGGTTCAGGGTTTTCACACTTAGAATGCTCTAGCAATGACGTCACACCGTGATCGCCATGTGATGTTGCAATCTCAAGTAGAAGTGTCTTGTAACTTGACAATACGATAGAGCAGATGTGCTGCAAGCTTCTTGTAAAGCATCAAATATTCTTTTTGCTGTTTTATTACGAGAGCATTCAATTTTGATGAAGCTTTGATGATTCGGAACGTTACGTGACGTTACGCTGCTAGTTGCATTTTAACTGGGTATCTACATGACAATTTTGAAAGTGGTCTTTTGTCACTTCGGAGATAATAAGATGAGTTGGCATTTTTTAATAATCGAATGAATTCTCTGTTAGAAATATTATTATTTTTTATTAATGAAGGTATTGAGCTTTTGAATGATTCTATTCATATGGAATATTAATAAAAAGGCGATTTTAAAAACGTGTTAAAAATGTCTAGGGCCTTTAGTGTTCTGTTTCGAATTTCAAATTTCAAATCCTAATGAATGAATGAATTCGCATTCCAAATAACTTTCCATTTCGCATAGTTTTTCCTTTCTGAAATAATTAAATCTCAATAATATTGACAAAAAAGCCTTTGATTAAACGGCAATGTTTTTATTACCCAAAAAAAAAAAACGATTTTGATTAAATCAGACGAAATTAAATAATTGCATTCTGTTGTTCTGTTACAAACCGTTTATTTGTTGACTAATATTAACAATTTTCTGAAAACTATATAATCGTATCAAAGAATAAACAGCATATTTGTTGCAGCATAGATGCTTTGCACTAGATGTTAAACTCATAAATATACTTATGCGATTCCTTTTATTAACACCTGTACACTTTGTACATTTGTTTGTATTTTTTTCTTGATAAGATTAATATGTATATAATCTTTGCTTGTCCTCAAATTTATTATCAAAGGCATTCCCAGTAAATTAAAAGATTATCACATTATTGGGTTACAGTCCACTTCTGGCATGTATCAAGTACATAGGGTAATCAATTTGGGTGCTTCAATAGTTGAAGGTTTTATTTTGCATTTTAAATAAGGCGTACCTTCTGTACGATTTATTTTGTTTTATATACGTTGTTAAAATTTAGCCTCTTTCAACAATTTCATTTGCAGTGTTTCATTAATTGATGAAGGATTATTTCAAAATGTGAACAAACCGACTGTAAAACAAGTTAAAAAGAAACACTACATTTCACAAGAAGATAAGCAAGAAAAAAATTAATTTTTATGTAAAACTTATAATCATTTCCAAGCTAGCGAATAAAACTATTAAGTTTATTGTTGAATTCAATAAAGCAAAGCCAGTTGCGAAAAGGAGAATGTTTCCCTTGTGGTTAAGTTTGCCTTCTTATAATCAGTTTAATACAATTACAAGACTATTTATTCCTGATAATGTGTTATAAATCTTTATGTTTTATTATTTAATACACATTCAAATATAAAAGAACACATAAACAATGATATTTTTAATTTTAAAGGTTTTTTTGGAAGTTTTTAATTTTTTTAAAGAAAAAATTTGATTTTTTAAGTTGTTTTTTAGAGAAAATTGACTCAAGTTTTAATGCTTTAATTTTTAAAGGGGGCTTAAAATTACTTCTAAATGAAAATTATGGGTTCTCCCCAAATTTATACACTGAAAAAACGTTTTAAATAAAAAAAATTTTGTTTCCATCAAAATACAAAAACATAACAAAAACATAACATAACATAACATAACATAACATAACATAACATAACATAACATAACATAACATGACATAACATAACATAACATAACATAACATAACATGAAAATGAAAACCCCAAAGAATCCCGCCCCAAAAACAAACAAACAAACAAACAAACAAACAAACAAACAAACAAACCATCAAACAAACAAACAAAAATAACCGCAATAACACGCGGAAATCTCACGAACAGTTTTCTTTGATTAGGGCTTTGGGCATTATATTATAGGGTTAACGCACGTTTTTCCGTGTTATAACGTCTGCAGAGTCCCGAGGAACGGTTGGTGGGGCGAGGGCTCCAACAGTTCCGAGGGACTCTGCTTGACGCTATTATAGCATAAAATTTTAAAACAGATTCATGATGTATATTATATATATAACACAAACATTAAATCCTTGTGCTTGAACGGTATTTATCCAACTCTACATGTTTTACGTATGCGTTTTATTTTTTTTCCGGGGCCACAACTTGAGAACCGAACGAAATTTTCGAACTTTTAATATTGATTTAACAAAGTTTTATCTTTTGGAGATATATTAACTTTAAAAAAAACATAAATTTACTCTACCCAAGAACAAAACAGTGCCTCAGAAATTTTCCCAGAAAGATTACAGAATTTTGGGGGTTAAAAAAAAAGATCAGTGACAATTTAGATTTTAAAATTTTAGAATCGGGTTTTTTTTTAAGGGACGCAAGTTTTAAAAAAAATCAAGCAAAAAAACATTATTCTCTCAAAAAAACATACCCGAAAATTTATCAATATTTAAAAGTCAAAATTTTCAAACAACGTTTTTTCTTATATTCATTTTGTGTTTCCCCTTTTTTAAATAAATTAAATGGGGGGGGATTACAGGTTTAAAAGGGCAGAAATTTTAAATTTGTTTACCCTTTTAAAAACTTTTCCCTTTCTAAGAAAGGGCGACAAAAGTTTTAAAGCGGCTAAAGGTTTTAAAGGTATTGGCCGGGCCATGAATTTTTTATAGTGCATAAGGGTGTAGCGAGCCTCGGATTAATATATATATAACCTATCACGATACACTTATTATGTAGGCGAGTGTGTCCCTGGCTCGGGTTATATACTATTCTAAGACAAGAGGGCGCAAAGACCTCTGGCAACAAAGGGCCAAAAACCCTCATTTTTTGGGTTTGTTTGACGTGGCCCTGTAATGTATTGGCGCATTTGGTAAAACCCGGGCTATAAACAAGAGCGCGTGACTAAAGTTTAAAACGCATGGTTTTTGGGCCCCGTTATAAACATGGAAACCAAGAGGGGAAAAGATAGGGGCCGATTTTAATGGCTATAATGTGGGAATGAAGATTCACCTAAACTTTGTACCAAAAAATTTAAATTGCAAAAGCGGAATCAAGAACAAAATGGTAATTTTTTAAACGGTGGCTTCAAGAAATAAAGTGCGCTAATTTTTTACGCACAATCGCCATAACATTAAATTACAAGAAGGAACAAAAAATAGCAGTTAAAAAAATAAGACTAAAAAAATAAATAAAATGCCCCTGCCAAAAAAAAAAAAGAATCAGATTACAAGTTAGAACTTCGGGTAAGTCGAAAGTTGGAGGGACTTGCGTAAAAACTTCGACACATCGGGACTTCGACTCATGAATCGGTCTGAATTTCATTACAAAATTTTCAACCCCCGTGACTAGCCCTAATTATAAGATCTATAACGTAACCTGTTTCATGTTTTTTTCTTATCATTCATTTAATCTGATATTTTACATTATAAAATGATAATAAATGACATGTTAAATAACTTTTTCCACGATAATGATTTGGACTCCCTGTTGACCACGTAAATACAATGAAGTTACAAAAAAGGCGTAACAATACGAAAAGGGCAATAACTAAACCAGCTTATAGTAAATATTTCGCGTGTGATTATCACGCGACACCGGGTCACGGAAGTACACAAATGATAGGTCTTACTGTTCACATGTACTTTAAAAAAACCGCTACTGCAATTAAAAACAGAAATGATTTTTAAAGTATTTTTTTCAAACACATTTTAAACGCATACAAAGGCTGTTTTGAACACTTGGGTTCACAGCTGTGTAATTAACACATGTCACTAAAGTTGATCGAAAATCGTCTTTGGGCGGCCAGAAAAGGTGGGAAATGTCTCGAGATCGAAAGTGTCAAATAACAGAAGAACTTCGAACTTATTTGTTGTAAATTGTACTAGATTTATTCTATACGGACCACGAAAAAACTTCGACACATCGAAAAACTCGACACATAAAATCTCGACTCATAAATAGCTTTTTATAAGGGAATATATAAGGGGAAAAAATCGGGAACTATCATTTTACTTCGACACATCGATAAAATCGACTAATCGAAGTTCGACTCATGGAAGTTCTACTGTATATTGTCTTTTAACGGCTGGCTCTACAATATGGTGTATTATGAAATGTATATCTACACAGAGACAAATTGCAGGTCCCAAAACAAACATGCCACACGCGGAAATCTCCCGGACATGTTGATTGGGTTGGGGTTTTGGGTCGTACATGTATATTTTGTAAGGAAGATCATACTAGTAATAAAACGAATCCGCAACGGACAAAAAGTTGTTTAACTCTAGAATATGGTCCAGAATTCTTTACGAAAATTTATATACCTTATATACCGTATATACAAAGAACCAAATAGCGGTAAAAAAAGAAAAAAAGAAAGAACCCCCCCCCCCCCAAAAAAAAACAACAAAAAAACAACAGAAAATCCCCCCAAAACGGACATGTAACTTAGGGCTTTGGTCCTCATATTGTGCAAAGAAGAACTTCCATACTAATTGAAAAACGAGTCTGCAACATATTTATACAGATGATTTAGTAACGTCTCGCTCTAAAAAATAAGGTTACCTTACGAAATTTATTATACTTCGTACTTAAATAATTAATCGCCGGTCAAAAAATCGGTCTCTTGCTATCGTTTTCCTTGCCTCGATATTTCTCAATTTACGCTATTGTCCACTGCTGCTCGAAACTTGTTTGATTAACAATTTGATGCAAAAGTAAATTTTAAATTTTATGGTTATTGAAGAGCACATAGTTCTGAATGAAATATCGGTTCACGATAAAAGTAAAACTCACTTTATGAAATAAAGACAACCTTGTAATTCATATAAACCAAGTGTGTTTTTATGAACAATGAAAAATAAAATACAGCAAGTGGTTAAAAACTTTTTGAACATAATTAAAAATGTATCTTGTAAATGTTAATAAATATAAGGTGTTACGTAGTTGTTACTGTTACAAATGTTACAAGCATTGGTAGTGAAATGAAATATGTTACATGAATAATAGCAAATACCCTAAGATCTTCAGAAATCAGTCGTAATTAGTAGGGTACCAAAAATGTTACAAATGTAGACAAAGATGTTACAAGTGTTTCAGCACAAGCTGGTTACAGACCAAGAAATGGTCAGAAATCGGAATCAGAAGTGTCACATAGATGTTAGAAGGTTGTAACAAATCAGTTACAGAATTATTACAAATATTTCGCGCATTGGGAGTGAAATGAATATTTTGTACTTAATTATTTTCAGAATATATATAAGTATGGGACGTAATGTTTACAGATGTTACATTTTTTACCTTGATGTTGCCTTGTTCTTGTAACATGTAACAAGCGTTTCAATATATGGCGCTCATTTTGAGCCCTATCTCAAAAATACTGATTATATTCAACTGAAAAATAACTATCACAATGGTAAATATAAGCTGAAAACGATCTGAACTTTTGCACAATAAAACAATGATTGTAAATGTCGTTTACGATATAGTTGTGTAGTTATAAACTTCAATGTCAAATCAAAAGCGCAATGTATGTACATTATATTTTCTTTGCAGGACCAAGTCTCTACCAATGACCAAAAAATGGTTTATCTGACAGTAAGATCTCGGGATAGAGGATATTTCATGGAAAGTGATATATGAAATGTATATGAACTGAATCATGTTATGCGTTGTTAGATGATGTTATTTGCATTAAATTAAAACATTCATGATAAAATGTCCAAATATCATTTTAGATAGTTTAAGAGAAAGAGGCGAAGAACAGTCACAAATACAAAAAATCTCAATTATACATTTTGTAATATCAAACTATTGAAACCTTTTAAAAATATTAGAAGCATATCAATATAATTGTCATAGTACGTATATGATTTTACTGTTGTACAGTATGTCACACTTTTATTTACAGTATCTGTAAACAAAATTAGGTTAACATATTTTATACTTTGGCGGATTGTATTATATTTCCACATTTACCTTTATCAAGTGTAAATATTATTTTTTGACCCAAATATAATAAAATAATAGCAAAATATATCGTTCAATATTATAGAAAATTTCCATCAGAGACACAAGCCAATAATTAAAATTAATGTTACAGAGCCATATTAATCTTTCATCGCTCACACCCACAACAATAGAAAATGACATGAAAACGTGAAATGAAGAAAGCTAACAACGACATTTAGGAATTTACTATACCCAATGTGTCAATAATTTGCCTTTGATGACAAAATGCTGAGTAATGTAACATATTATCAGAATAATTGATAATAATGTAGGCGGTGTTAACCTAGGGGAGGATGGATGTGAAATCTCGACTTTCGTCAATAACAGTAATAAAATTTATTATTGCTTTCATTCTGAACTTATGTGATTCTATCTTAATGAAATGTCTTCTTCACTTTCAGATTATATTTGAAGAAAAAGTTTGCAATGCAAACCGTATTACGAATCTGGTTTAAATAGAACTATACCAATAGTATGACTACTTATCAAAATAAAGTTAATGTGAATGCAAAACTATTACAAACAAATGTATCACACAACTTTATATATGAACTTATATACAAATAAAAACAACGTCAAAATCGCTATACAATAACATAAAGATAGTTATTTATTGTTAAGATTTATAGAATGTTTTGCCAAATGAAAACATCAGGGCGATGACAAAATATTAAACAAAATTGTTTGTAAACCTTGATTTTAGTCACCATGGCATTATTTAGTCACTTGTAATAAAAAGGACCTATTTCAAGTTTACTTTACTGGACGTTATAAGATATCAAAGTTTTGAAGGGGATATTATGTATATATATGATTTCATTTGATGAATGTAAGAAACCCTATCGGGAGTATTAATGATATCTGAGACAGTATTTATAAAAAGTAGGCGGCATCAGTTGAATGATACTAATGACATAAATAATTGTGTACAGGTAAAGATGATCTGATTGGTTCTACTCATGTGCCCCTTCGGGCCTGAAATAATGCTAGGAAGGGCACATGGGTGTTCCTCCACAAGTAAAGCTGATAATTCGCCATATGAACTATGCTGGGTTTGTACGACGTAAACAAACAAACAAACAAAAAATAAGATAAAAAAGAGAATAAGACAGCATTTGTAAGGTCGTATTACGATATAAGATGATATAATATAAGACCATGACAGATTATGGTTAACGTTCAAAATCAGTATATAACACATTATTAAAAGATATACAGATATATTAAGCAAATAGGGTACCAACAACATGCAGAGATTATGCAATTTGTTATGCTCATTGTTCAATACAAATAAAAAGACCATAACGTTATATTGCATATAAACCGGATATACCTTCTAATGTACACATCAAAACGATCAGATAAAAATGCAGAACACATATTTTAAATCAAAGGAAGAAATCCGCGCAGACTGATCAGGATCCATGCTGTTCGCTATCAGTATCTCTACTTGTAAAAGGGTTTGTAAGCGAACATCATGGATCCTGATCAGATGCATTACGTTGGTTTTGTCATGGCGCGGCTCATATAAGTTTTTCCTGATTGACGATTAAAAAAATATGATATTGAAAATACAAACATATCTTTCCGAAAGCTCTGTATTTTATGCTATGTCAATAACTTCGAAATGATATGACAACAAACAGTTATGCATTTGATATTTGTCTTTCGATTCCCAAAGGGTTTTATCCCTGTAATAATAAAGACAAGAGGGTCAAGATGGACGGACGACGGGCGACAGACGACGGACATTCTAAAAGCTCACCCTGAGCTAGCTCAGGTGAGCTTTAAATATGACATCAAAATTAATTCTAAATGTTTTTGTTTAATAGCAAAAAGAAAAAAGTCAGCAAAATGTCGATGAACAGCAAAATGTTGAAGGTTCGATTTGTACCTGTTCATGGACGGTACTGGAAAATGCAAGCTACAGATCACGCCCCTAGCACTGACAGTACATCAGTCATATATCAGTATATGTTATATTGTTTTCTGTTGAAGAATAATGTAAAGGATACCATTTAAAAGAATTAATCAACCAATAATAAGTATGTAACTGCTTAGTTTAAAATTTCCTGAACTTATGATGATTTCATTACAAGTTTGTTGTCATATGAAGAGAATACATGTGTACTAAAATCAAAGCAGGCGCATGCAGAGTGTCGTTTGTAATAAGATTTTACAAAGGGTTTTAATTTGATGACGGTATGTAATTGGATTCCATGTCAACTAATTCATTTCTTATTAAGACAAATTAGAAAGGAAGTAAACGGTTTTAAAAATGTAAATATTAATCCTTAAAACGCTTCTAAACTTTTTACAATTTCGCACACTTAGTGCTATCTAATCCGTGACAAATTATGACTAATATAAATTGAATAAATTTTGTTCATGCGATTATAATTGTTTTGTTCAACATTTCGTGTTTGTATATACAGAAATTACAAAATGCTGGTAATATACAAATAATAATATTGTATAATGTTATTTAGTATTAATATCAAATACGGGTTAAAACTGCTGAAAATCAATTAAATATGAAAAAATGACCTTTCTACTAAATCCTTTGGGCAGATTACAATTTTGTAAGCATTTTTATTTTGACTCTCACCCGCATTAAACGCGGTTCTTTTAACCCCATGAAAATGTGATTGTGTTACATATAAGTTTTGGCAGGAAAAGTTGCGTGACGCGCATCTGATAGAAACATGTTTTCGCGGTAGTGTATTCAGTCTTGTACGTTTACCATTGAAAGTCGTTTTTAAACGAAAAAAATACAAACAACCCCCCACCCCCCCCCAAAAAAAAAAAAAAAAAAAAAAAAAAAACAACAAAAAAAAAACAAAAAAAAAAAAACCAACATTGGACGTGAAATCCTGCAGTATACCCTGTTTACCTTGCAATGTTTGGGCAATCTTTAGTTATCATGAAATCTTCAGATGCCTAAAGGTACCATCTTCGCGATTACCTTTTATAACGCAGCGTATAAAGTTTAGCAGTTCGTATTTTTTGTTAGATGAAAGTAGGAGTCTCTATATTTAGTATATACTAATATTACACTTAAAGTGAGCTATTCTTAGAATATACTAGATCATTTAGATAATATTATTTCTTATAAAACCTACTGATGCCAAAATATTATGTGAATGTGTTTTAGAACTATAACGATCCCAGAGGGACAATAACCTTCCACGAGGCAAGAGGTGTGATTTTAGGATTGCGAAAGTGTGCATATAATAAAATGTTTTAGATTCTGTATAATTATGTTCGGGGAAAATAATTTTAGCTCTAGGTATAATTTTGTCTTATTATGTGTCCTAGATGTCCCCTTATTTGTTTTATGACAAAACGCCTAGAAACATAACACATTATTTGAGAATCGAAATAATTTGGATAGAATAAGTTTATATGTGAGGTTATCTCGGTCAGGAAATATGCTTCAATGTTTGTAAAATTTAACATCATGTCTTACACTGGGCGTATTATTTCATTAATAAAACATGTGGTAAAGACATAAAGATAATATGCATTCATTCATTTAATTGATGTCAACAACGTGTATTTATTGGTAAACTATAGTAACTTTAAATGCATACTGAGATAATTGCTTGATTCATTTTATTTGTCTTTGCCCAATATTGAAGAGAATAAATTGAATATGGCCTTTAACTACATTATGTTTGTGATATGAAGCCATTTGTATTCCTATCTTTGATGATGAAAGATTCTGTAGTAAAAGTATTGTATATACCTGAATAAGGTGAACAATTATGCAGGTAAATTGTTTCAAAATATTTTGGTAAGAATGTTATTTTTATCGTTTATTTTGAGTGTAGATCTATTTCCCTTTTTTTGGATTTTTTTTGTTATTAACCAGTGAAATCCTTTGCCGACAAAAACCTATTTCCCTACATTATATGATTAGACGGTAATCGTAATTGCGAGCTACCGTCAACACCACCTAGCATCACCTTAAGAATAACGGGGAACTTTTGAATTTAAAAAACAAATGCATACAGAAGAAAAACCAAATAACCACACGTCATGTAACATTGTTTTAGAACGATTGTAGTAAAGGAAAACAAGAAATAAATGTCAAACATTTTATATAGATAGTAAATTTAATATATTTTTACAGATCAGCACATAATTCCTATGTTTCCTAAAGCAAACAGACCGTAAAAGCTACTCAAAATGAATCTGAAGGACAAAAGCTTTTAACACCTCGACCCTGTCAGTTAGTTTGAAATCATTTCATGTTAGATTCTGGCTGATCTTTATAGGTTTTAACTTAGAGTAGAGACAGCTATGGCATTAGATTCCGTCATTTTTGAAATACCAAACTACATGCAATGTCTGCCCTTTAAATAGCGTATAGTTTAATATAGCATTTGTCAAGAAGAGATTCTTGATATATTCTAGTCTTGAGCTAGCCATTAGTTAAGTTAATATGATTACATCCGTCTGACCTTATTAAACTAAACTGCATTTTGCTAAGTTCAAGTCATATTGATTTGTTGTAATATATCTGCATTGCATTTCTTCTTGGTCTTTGCTCTGTAATAAAGAGAAATAAGTAGGTTATAAAACTGAATGATTTTGTTTGTTTGTTTCATTTTACACCTTTTTCTAACAGTATTTCAGTCATATAGGCAGGTAGTTTCCTAACCATCGTTCCTGGAGAGTTACACCAGTACTAGAGTACCTTCATCCGTGCTAAACTACCAAAGCATCTCCCGGGGATCGAACTCACGCCAGAGAGGTAACTGGATTAGAAGTCATCGACTCGAACCCCTCGACCACGGAGGCGGTTAAAACTTAATGAAATAGTGTGTGGATTATTATATATGATATCAGTATGTTGCAATAAGTGAAGTAAATGTTTATTCGGTTTAATTGGCTTTAATGTTTCGAGTACTTGTCTGCAGTTTCAAAGATTCTAAATAACCAATACATGTATTGTTTAACCATGGTTTACTAGATAAAGTGATTACTTAAAACCAAACAGAGTCAAGCTGTAATGATCAAATCATGGCGCATCTAAATTATAAACCATTTCATAAAACTAATAGTTTAGCAGTGTTTGCACAGAACACATGGAACAAAGTGCTCTATATAGTGCGAAAGATTGATGGGGACATTTCAACTTCATACTTTTCTCGATAACATCTTCGTGAATTCACAATATTAAGTGCTTGAATTCACGTTTTCAACATACGGAATTCACGATTTCACGTTCAAGAAATCACTATTTCACTTCACGAATTTACGATTAAAACTTCATGAATTTTAAATTTCATGTTAACGAATTCAACTACTTTAATTCACGATTTCAACTTCACGAATTCACAATTTCAACTTAAAGTTGAAATGGTGAATTCATGAAGTTGAAGTGTCCCCACCGTTATTTCGTGATATAGGTATTTGTCATTCCTTATTTTTTTCTAATGATGAAAATCTTCATGTCCTTAATATCTCCAAGAGCACCAATAAATGTTCATAAAATAGAGGAAAACCGTTTCCCTAAAACATATAAAAAGACAAAAATGAAAATGTCTAGGCTTGGTTTGATTGAGCCTATTCAAGGACAGTCCTGGAAAGTGCAAACTTCAAATTGAATGACTTATGATTCTTCGTTATTTTAATATCAGCGTAATATATCGTTGCAAGTTCAATGTTGTTAACATGACATTATTTCGTTGATATGGAATTTACATTCGAATATACCATACTTTTATAATGTCATGTGTCAACATTTGCAAGTTGCACCTGCTACTAATTTATTGTTTTGTATTATTATATATATAACAGTATAGGCAGTCAATCGCTATAAGACATTTAAAGAAATTCAACATTCTAGGCAGGTGTGTTAAAGCCTCCAGATTCACGCTTATTTTCATGAAAATTTTTAAAATTGTATTTAAATGTATAATAATGTGAAATAACCAAAAGGAAGCAATTTACACATTATCAATGGCACTTTCAACCCGCGTAAATTACAAAAAGTGGTCAAAATATGCATAAATAGCCCTTACTGCGTTAGTAACGCAGTAGAAATATAGTTGTAAATACTGTAACATCAGTTATTAACCGCACATAACATATAAAATATTATTTGAATCTTGAATCATTTTGCTTTTCCTAAAATCGTAGTACATACATGTATTTCTCAAGTTTGATTTTATTGAAATATTTTGACTAATATGGAGGCATGCAGCTTTAAAATGTTACATAATTAATAATTACCGTATTCTACTAATAGATGTATAACATTAAATTCTAAAAGTATTAAGGTCATTGGTAAAGAAAGCAGCATAATATCATTGTATAAGATTTTTAGGGGAAACGAACAGCACCATTTTCAAAATATTAAGAAAAACAATCCAAAGTGAAAAAAATAAAACAACTCTTTTGAGTGCAATGCCCATTTTAATACTTACCTTATTAGAACAATACGCTTTCATCATTCACCAGTAAATTGGGTTATCAAAACATTTTAAAACATCGTGCTATTTTATATATAAAGATATATTAGGTAACAAATACACCCAAACATGTTAAAATTATTTAGTTATGTTTGTAAAGTGTTAAAAAGCGCTAGATAAAATGATAACGTGACTCTATCACTACTTAATAATTATAGGGACTTTCAGGCGAAATATTAACAAAAGTCAAATGAGCATGTTAACAAGAAACAAATTCTGCCTTTTTGCAACTTTTTTGACAGAAATCCGCAAAGTAGCACATTTTAATAGAAGTACTGCAATGATATCCAGACAATCATCACTAAGTCTTGAAAAAGAAAATTCATATGAAGTCACTTTTAAGAATCCTTTTTATCTTATTGATAGAGACCGTAATGTCAAAGATAATGCAAATACAACTATAATGCAATCTGTTACATAATTTTAGAAATAAATAATCTAACGTTGCTACCTCTTAACACTCCTCCAAAGAAATGGCCCATGTGATCAGTGACGTACTTCTACCTTTTTGACATGTCATCTTTTTTCCCGTTGCTAGGCAACCATTCTGAATTACCCTCACAATTTCATCTAAATCGCCTAAACGAATATCCATGATGCGATGTTGCGATGTCATGTAGAAGTATTGGACCAGCTACCAATATCGAATCGCATGTCTTAGTGTTTTTAATATACTCCTTAAAGTATTTACAATTACTGGTTTTACCACTCTCGACCTTGTTACTTGTGAGAATTCCACATTTTTCCTAGGCACAAATCATCAACATTATAAGTTGATTGCGTTCTTCTAAACTTCGCCGCCCTCGGGTAACTTGTGTGCGCCACTCGGCAAATGGTCTGTTCAGTTCCAGTTCATACGACCTCACCCACGTCTTTCTCTTCAGAATAAAACCTTGAAAGTAGATATGTGTCTTTTTCCAAAAGACGTTCCGCTTATAGCGTCACACGATGTCAATCATGGGCGAAAAGACCAAATGAACTAATTGCACCTGTTGTCCGTTATTTGGCGTTTATTTGTTAACTAATATTAACAGTTTTCTGAAAACTATATAATCGTATTAAAGAATAAACAGCATATTTGTTGCAGCATAGAAGCTTTTGAAAATATGCACTAGATGTTAAACTTATAAATATAATTATGCAATTCATTTTCTTAACTCCCATACACTTATAACATTTGTTTGTACTGTTTTTCTTGATAAGATTAATATGTTTATAATTGCTTGTCCCTCAAATACAAAGCATTCAGTAATCTAAAGATTATCACATTATTGTTAAAGTGCACTTGGCATGTATACATTACATTGGGTAATCAATGGTCAACAGTGAAGGTTTTATTTTGTATTCAATAGCGTACCTTCTGTAAGGTTTATTTTGTTTTATATGCGTTGTAAAATAGCTCTTAACAATTCATGCAGTGTTTCATTAATTGATGAGGTATACAAAATGTGAACAAACTTTTTGTTATCAAATTATACACTTGATATGTTGAAAACATGTTTAAAATTAAAACTCAATCAATAAGTTTTTCACTTTATCTTTATAAAATTTTATGAATATAATTCTAAGAATGTATGAATATAATTATGCATTTTTGATGTTCACAATGTTCGACAATATGATTTTCATAACGACTGTAAAAGAGAACACTACATTTCACGGAGATAGCAAGAAAAAAAGTTCATTTATTAAAGCTATAATCATTTCCAAGCTACGAATAAAACTATTAAGTTATTGTTGAATCAATAAAGCAAGCCAGTGCGAAAGGAGAATTTTTCCCTTGTGGTTAAGTTTGCCTTCTTATAATCAGTTTATTACAATTATAGGACTATTTGTTCCTGATAATGTGTTATAAATCTTTATGTTTTATCATTTAATACACATTAAAATACAAAAGAGCACATAAACAATGATATTTTAATTATGAATTTTAGATTTCAGAAATAATGTGTTTACAGTTTTTATTTAGAGATATTGACTCAAGATTAATGCTTTTAACTTTTAACAGGCTATAAATTACCTCTCATGAGATATCGTTCTCACCATTTATACACGTTTTCATCAAAAGTTTGTTTCCATCATTATACATGTACTTTAAGATTAAAGCTTTTATCACTGAAAGATATTTTTGAGATATGCACAGCTCAGCATGTTTTCTTATAAGCCTAAATAAATCAGTACAATAAACATGCTGTAATACGTCAATGTTTGAACGAATAATTTTCTGTATTTACTTCAAAAATATGTTTTGTTCTTTACTAGAACAGTATCGTGTTTCCTTTACCAAATCTGCTAAAGTCATAGAAGTATTTTTACTTTGGCTCTCAAACTGTGCAAAGAAGACAGTCCAAACTAGCACAGAAACGAAACCGGAACGGAATTAGACAAATGGTGTTTTGGTGTTTTAACGGTTTGTTCAAGAATATGGTTTTCTAAATTTTTTACACACCTTATACACAGAATATCCGGTAAAAGAAAACGAAAAAAAAACCAACAAAAAAAAAAACAACAAGAAACAAACAAACAAACAAACAAACAAACAAATAAACAAACAAAAAACAAAAACAAATAATAAAAAAACAAACAAAAAAAACCCTAAAAAAACAAACAAACAAACAAGCAAACAAAAACTTCAATGACTTGCGAAAATCTCCCGGACAGTTACGCTATTTTTACCATATAACATTATATACAGAGGGAACAAACATATAGCCGTTAAAAAATAAAATAAAAGAATGCGCCCCCCCCCCCCAAAAAAAAAAAAAAAAATTAAAAAAAAAAAAAACAAAAAAAAAAAACAAAACACAAAACAACAAAAAACAAACAAACAAAACGACCATGCCACACAAATATTGCATATAATAGTGCAAAGAAGATCCTCCCAATCAGTAGATAAAGAAATCTTCAACGGAATCAGACATATTGGATTTTTGACGGCTGGTGTATAACTAAAATGTATACATTTTATATACACAAAGAACAAAAGCAGGATCCAAAACAAGCATGCCACGCGCGGAAATCTCCTGAACATGTTGCTTGGGTTGGGGCTTCGGGTCGTACATGTATATTTTGTAAGGAAGACCTTACTAATAATTAAACAAATCCGCAACGGACAAATAGTGGTTTCACTCCCTTACGAAAATTTATATACCTTATATACAAAGAACCCAAATAGCCGGTAAAAATAATATTGTACAAAGAAGAACTTCAATACTAATTGAAAAACGAATCTGCAACATGTTTACACAGATGATCTATTAACGTCTCGCTGTAGAAAATAAGGTTACCTTACGACATTTATTAGACTTTGTCTACTTAAATAACTATCGTCGGTCAAAAAATCAGTCTTTTGCTATCGTTTTCCTTGTCTTAGAGCTGTGAACTCAATTAACGCTATTGTCCACTGCTGCTTGAAACTTTTTTGATTATCCATTTGATGTATAAATAATTATTTAATTTTATGATTATTGAAGAGCACATAGTTCTGAATGAAATATCGGTTCACGATAAAAGTAAAACTCACTTTATGAAATAAAGACAACCTTGTAATTCATATAAACCAAGTGTGTTTTTATGAACAATGAAAAATAAAATACAGCAAGTGGTTAAAAACTTTTTGAACATAATTAAAAATGTATCTTGTAAATGTTAATAAATATAAGGTGTTACGTAGTTGTTACTGTTACAAATGTTACAAGCATTGGTAGTGAAATGAAATATGTTACATGAATAATAGCAAATACCCTAAGATCTTCAGAAATCAGTCGTAATTAGTAGGGTACCAAAAATGTTACAAATGTAGACAAAGATGTTACAAGTGTTTCAGCACAAGCTGGTTACAGACCAAGAAATGGTCAGAAATCGGAATCAGAAGTGTCACATAGATGTAACAAGGTTGTTACAAATTAGTTACAGAATTGTTACAAATATTTCGCGCATTGGGAGTGAAATGAAAATTTTGTACTTTATCATTTTCAGAACATATTGAATTATATATCCACAGTTACCTTTATCAAGTGTAAATGATTACAAAATACTATTTTTTGACCCAAATATATGACAATTATAGCGAAATATATCGTTCAATATTATAAAATTTTCCATCAGAGACACAAGCCAATAATTGAAATTAATGTTTCAGAGCCATATGAATTTTTCATCGCTCACACCCACAACAATAGAAAATGCCATGAAAACGTGAAATGAAGAAAGCTAACAACGACATTTAGGAATTTACTATACCCAATGTGTCAATAATTTGCCTTTGATTACAAAATGCTGAGTAATGTAACATATTATCAGAATAATTGATAATAATGTAGGCGGTGTTAACCTAGGGGAGGATGGATGTGAAATCTCGGCCATTGTCAATAACAGTAATAAAATTTATTATTGCTTTCATTCTGAACTTATGTGAATCTATCTTAATGAAATGTCTTCTTCACTTTCAGATTATATTTGAAGAAAAAGTTTGCAATGCAAACCGTATTACGAATCTGGTTTAAATAGAACTATACCAATAGTATGACTACTTATCAAAATAAAGTTAATGTGAATGCAAAACTATTACAAACAAATGTATCACACAACTTTTTATATGAACTTATATACAAATAAAAACAACGTCAAAATCGCTATACAATAACATAAAGATAGTTATTTATTGTTAAGATTTATAGAATGTTTTGCCAAATGAAAACATCAAGGCGATGACAAAATATTAAACAAAATTGTTTGTAAACCTTGATTTTAGTCACCATGGCATTATTTAGTCACTTGTAATAAAAGAGACTTATTTCAGGTTTACTTTAGTGGACGTCATAAGATTTCAAAGACAATGTTTTACTTTTGAAGCGGATATTATGTATCTGTATGATTTCATTTGATGAATGAAAGGAAACCTGTCGGGAGTATTAATGATATCTGAGACAGTATTTATAGAAAGTGGGCGGGTTCAGTTGAATGATACTAATTGCAATGATAATTTTGCACAGGATAACATGGCGAAATCGTCCTGATTGGTTCTTCTCAGGGGCCCTTTTAATAACCCATTGTTAAAAAACATACAGATCTATTAAGCAAAAAGGGGCCCGACAGCATGCCTACAAAGGATTATGCCGATACGTTCCAAAAAAATTACGTGTTGGCAGGAAAAATAGCGTGACATGCATCTGATGAGAACTATGTTTTTCAAGTTTGTACGTTTACCAGGGAAACAATTTTCAAATGGAAACATTTTTAAATGGAAACAATTGGGTTAGTGATAGCCTTTTTGTATGCTTAAAATTTTTTTTGCAATTTTTTTTTGCCCGCCCGGGAAACCAAAATTTAAAGGGAATTATCATGGAACCTTCAGATGCCAAAGATTACCACCTTCGCGATTACCTTTTATTACGCAGGGTATAAAGTTTAGCAGTTTGTGTTTTAAGATGAAAGTAGAAGTCTGTTATATTTAGTAATTACTAATATTACACTTACAGTGAGCTATTCCTAGAATATAAAAGATTATTCTTGTAAATATAATTCCGTATATAAACCTACGGATGTCAAAATATTTTTGCGAATGTTTTTCTAGAATTATAACGATCCCAGAGGAGATAATTACCATCCACGAGACAAGAGGTGTGATTTTTAGACTGTCGAAAGTGTGCATGTAATTAAATGTTTTAGATTTATATAATTAGGTTCGGGGGAAAATAATTTTAGGCTCTAGGTATAATTTTGTTTTATATGTCCTAGGTGTCCCCTTATTTTTCTTTTATGCCAAAACGCCTAGATACATAACACAATATCTGAGAATCGAAATAATTTGAATAAAATTATAGACGAGGTTACCTCGGTCAGGAAATATGCTCAAATGTTTGTAAAATTTAACATCATGTCTTATACTGGGCGTAATATTTCATTGATAAAGCATTTGGTGATGACTTGTTTAATAATATGCAATCATTCATTCAATTGATGTCAGCAAGATGTCTTTAAAATATTGTAACCTTGAAGGCATTGAGTTAATCAAATGCTTGATTAACTTTTAGTTTCCTTTGTTCAATATTGAACATATTGAATTGAATGTGTTTTTAAAACTACATTTTGTTTGTGACATAACGGCTTTTGTTTTCCTGCCTTTGATAATGAAAGATTCCATAGTAATAATAGTTTAAATACCTTAATAACATAATAATTATGCGGGTTCTCAAAAAAATATTGTAAGGATGTTATTTTTGTTATGATAGATTTATTTTTTGAGTAGTGAAATTCTTTTCAAAACAAAACCTTATTTCACTAGATTTATATTCTTTTTGCTGTTTTTATTTACAGAACATGAACAGAACAGAACAGAACAGAACATGAATTTTATTTTAGATTTGAGCATTTCGCTCCTCATCCATAACATAATTATACGTTATTATGTCAAAGTCAAACAATATAATGATATAATACAATATTGAAAATGACAGTATCTGTGGTACAAATGACAAAAGAAGGGGTATAGAATATATATCAGTATCATTTAACATGAAATTCTTAACGTACATGACAATAAATTGAACATTTATTTATTTATTATATATTTATTAATTATTATTGTAAAAGATTATACCTAATTCTTAATGCACAATTTAGGAAACAAACTAAATTATTCAACATTTTTTTCATTTCTGGTTGACAACAACTGGGTAAGTTTAAACATAGATGGTCTTTCATTAATAATATTTATCAATGTAACGTTTTCTTATAAGTCTGTAGCAGGGACACACACAAATCATATGGAATTCATCCTCAATGTCTCTGGATTGACATATATTGCATGTTCTTTCACCTCTTTCAATTCTATTTTGACCATATCGTCCGGTTTCAATCCTAAGGCAATGTGCAGATATCCCTAAACTTGGTAATAACAGATCTATAATTTTTTCTACTTAAGATACTCAAATACTCAGCATATTCAATATGGTGCTTTAAATGTTTATATAAAGTGTAATACTTGATTGCTCTCTAAATCGCTACTCCAATTCTGTGTGAATGTATCAATCAGTCTTTGTCTGAACAGAGTTATAAAGTGGTTCACATTTACTGTTAACGGTGTTTCAAACACGTATCCAAAAGCCATGTTCAATATAATAACTTCTTTACTTTTGAAACCCAGTTAAATCTTATTATTACATAAATCCTCTAATAACAGTTCATATACTTTACTTATTATACAATTATTAGAATTTTTTGATCTTAAAGAAAAATACTTGACTATTTTAACATATCTGTTTACATACAACGGATATCGTCCTAATTCTCCATATATAGCTACACTACTGGACGATAATTTTACATTTAGAATTCTTTTGCAAAATTTTAGATGTATCCTTTCAATGTCTTTGTTTTTAGTAAATCCCCAAACTTCAGAAAGAGTAACTTAAAATTGAGGAAACAAATGAATCAAATAAACTCAACATTGTCTTTGGGGTAAAATCAAAGTCCTTAGTAAATTATTCATTAAACAGTTCATAGCTTTAAGCGCTTTGCCGACGAGCATCTGTGTATTATAGTTAAAATTGCCATTTGAGTCAAATACCACACCTAAATAGTTGAAATTGTTAACAATAGCTAAATTTGTGTCATTGTAAGTCCATTTTTCATTTTCACGCAACGGTCCACGCTTTCTAAAAACCATAACTTTGGTTTTTTCAATGTTACGGTTAATCCCATCGCCTACAGTATGTGAGCAAGTCATCTAAACTTTGTTGTAATCCTTCTACAGTGTCCGAAAATAGTACCATATCGTCTGCGTATAAAAACAGCGCCAGAGTCAAATCATCAAATTTTAAGCCACTTTCTGGTCTCGAACCAATGTACAACTCTAGATCTTCAATAAACATAGACCACAGTAACGGTGAACATATCTCTCCCTGTTTTAGGCCCACTGCTATTTCCATGAAGTCCGAGAATTCGTTTCCATGACGTACTCTACATTTCACTTGCTCATACATTGATCTTATGACCCTGAGCAATTTACCGTGTATTCCCAGTTTTGACATTTTGAACCACAATGCGTTCCGGTATACACTATCAAAACATTTTTGCATATCTATAAAGGTAGTGTAGAGGCGTGTACCATTATTTAACATGTGATTAACTATACTGTGTAGGCAAAATATCGCATCAGTGGTTGATAATCCTTTCTTAAATCCAAATTGTGAATCTGATATTATGTTATGTCTATCACTCCAGTCTGACATTCTCTTATTTAATATTGATGTGAATATTTTTGACATAGAACTAACTAGTGTTATTCCCCTATAATTATCGACAATACTAGCATCTCCTTTTTTAAACACTGGTATAATGATTCCTTCCATCCATGCATTTGGAAAATTTCCAGTCGATAGTATAACATTGAAAATATCCCGTAGATGCCCGCATATGATGTCACATGTTTCAATAAAATATTCATTTATGAGGTCATCACTCCCACCTGCCTTGCCTCGTTTCAAACAACTAATTGCATGTCGCACTTCATCAATTGTAATTACAGAATCTAATTCCGCGAAAATAGGGTCATCATAACAATATTGGTTATTGCAGTAATTCTCGCTTTCTGGATCAGTAGTAGTGTTAATGCTATCTGATAAATTCCTAAAATAGTCATAGAATTCTTGCACAGATATGTTTTCGTTCAGTTGTGTTTTTTTTCTTTGAAAAATATTTCCAGAAATCGCACGGCCTTTTATTTTTAAGTGCTTCAATTTCTCGCATCTTTATAAGTTTACTCCTATTGCGCTTTTCTTTTATCAAAGATTTATATTGTCTCTTTTTTAACATTAACTGGTGTCTATTTTCATTTGTCTTCACTTCATTAAATAATCGTAATGCTTCCAAATACTCTAACTTTCTTTCTCTGCACGAGTCATCAAACCAATCTGATTTTTTCATCACTTTTGTAGTATCAAATTGTATATTTACAAAGCTTTCAAATAAAAAAATGCAATTAAATTTAAGATGCCGATCAATAATTTCATGCTTTACCTAACTGATACAAATAAGCTATAATGTAGATAAAACTAAATGAACAAAAAACTCGACATTACGTTGTTTTCAGGGTTATGGTTTTATACAAACTCTTCTCAATTCTAAATGCATATCAAAGCTTTTTTATCCTGAAATGTACTGCCTTCATTAATCTAAATTGTAATTGCTTAGATTTTATTTTGCGGCATGAAAACATAAATTAACAATGTGTCTATTTTGTTTCGTTTTAATAAAAGTGTGCTAGTTGAAATTTCTAGCAACATTGATTTGTAAAACAAAAACATTGCCAAGCTCTGTTGAAAATGATTAACGATAATTTATAGCATCTATTACATTATTTATTCAAAAGAATGAAAAATGACTTATTAGCAACATATTTCATATATTTTTATGGTGTACATTTTACTATGTGTGCTTGAGATTATATCAAATAATCATGCCTGTATTTTGGTGAAACCGAACAAATAGTGCTTTTTATATCGAGTATAACTATGTTATAGTGCTTTCAAGTTAAAAAGTTAAATCTTTTTAAAATTTTTCAAGACTTTCACACAGAAAAGCAAAGTTCTTGAACGAAGTTACAAACAAAGTCGTCCATGATAATTTACGATTTCGTGCTATGAGAACATACATCTTCACATTTTGCAATCATATTTTCTCAGACCTCTTAACATGTCTTTGTTACTGACAGTTTTCCAATGGTAAAGTCATCAAATGATACCGTGAAAAAGTAAATATTCTCATCAAAAACTCAGGCATTGTCTTTTGAAGCCTTTTAATGTCATTTATCTGCCGAAAAAAAAAATGTTATGATTTGTTGCCCTTTTGCACCAAAAATACACAAAAGCTTTCTCTTTCTCCAATCGGTAAACGGTCAAATGTACAATTACGTATCAAGTTTTATATTCGTATAAAATACAATAAACGTAAAAAAGACATTTTGCAATACATTTACTCTTCCAAATGATCAAACTGTAGCTTATTTTAGCCATACACGTTTAAAACTAAAATGAAAATAAGATACTAATATCAGGTAATATCGTATTTTACTTGTAACTTTCATTTTATAAAACAGATTTGGTCTTTTTGTAAATTAAGCCAAATTTTATTTCATCTTAAACATTTTTCAATATCATCTGTTGGACAATCACCATAAAACAGCCAATCTAATGAAATATTTAGTTAATTGAGCATAACTTGGCAATGAAAAAATGTCACGTTAGGAAAGAGTTTTAAACTTTTAACTCCTAAAAACTGCAAGATTCGATATAACATTTTTTGTGTTTCAGTAATTTTGTATCAGTGGCATTTGAAATTATATAATGACGGTTTCAAATACGAATTTATGCGTTAATCAGTACTTTTATTTGAATAGTAGAAAAGAGGGTTTATTAACTTTCCCTCTTCCCAGGGGCATTCCTAGATGTTGTGATTTTTGTATAAAAACAATACAAGTTTTTTGTAAAAAATTTTTCCCCCAAATTTTCATGGGAAATTTTCATTTTTAACGTTTTTCCCTTAAAAATTTGGAAGAACTTTTTTAAAGGGGCCTTTTTAATAAATTTTTAAAATTTTTTTTTGTTATTTGTACCCACTTTTTTGGGAAAGAATTAAATTATGGGGACTTGAATGTATTTTTGTGGTCATTACAATTGTTTTTGATGTATATTTAACAAACCCCTTTGGGGGAAAATCTTTTTTCCAAGCTTTCCCCGGTTTTAAAAACCCAAAAAAATTTTCCAAGAAAATTAAAATTAAAAACCCTTTTTTTTTATTAAAATTTTAATTATTTGGGGAAAAACCCTTAGTTTTCAAAAATCCTGAAGCAATATAAAAACAAGTAAATTTTTAACATTTTTAAAACTAAAAAAAATTTAGGAATACTTTCCGAAATGCCCTTGAGTATTGGAAATATATAATTTTTCTGTTAAATTGCTTTCAAATTCTGCTTGAAAGCAATATCTGAGATGACGAGAGGAGTATTCCACAACGCATTAAAATTGCATTTAAGGTGAAGTCTTGGTTATATTCAACGGGACAAAAGTTTCACAAAAGTATGGCATGTTCGTCTAAATTATGCAATTCAAAAATTTTTAGTCATTTAAAGTGTTGGGAAATTATTTGCGACAATTTATATAGTATTAGTTTAACAAAAAGAATCTTCAAGGGGAATAGGTAAAGAAGATGCATTCATGATTTGGAAGGAGCAAGGGGTTTTTGGAATGCGGCTGAAATATGCTAGAAGACATAAGATGAGGTGCTTTTTTCCCCTTTACCTTCACATGAAAGATTTCACGGTTGAGGGTTTTCAATCGTGTTTTTAAAAAGGGTTTAAAATTTTTTTAAACAAATTTAAATGCTTTTTTTGGATTACCAAACCTTTTCAAAAAAAAAAAAAAATGTGAAAAACCCTTTAAATAAAACGATTTAAAGGAATTTTTCCTTTTAAAGGTGCCAATATGTTGCCGAAAGGTGACAAAATTTTAAATAAAAAATTTTCAAAAAGGGAAAAAGGCGGTTTTAAAGGGTAAGCAACCCCCAAAACCATGTAGCTGAAAAAATTTTTAACTGTAAAAATTTTTGGGCATCGACAACACTAAGTTGTCAGTAAAATTTTCAATAAATAGTTCCATGAACGTTTTAACGTATTATATATCGTAACAAGTCATAATTCACACATTTTCGTACAAAATTGCACATTGAACTTACACGTACATAATCTTAAACTTATAGGTAAAATATTGTGATTTGACGTCTTACTTCCATACTCCCTCCTAAAACAGTTTTTCTTCGTTTTTCTTGGAAAGGTTCCTACGTTCAAAAAGATTAGATTGCTAATGACAAAGTAATATCCCTCAAATACTAAGCTTGCAGTAATCTAAAGATTTGCTCTAGCATTATTGTTTAACTCCGCTTGAAATGTACATATGTAGACATCTAAAACATGATGTACTTACTTGTTATTAGTGGAAATATTTGTTTGCGTTCAAAAGTATAGGTTGTGTAACATTTGCAATTTTGAGCGTATTTAAAGACTTTGTTTTTTACCAATAAAGAAAAATTGTAGTAAAGGCGGCATGTGCCTTTATATTACTACAAGGAAGAACCAATATTTAATGGATTTGATATGTGCCTTACAGTTTCCAAAGGGTCTGATTTTTTAAATAAAAATATGTTTTTAAATGTTATATTCAGTAGTGTAAATGACAAACCAAGAAGTGAATCGTTGTCTGTTACGGTAGAGCGAAGTAAAACAGTTTAAGGAAATCATAGAAAAAGAAAAGAAAAGAAATCAACACCAAAACAAAACAAACACCCCAAAGAAACAAACAGCATAGTCGGATCTTTGATCGCGTTGTGTTTGTCATTTCAAGCTTTGTTACATTTTTATAGGAAGTCGAAGCCAAAATAACCATACTTACGAGATAAGGTCCATGATGACATTTTCTAAACTCACAAGCACATCGTGGAAAGTCTTGTGAGGTAAAATATTTAACATCTAAAGTGCCAAAACAACGAAACAACAAAACATTTCAGGCTTTATTTGATGAGGAAGACTCTGTTTTATCTTGATGTGGTTTATCAGTAAATGTTTATTTGTTTTCATTGAAGTTGTATAACAATGTAAACTATTTAATATGTACACTTAATAAGTATGAAATGCTTTGAAATGGTTTTTTGGAAAAATTTGCTGAACTAATTAGTTCAGTATAATCTAGTCGTAAAAGGAAATAAACAAAAGGTAAAATTATAGCAGGTGTAAAAATGTTTTTAATTGGATGACGGTGTGTGATTGGATTCCATGTCACTTAATTTATTTCTCATTAAAACAGATTTATAGTATAAAAGTGATAAAAGTGTAGACATGAATCTTGAAGCTGAGAATGATTGGTGCACTTGCACTGTTTAATAGAATTATTAACACCATATGTACATTAATGTCTCATCGAAAGATGATGTTTTTTGTAATGGTAGGTTTATAGTAGGTTTTCAGATTTCCAGTAGTTTTTCTTTTATTTAATCGTGTAATTGAATCTACTTAATATATTTGTTTGAATTAATGTACGCTGAAACATATGTTTTATGTATAATTTATAGATTGATTAATTTATAAATGTACGTATTCTTATGTTTAAAAACTTTGTATTGTAATCGACCAAAATGTTTTTGGAATGAACTTTGTATTTGTGTTTGCCTAAAATTCATTTGAACTTGACTTGAAATTTTGCATTTAAGAGCAGAAATTTTTATTTTACTGATGAATTTTATATCATATTTTGGTTTCTTTTTAAAAAAAATTGCTCCCAAATGTTTTCCAAAAGTTATTTTGAATTTGCACACCTTAAGTGGATAGATCCTTTTGGGTTCTGACGCTTATAATACAATTTAGATCTAAAAACAAACAGACATGTTGCTTCTTTTGTTAAAACGTGTATTTTTAAAATGCTTATTCCATTTAAAGGGCGTTTTTCCGAATATTTGGGTCCAAAAGCCCGTAAGGGGGCCTAAAATTTAAAACAACTTTTAAATTTGATTGATCAAAATTACAATAATTTAAAAAAAGTAACGTTGATTAAAAATGGACGTTTATGTAATATCCATTATTAAGTTGTGTTTTCACAAGAATTAATTGACTTTGCAAGAGATTTTCATAAACTGTTTACGTTGATAAACAATATTTTCTTATATATTTTGATATGCCGAGCATGTTATGTATGTGTTTAGAAGTGAGATCTTTTTAGCATCGTGTATTTTCAAATACTTCACAGAAAGCTCTTGTTACGATGTTTCTCCTCAAAACAAATCTATGATAATTTTCGATCCCTTCCCGCGATATGAAACATACATCTTTCATTTTCTTTTACATTACATTTCCAAGACCGGCTTTAACATGTCTTTTGTTCTGGCAGTCACCTTTGGCAAAGTCATCAAATAATACCTTGAAAAAGCGAATGTGTTTCATCGAATAATTGCATTGTCTTTTGAAAGCCTTGTGAAAGCCATTTTACTTTGCCAAGAATGTTATGGGATTTGTTGCCCTTTGTGCACCACATAATGCACACAAAGTTTTTACAGCCGGCGAACGATCGACTGTTCAACTAATGTATGTACGTGCTACAATGAACGTGAAAAAGATATGTTGTAACGCACACTGTTAGCCAGACTTTCACGTTTAAAACTTAAATGAGAAACTTCTTGCCAATATGTGAATAAATCATTATATAAGTTATATACCAATGTGAAAGAAAATATCAAAGAATATAAAAGAAAACTTTGCTGAATTAAAAGCAGTCCACAGTTTTAAAGACTTAGTGTCGAGCTATCAAAGATAAAATTTAGAGTTTTTTATTGCTGGATTTCATATCTCAGCTTTACCTTTGTATGAGTGGCCATGGCAGTTTCATTAAAACGAAAACCTTCAGATGCGAAAGAATGCGTATATCAAATGATTATGCCAAATGATGAAATAAGAATGTGCTACTGTATATCTTTTTTTACATTATTTTGGGGTTTTAAATTGTTTAAGGAATGTAAAACTTACGTCATGTTTTGGGAGATTCTCATCACACGTTTTGCCATACGATTTCGCTACCAAAATAAATAAAAAATAAAAGCCTGTTAAATAACATTGTTAAAGTTATGAAATTTGTTATTGTTTGGCTTTCGCTAAAAATTAATAACTTATGGACACAAGGATTCTTTTTGATTTCTTTAACATTTATTTCAATGTAGAATTAACAAAGTCATTGAGTCTAATTCTGTGTGTCCGTTTTATCCTGCCAATACTGTACTATGTACACGAAATATAAATAAAAACGTTTCTTAAATGAAACTCTAATTCAATTATACGAGCAAGACGATATGGTTTTCAATCCTGAGGCAAGTCATAAAACAAAAATTATTTAATTATTATCTAAGTAAAGTATCAGAATGCTTAAGATGCCCTTGAGTGTTTATTTAAGTGATAACAATAATTTATAGAAGTAACTTTTATTGCGATTTCTGTTAACGTCCAAAAACTACTCAATCAAACCGAGTCTCCAACATTTTTAATTTTCCCGTATTGGTCGTTCTTTAGGGAGTTGGTTTTCTCAAGTGTCAAATTATATGCAACTCCCTACATCTTACTTAAGTAGAATAGAAAAAATATCAAAACTACAGTCAATTCAATACATATTATTTATATCAAATAAGATTAAATTTAATCTTAAAGCGTACAAATCTATATCATATGAAATATTTTAACAACATTTATCAACAGTAAAATTATATTGGTTCCATAATTATATTGTTAATTCCCGAAAAAGTTGTAACATAGGATGTCTCTGTTATTTAATACACATGGATAATGTACGTAAACAAAATAAAATGTTCTGGAACAAAAATTTATTTTGCTATTTTAGGGTTTTATCCGTTTAGCAATGATTTTTTGCATGCGCCACTAGCTTTAAATGCAACAAATTACCATGTTTATTTCATAAAGCATTTTGGAAGTATACCTTTTTAAAATTCAAACAATAATGTATGCATCAGATATATACCTTTATACACTTTAATTCTTACACTAAAACGAATACAACTGTGTATTTTGGAATTATGCGTTTGATATATTTAATCATATCCTTTTTAGTCGGTTGAACCTCTTTACTATAATTCTGCTGCCGTGTTGTATAAAAGCAATATCTTAGATAATTAGTTTACCATTCCAAACAATGCCAAATGAAATAAACAAATATTTAATCTAACAAAACAAAACCACCACATTATCAAATGTTCACCAGTTTATATCTAATGTTTAAAATGATTGCCATTGTTACACGTTTTTATATTGTCGTATGGCCAAAGGCATTTAAATTTCAACTTTCCAATAAATGAAAGGAAATGTTTACAATTTTGAAGGAAATCATTTGATAGAAATAGCATCACTTTCAAGATATTTAGCCAAATAAACAAAAACAAAGGAAATATAAGCTGTTTCAATTTAAAAGAGAAACCTAGCTTACTACTACAACACATTTTATATGTTTGATATTTTATATAAGGATGCAACTTCTGCTGTTAATCAATGTGGGTTTTTATCAAATTTTGTAAAAATAGGTAGAGGCTGCCGACAAGGAGATCCTCTTTCATGTTATATTTTTATATTATGTGCTGAAGTTCTAGCTTTAAAAATAAGAAATGATAAGATTATTAAAGGAATAAACATTAACAATGTAGAACATAAATTGTCACAATTTGCAGATGACACAACAATGATTTTAGATGGATCAAGTGCGTCTTTAAATAAATCTTTGGAAATCTTGTCAGATTTTGCACAAATATCGGGACTTAATGTTAATTTTGATAAAACTAAGGTTGTGTGGATAGGAAAAATGAAATATTCTCAAAACAGTATAAAAACAAGATGGAAATTGTCTTGGAATCAACATCAATTTAAAATGTTAGGCATAAATTTTCATGTTGACTTAAGTAAAATAATAGATTTAAACTATAGCGAAAGAATAGATAATATCCGAAAGGTTATTCAAAATTGGAAAAGAAGAATTCTCACACCAATAGGTAAAATTGCTGTCATCAAATCTCTTTTGATTTCATCTCTTAATCATTTATTCATTTCACTACCAAACCCTTCTGAAAATGTAATCAGTGTATTAAATAAAATGTTTTATGACTTTATTTGGCAAGGAAATGTAAAAATTAAGTCTTCCGTTATTGTAAAAAACTATGATGAGGGCGGCTTGCAGATGATAAATATTTCTGCCTTTATAATGTCATTAAAAATAACATGGTTTAAAAGAATAATCTCAAATGCTAGTTGGAAAAGTATTGTTTACGACAAAATAGATATGCAAAAGTTTTTTCACTGCGGAAACCATTATTTTGATAAACTTGCAAAAGAAACAAACAATCTTTTTTGGAAGGACACTTTTACAGCATTTTCGCGCTATATTGAATTAATTCCAATCGAAAATCATTCTTTCGGAAAACATCCTTTGTTTTATAACAATAACATATTAATTGGTTCAAAAAGCGTATATTTAAAATCATGGTTCGATGCTGGAGTTTGTAACATAGAACACCTTATATCTGATGGAAAGTTTTTATCTTATAATGAATTTATTAAAAGATACAATGTCCAATCTAATATCTTAATTTTCAACGGTATGATTCTATCAGTAAAGCAATTTTTAAATAATTATAATATAATCTCTAACATCCCACAGAACAGCATTGGCCCAGACATACCGCTAAAAATATATATTATATCAGACATAAATGGCGCAAAACCTTTCTGTAAATAGATAAATAAGATTCAATGAAATCAAATCAAAACCCACAAACATCGAAAAATGGACAAAAAACCTAACTTAACTTTATGTGAAACTCAAAGGAAAATTATATTTGAAATGCCTTTAGAATTACAAAATGTGAAAAAAGTTGCAATGGTTCCAAAGAAGAATTTTACACAGAATTATTGGAACCAATCATCTTTAATACAAAGAAAGTCCTTTCTGTTCTTTTTGTAGTGTTGATATTGTAAGCATTGAGCACCTATTTTGGCTGTGTCCCATTGTCAAAAATATATGTATGAATTTCTTAAAATAAATGAAGCACCTTTTTTATCTTTGGGTATAAAAGAAATGATGTTTGGCTATAATGCAAAGGATGATTTATCTAACGCAAAAAACTTATTTTTAGTATACTTTAAAATGTATATTTATCAGTGTAAAATGCTTGATCTTTCTTTATCAATGATTGCAGCCAAAAACTTTATAACACAAAAGCTGAAGACTGATAAAGAGGTAGCAATCATAAATAATAGATTACCGAAGTTTGAAAATGTTTGGAGTCTTTTTAGAAAATTTACTTTTTTATTTTAAAAAAGAAAAATGTCAGCTGAGAAAATATTATTACTACACTGAAAAGTACTGTTTTTGAGTTTAAATAATAATTCAAGCCAAAATAGCATGCTTTAGATTTTATATAATGTTAATGCTTTTGAAACTATTTCTTAAGAAAATACGGTTATGAGTGCGAGTATGAATGCATGTGTCGTCCTTGTCTCTTTGTGTTTTTTTTTGTTGTTGTTGTTATTGTGTGTGTGTGTGTGTGTGTGTGTGTGTGTGTGTGTGTGTGTGTGTGTGCGTGTGCGTGTGTTTTTCTTTTTCTTTTTGATTTTTTTTTTGTAATTGTTGTTTTTTTTTCTTTCATTACAATGGTTTCACATCTGGTATACCCGTTCATATGCATGAAAACAAATAATTGTAAAACCACTGTGGGATGTGCTTCGACCCACAAATGGTTATGTGACGAAGCGAATAAATGGGGTTACCCCATGTGGGGCCTGAAAAAAAAAAAAAAAAAAAAAAAAAAACATTTTATATCATTCACTAGTAGAAAGGGTAATGAAATATTTTAAAATCTCTATGCAGTCATGTCTTTTAAAGATCCGCGCAGTCTGTTCAGGATCCATGCTGTTCGCTTACAAACCCTATAACAAGTAGAGAAACTGATAGCGAACAGCATGGATCCTGATCAGACTGGGCGGATGCGCAGGCTGGTCTGAATCCATGCTAGTCGCAAACGCACTATGTTGGTTTTTTTCATGACGCGGCTCATTTAATGATGAACAGATCCGCCTGTTAATATATTAGTAAAATATTAAGAAAACATTTGGTATGAAATGGTGACAAATCTGAGTGTAGAAATAATGTAGATGGAAATATATATAATATTAATGTAACTTAAACATATTTTCTAATAAACATAACATTTCTGTTACTATCAGGCTTCCAAAACGAAGTCTGATAAATGAATACATTCCCTTTAACACAGACACCGTTTCTTTAAAACCACACTAGATGACATAAATGCTTTGATTTAATGCCTTGTTTATTCTAAAATATAATAGTTTATAAAAAGACAAAATGAACCAATTGCACTTGTTCAAGATATTATTTTAATATAATAATATTCTAATATTATTTCTCTGAAAGCAGAGTATTTAAAAATTATTAGCATATATTCTTTAAGCAATACATGCACTTTGTGTTTAACTAAGGATATAATTATGCGATTCGTTTTCCCCTATTATAAATTCTAAAATAGTTTACTACGGTCATATAATCAAAAGGTTGCTAATGGTATTGTATCGTTTCTCAAGTGCAAAGCCTGCAATAATCTAAGGATTTGATGTTTTAATGTTAAACACAATTGGGTATTTGTACTTTACAACATGGGATGACATTGGTCAAAAGTGTGGAGTTTTGTTTTGAAATCAATAGTGTATGTTGTGTAACGGTACATTTTTACTTTTGTCGCATAGGCGTTGTTAAATGATTAAATGAATTAATGTCACCATAAGATTTTCCTTTGTCCCTTTTGTTTTCTTCTGATCCACATTCGTTTCATGCATTTTTATTTTCAGATAGATCTAAACAAAGCAAACAATACATTTCATTAATAGATGTGAGATGTTTCATGTGAAGAACTTAACCATGGCATTGAGCAATTATTTTGTTTTGAAGTTACGCTTTTTAGTTAACAAACACGTATGAAATAAAAACTCGATCAATAATATTGTTTTCTTCATGTACTTGATTTTAGAAAGAATATAGTTATAATTTAGGCATTTATTCATACTTACGAAATGTTCGATAATATGATTTTCAAGAACTGAACAGGAGACAACTGCATACTACTGGCAAGATTACTAAAATATTAAAACCACATCCATATAAAGTTATTGTTTGTTCTATTCCCCGGTTTCAGGGAATTTAGTGCTTTTAGACACACGTTTTAATTCTTATTAATGTTTTTAAATGAACCTACGTTTTATCCGTAGCAAAAATTGTCGCCTTTTCTGCAGTACATTCGTAAGAAGTCTAATGGCACGCCAACTCACCATTTTATTTCTTCAATTTTTAACAGCCATGGTCTGGCCACTCTTTATACGTTCCACTTCCTTTGTCATTACTGCAAGAGTTTCATGTTTCATTTACACACAAGGATGAAACTAAGTTACCATCTTAATCTTAATAATTTTATACAAGTGGTCATGCACAAATGGCGCCCGAATCAGCTATGAAAATAAACTGCCAAGGCTGAATCGGTGTCATATTAGCGTTGCAATACAATTTCGTTCCAGTCGGTTGCTCCGTCCCTAAAATTGATGTCAGACGTTGTAACACATGAACATATTTGTATTAAATTGTAGTCATAAATCTGAATCATTTACACATTATTGTAGCTTCTTACAAACGTTAGAATAATTTATCAATGTTCTTTCTCACTTCGTCAAACTTTAATAAAACCAATATAAAAGAGAAGGCGTTATTTATATGCACACCTTAGTATGTTTTATAAAGGCGTAAATAGCCTCAATTAACCAGCGTAATTTACTGGTTAATTAATTGAATGTTTCGTGAATAAACATTTATCTGGTTATGTTGATGTCATCAGCAGAAACAACATTATTTCTATTCTGAAATAATTAACGTAGTTCATTTGAAAACGAGTGTACCTGACATTTTACAGCACAAAATGAGCAATAATGCACTACTACTTATTCAGTCAAACTCAATTTCAGACTTGAATATGGTCTCTGTCAAACATATAAAACAGAATTTCTTTTACCATTTAATATTCACTTTGACTATTAGATTTTTGTAATAAACACAATTCATTTCAGTCTGAAAGTTGGCAAATTTGTATTTGTAATACATAATCATGCATTTTAAAACGTTATTGGTATCGTGCATGACCAATTTAAATTTCGAACAATCTACTTTAATCCTTTTCTAATATCTTAATTTATTATAAATGTATATACGATATTTATATTTATATATCGTATTCCTAATATATTTCCTGTGTATAGAAAATCTGACATGTCAACCCACATTTTTGGCATGTAATATGCTTTATAAGACTTCAAAGACAATGTTTTAGTTTTGAAGCGGAAATAACGTTTGTTTTAAGACTTCATTTAATGAAACAAAGAAAACCTGGCAGTAATAAACAATATGGATGATGTCTGAGACAATATTTATGGAAGGTGGGCGGAGAATAAAAATATACAATTTCACTGACAACACTGTACTAACTGAATTGTTCTTACAGATTATTGAGAACTTTGACAATGTCGTTAGTTATGCATATGTTGCATTGGGACAATTGTCTATGTTTACGACGGATGAGAGTACAATATATTTACCAACGAATAGTAACCTAGGTATAATTGTGTTTTTTTAAAATGTTAAACTGTGATTGAGCCGTTGCTAAGGGGCATGGACTTGAGCTTGCAATTATAATACCGTCCATGAACTGTCTCAATCAAACCGAACATGCAACGTTTTCGGTTTTGCAAATTTTGACGTTGAATAGGGATTCCGTTTATTTCTTGAAAGAGCAGATTGTTATAAAAGCTGTTTGTATCTTACATACGTATAAAGATGGTTGCATTTTATCTGGACCATTTGAAGGTTTAGATTTCATAAATATAGCATCGCTAAAGCACTTTAAATAAAATTGACATGTGACAAGGATGCTTTATAAATGAAATAAGATTTAACATTGTGTCCCAATTTGATGACGGCGTGCAATTGGATTCCATGTCAACTAATATATTTCTCATTAAGACAATTTACAAATTAAGAGAATCAGATCAATCTTTTAGAACGCTTCTAAACTAATACAAGTTGGTGCACTTGTTATTTCAACCTTTATTCGTCTGTGTAATCTGATCGAAAAGTGAATATGAATGTGAATGATTCATTTAACACCATAGGGAGAGTTTTGTTCTGTAAGACAGGAATTGGATTTTAAAACTGTCGAAAGATTTGTGCATGTAAAGAAGGGTTTTAGATTAAAAATTATTCAGTTTGAGCAAAATAACTACAGATGTATAGTTTTGGTGTCCTGTATTATAGATGTCCTCCAATTTATCTTTTATGACAATACGCCTAAATATTATCCGAGGGTTAGGCCACAATACACTTGATGAAATGAATATGTAGGCAAGAATATCTCGATATATCCCCTTAAAACTTACACGATATCTTACACTTGGTAAAATATTTAATAAATTAAACATGTTGTTTATGCTGAAAATGATATAAACATAATAACATATGTTTATTATTGATATCATTACAACAAGATGTCTTTAAAAATAAACTATTATAACTCTTTAACTTACTGAGTTACCTATTAAATTCATTATTTCATTATTCTTAGCTCATTTTAAAATAGTATCATTTGAATAAGTGCTTCAAGTACACATTTATGTGATATTTTTTGTACTCCCGTCTTTGACATTATCCAAAACAAATAAAGTATCTTATAACATGGGAATTATGTAGGCGGTCTCATCTCAAAGCTGTATTTTTTATTACAGTATGTTTCATATGAACTTATTTATTCAGTTACAGAGGCAGGTTTTCTGTTATTAAATCGTATAATTCTTCACAAAGATAAAATTTATTTACCTAGATTTATTGCATATATTCTGTTTTATTATCTCTCACTTTTTATGTTAATTTCCTATATAGGCCACTGGGAGTTATTCATACTGTTTGCGCAAGTGTTCCACGTGACTAAGACATTTGTACTGTTACATAGGTAAGAGTACTTTTTAACAATATAAAATCTAGTGGTTTATTTTCTAAAGTAGACGGATTAATTATATGTCAAAAACGGAACAATCAGACGATTATAGCATGCAACAAAAGATTATTTATGAATTTAATTAGTGGAACATGACAAGTGTGGTAGACAGATGAAAGATACCATCGTAATTTTGTAAATGCACATTGTCAAAAACCATGTGAAAATAGTATATAGTATATAGTAGATACAGTAGGATCAGGTTCGACAGATAATAACCGTACAAACGGATTTGTGTATTTATTTCTAATTGATTCATAGCTTATTGTATGTTTATGACTGGTAGACATCATCATTTGCTTAAAGAATAAATGAAAAACAATAACTCAAGTACACTTACAACTTGCATGGAAATGACAGTTGAGTTATTGTTATTCTTTGTTCACTTTTGTGACAGGTATAGATTTATTTAAAATTTTCAGATCAACACAGTATGTTTTCGGGGTAATAAAATATAACACATGGGTTTGTCAGTAACTGTAAAAATGTCATCCCTCTTTAAATTACTGTTATCCGAGGCATGACAGTATTTTCCCCGGGATGATATTTTACTGTTACCCACAAACTCGTGTGCTATTTATTTATATATTGTTTCTATTTACAAAACTTCCAATAACAATTTTTGAATAATAACTTAAATGCAACTGAATTAATCAATTACCCGACAATTTAACTCAGAAGTAAAAATTACGATGACCAAAGATAGAAAAAATAATCAAATAAATTATTATGAATTTGCAGTAGCATGCATTTGTACAAACTTGTCTATATATTAAATGTATTTTTAAGTTTTTGTTTCTAAAACGTACCAATATCTTCATTATTCTAAATTGAATTAACATTGTTATAAGATAATACTTTTCTTGAAATCATAAAAAAATGTTCATTCAATTAATCGCTGTGTAATAATGTAAAAGCTCTGAGGCCTGACATTTCTAGCATTTGTTATTTGTATTTTAATCGTTTGAATTTGTAGTAATTTTTTAAAGTCACTTATTTGCTGAAAAGAGTTGATTAATTTTTAAGAGGTCGTATAAACTGTATGACGTTACAAGATTGTACCATCTGTCTGTTTTGATCAGCTGAAAATCACTTAGTCACACGTTTTCAGAGGTAATTTTACAACGCAAAATATTACAAAACACGGTATCAATTAATCTTGCTCGATACTGACAAATAAAAACACCACATTAAAGTGTGTAGAATTAATCATACAAATGTGAATCAAGATAGAGTATGCATTTTATATCCAATGAAATTGTGTTAAATAGTTTTATGATATAGATTAGATCTTAATACTATCGTATAAAATTATGTTTATACGAATTTTCTCTTCAAAGGTAAATCAATTGTAATTTATGTTCTTTTCCCATCCTATGAAAACATACATCTCCCCCCTATTATTGTATTTTCTTATACTTTTTTACATGTCTATGTCATCCTGTAAGATTTCCAGAGAAATAGTATTCAAATGATTCCTTGAAAAGTGTAAGTTCTTATAAAATAATCAATCAGACCGTGTCTTTGAAACATTTTGAAAGCCATTTACTTGCCAAGAATGGTATGATTTGTGGCCATTTTGCTCCACAAATGCAAATAAGACTGCTTAGCAACAATCAACTGTGCAATAACATATGCAAGAGATAGAATGAAAGTGAAAAAGACATTATGCAACTCAGTTTGTCTTCAAAATGAACAAAAAGAATAGTTAAAGCCATACAAGTTTATTACTGTCAAAATATGCAATAGAAATAATTTTAATTTGCGAGAGAAGATCAAAGAATATCAAAATACGCATTGTTGATTTAATCAAGACGGTTAAAAACAGTTTACGATATCTTAATGTTATATGTCTAAAGGTTAATTAGCAATTTTGTTGTTGCGGCAATTTGAACATTTTGAGCTCCTAAAACTCCTATATAACTATAACTTTATTTAAAATTATTCCACGCTTTAACCGCCAATTCTGAGATTCGTCTGTTATTTCAATGTACACAAAATTTAAGTTTCATAAGCCTTCTTTGAAATTTATATTAATATACACTGTACAAAATGTGTTGAAATGATCTAAAATAACAGGCTATTCCTAATTCACAACCCCTTTCGGTGCTGCACAGCCATTATAAATCAAAACGTGTCTTGCCCTCTAATAAACATTTCACTTATTTAAGAATAACAATTATTTATTTCACTATTGAAGTCATCAATGAAAATAGCGAGAATTTAATAATAATTTAAGTAAAGTAATGATATGTTTTTATGACCTTGAATGTGATAAGTTTTTTCCAAAGAACAGTATCCCAACTTACAAAGCTACTGTTACAAATTTTTAGTTTGTATTTGAAATACGATTTAAGAGAAGATTCCTTTTACCGTCAAGGTAATGCAAATGGACATTACATCCGTTAACTGTGTAAACAATAATTCACTTTTCCCTTTAGATATTTGCAGCATATGCTCTCTTTTATGCCAACGTTAGGTTATGTTTACGTTTCTATTTTTGAAATACCTTATAGTCTATATAGGTATTCTTTAAATCCTTTATTAAGAAAAATATTATTTTATTATTATGAACGTTTAAAGATGCAATGTACACATGAGTGTATTAGACATTCCATTCCATCGAAACTACCTTAAAGCTGCATGCCTACAGATAAGCCAAAATATTTCAGTAAAGTCAAACCTGAGAAAAATGTACTAAGATTTTAGGAAAAGAAAAAAGATTCAACTTTAAATAATAATTTGCATGTTATGTGCTATTAATGATTGATTTTTCAGTATTTACAACCATATTTCTACTGCGTTACTAACGCAGTTAATGTTATTTTCAAATATTTTGATCTTATTTTAGTAATTGTCGCGGGTGTGTGAGTGCTGTTTGTAATGTGCTTCCTTTTGGTAACTTCATATTTTATTACTTTTAAAACTTTTTTAAAAATTTTTCATAAAAATAGCATGAATCTGGAGCGTGCTGCTTTTAAAACGTTTTGCTAGTCAGTACACACTACATGCAAGTGTAATAACTCACTCTTTATATGATTTGCTTATCCCATGTTATAACCAAACAGAAGAAAACCAAAAAAAAAAAAAAAAAAAAAAAAAAAAAAAAGAAAAAAAAAAGAACAACAGACTAAACAAAAAAAAGTTAAAAATAAAATAAAACAAATAGTATAAAGGCATTGTGTTTGACAACCTTCGATCAAGTAAGACATGAACATATGCACATACAAATTTATCTCAGTCAGTTCAATATCTTTTCACAAATCACCCGTTGGATATTGATAATCTAGATAATATAAATTTACCACCTATCAAAAACACGAATATTTGTATATAATTTTGTTTGAATCCTATTAAACGTCGCTTTAAATAAAAACAAAACATTTAGTTATACCGGATCATGCGGACAGTATCTTGTATAAGATTCACAGATTGTCTTAAGATCAATATCTTTAACCATTTTACCCATGTATACGCGAAACAACGCACTTTCGACCCCCCCCTCTTTTAGCTCTCAAATAGTGAAAAAATGTCACATTTGGGCCCCAAATACATGTTTTCGTTTGAGAAATGTTGCTAAAAAATTGACCACTTTTTTCGGCGCCGCCCCATCAAAAAGATAAATCAGGGGGTTTTGCCAGAAAGGGGGATGTGCCCTCTTCTGTTTGGGGGTTTCGCCAAAGAAAATTTTGGACTTGTGAGAGGCTTAAAATGACCCCAGATTCGATCATAAGGTAAATGTGTAAAACAACGCTGAAAAAAGCCTTTGACTCTATCTCAATTCCCTTGAGAAGTTGCAGACTATGAAATACATTTTGATGGAAAAAGTCGAAAGGCGAAATAGTGATTTTTTTTGCAATTTTGAGACGTCCCCTCATTGCCACGGTAAACAAGAAATTTTAAGACTGAGCATGTCGTTTCAACGGCAATGATCCAGTCAACATTTTGTGCCCAAGTTTGATTTAGTATTGAAGCATTTGCATAGTTTCATAGCAGTTTGAACTTGTAACAGGAGGCTTTTCAATGAAAACTGCCATTTTTCACAATATGCTCATGAGGGAAAGGGTTAAACAAATTATTACAAAATCGGTAACTGAGTGACAAAAAGACAAGGACTGCACATGACTATCAATGCACAGACATATTATGACTTCTGACATGTATACGCTGCATATTTATGCATAGTTATTTCCAAGTTAATCTATTAACAATGTTCAAGTTTAACATACAAGTGTCACATTGACCTTTGAAATGGATACTTGACCCCTATGCGCGACACATCATCATCTTGTCTTACAAATTAATGCCAAATTATACTTAAATCCATCCAGGAAAAACAAAATTGTTGGCCGGACATAGCCATCAATGCACGTTTATGAACAAAATAAAATCATGACATTGAAGTGACCTTGACCATTGAGGTAGGGACCTGCATCATGCTCGCCACACATTGTCATTATGTCCGACATATCTATGCATAAATCTATCCAGGAATGACAGAATAGTTGACCGGACACAAACATCACTGCACATTTATAAAAAATGCATATAATGACATTTGAACTTCAAATGTGAACTTGGCCTTTGAGCTAGGTACCCAATTCTTGCGCTCTGCACGTCGTCTTATGTCCAACACCTTTATGCATAATATTTCTAAAATCCATCAGTGACAGAATTCTTGATCGGACACACACATCAGTTTATTTCATAATAACCTTTGAAGTCAGGGGTTTACTTTGACATTTGAGCTTCCGACCGAGATGACGCATTGCCCCATTTGGCTTCACACTCACTTAATTTACTTCAAACGAAATTATTCTTAAATCCATCCATAAATGACAAAGTTATGGATCAGACACAGTTTGGACGGAAGGACAGCGGGACGCAAGGAAGGAAAGACAGTCTGGGGAGGTTACCAAATCTATATGCTGCCCAATTTAAAGGGGCATAAAAATATAAATGAAAACAAAAGATAAAAAAAACATCTACTTTTTGTCGACAATAACGATAAAAAAGAAACCGCACAACATCCCTTCATTGAGAGGCCGAGAAGAGCGACCACTAAAAGCTATATAAAACGTGTAGAAAGCTGTCAAATACAACCTCAAGTGAGAAACAATGGTCAAACAGCAGGTGTGCCTTCACACGAATACAAAACACGAGGAAACTTGCAAATATTAAAGAAAAACATCAAGCAGTTGTAGACTTGTATGAAAGCATAAACTTAACTTTGAACTTGAATAGAATAACAACCGGAAAAGTGAATACTTTTATTTACTCGCTCTTTATCGTGAGAAACAGAATTATTTATCACATGTTAAAATCAAACGGAAATAATCCAAGAAACCAAATATGATTCTGGCATTGTATTTTACATTTCTTTTCCAAAAACAAAACGTTCACCACATAAGGACTTATATGTTTTTTACTAATCAGGCCTCGAAATCTTTAGTATACATCCTTCTAATCATAATTTAAGTCATCTTTCCTGACTTTTCTGTATCATCTGAAGTTTCATGCGGCCAATTTATAGCAAGAAACGAGTTAACTTAAATACCCCGAGTGAATAGTTGTTCATGTAAATAACCGAAACTGGATTAACAGTGCGAGCCAAAGCTGGTAGAGTCACCGTAGGGAACGTGTTACAGTATCGCGTTTTTCGGTTACAGTATAGAATTTTCAAGATGGAGGATTATTTGTTGGGAGGGCAGGTAGGTGATTTTTATTCCGGTCCAAACTACAAGTAGTTTAGTTTCTAAAAGATGTTTTTGTGCTTTACTTGGAAGGAATATAATCCGTTATCTAGTCATATATTTCTTTAGACCCTGCACCGCAGATTTATCGCTATATTGTCTCATAAATAAGCAGATTTGACAGTTTGAAAATTTGAATCGAGAGACTAACGCATTTTTCTGCAATTTCGACATTATTTATGCATGCCTAAAAAAAAGTAAATCTTACAAAACGTTAGTCCTTTATGTTAGGAAACGTTTATTAAAGTAAATGACCAGTTGAAGCTATTTTTTCCTGTTCGTTAAATGCGTTTGAAAAAATAAAACAATGTTACAGTATAGAGCGAGGTAATTTGTGCAGGGTTACAGCATAGACCTAGCGATTTGTATCCGATTTTGTTACAGTTTAATACCCAGATTTTCGGTTACAGTTTAGACTTCGATTTTTTTCTATATTATTACTAGGTAAATGTTATTGAATGTTTACATAGACTTTTAAATCTCTGTGAGCTTATTGGCCTGATGGCTATTCGTCCGTCTGTCGTACATATGTGTGTGCAATCTCATCCGCTCAGTAACTACTTGACTAAATGTGATGACATTTACATGACTTTCTACCAATTAAGTTGTTTCAAATGGTTTCGGTTGCAATCGGGACACGAAAACCCAAAACATAGATTTTGAAAAAAAGGCAATGTTTTAAAGACCCTACTCATCTCGAACCAAAAAAGCATTCGAATCAAATCTTGATTTTTCATGGCGTCATTTCGAATGCGTCTTTGTTGAAGTTTTACGATTATTTTGTCATTATTTAAAAATTAAAAAGTCGTTTTTCTTTATACATCCTGTATAGCAGTTTTAAAATTTTCTGAAAAAGAAAATAATATTTGAAAGTTTAAAGAGTATAAATTAAGGTCAGACAATTACAATATTTTCTCTAGTGAGCCTGATGGAGGTACATAATACTGGCAGAGTCGGGATAAGGCCGTCGACTTCAAAATCATCTTTCATTTACTGCTGTAGTTGAAATCCAATCATGACTTTGGATTCTTTGTATGTGAGAAATCTATCAAGCTAATTTACGGAAGGTTGGTGGTTCTAGTCAGGTGCCTGCTCGTGTCTTTAATGTTTCACAAAGGTATCTGGGGTCTTTCTTTACACTAAAGCAGAAATGTTTTCACATGACTTCAGTGTCGTTAAAACTTAAAATCCAAGAAAGCCAAAACGTAACAAAATAGAGTTTAAACAGAATCCCTAAAGAAATTCCAACACAACAAAATTGAAAATATACATAAACCCTTTTAAATACTTACAAAATACATTATGGTAGATGGAAATTCCAACTTAAAATAAAATTTAAGGTTGCAGTATTGCTCACTTAAATACTGTTTAATCATTCTTAGGGTATTGCCTGCCTATTAATTGTGTCTTTTGACAGCTTATCTATGGTATGCAAGCTTCATGACCTCCGATCCCCTCTCAAATTTCATTTTGTTTAGTTTCACTCATTGTATTCTCGTTTTAGGGCACACACACTTTTTAACCTGGGGTAATATGCCGCTTTCCACAGAATGGCAATAACGTGACACATTTGAAGGTACCATGATAACCGCCATATGAAACACATCCACAGATGTTAAAAAATCTGAAGTGTACCAGTTCATGTTTAATGTGAATTCTGCCTGAAGCCGGTGCTAGGGGCGTGGACGGTAGCTTTGCAGTTACCACTACCGTCCATGAACAGGTTTAATCAAATGGAGCCTGCAACATTTTCATGTTTTCCGTGTTGGACTTCTGTTAAGATTATTTTTTCTCTATTTTATTACCAATAGGCATTATTATAATGTGTAATGATATCAAGCAATAATCTTTCTTCTCTCAATACAATTCGATAAAAGTTACTGTTATTGCCGTGAAAACAGTTCTTACTTAGGACATTACTTATTTCTGCAAAAAGTCTCAATCTGAAAACTTAAAGTAAGAAAAATAGCAAACTATAACTTTTCTGCTGAAAAATAGTAATACAGCCTTTCAAGAATGTATTAAATAGAAATGTATGAGTTATTTCATAAAAATAATGGATACACGAACTTTGTTTTGAAATTTGGCAAATATCTGAACTGTAACAGAAATTTGGGTTATAAACTGTAACAAAATCGGATACAAGTCGCTAGGTCTATGCTGTAACCCTTTCAAAATTAACCTCGCTCTATACTGTAACATTGTTATTTTTTCAAACGCATTTTACCAACAGGAAAATAGGTTCAACTGTTCATTTACTTTTATAAACGTTTCTAAACATAAAGGACTAACGTTTTTGTAGATTTATTTTATCTAGGCATGCTTAAATAATGTCGGAATGGGAGAAAAATGCGTTGGTCTCTCGATTCAAATTTTTCAAACTGTCAAATCTGCATATTTATGAGACAATATAGCGATAAATCTGTGGTGCAGGTCTAAAGAAATATATGACTAGATACCGGATTCTATTCCTTCCAAGTAAAGCACAAAACATCTTTTAGAAACTAAACTACTTGTAGTATGGACCGGAATAAAAATCACCTACCTGCCCTCCCAACAAATAATCCTCCATCTTGAAAATTCTATACTGTAACCGAAAAACGCGATACTGTAACACGTTCCCTACGGTGAGAGTAGATAATTAGCATTTATCGCACAAATTAACATATTTTTTATAAGCGTAATAATTTTTTACTGTACGTTGTTCTCTGCTATTTTATATCTAAAACAACGGAGATCGGATGACCAAAACGGTTGCATGTGTCAGTTCAGTCTTTAAATCTAAAAGAACCAAGCAAAGACAAATTGACAAAATAAACAAAGGTAAATACAAAGTAATAGATTTACTATCAAGACGTATAACAAGTACTATATAATTGGTGAGATGTTTTGTACCAAAAATTGAATTGATTTTATTATTTCCTTGTACTACTGCGCGGGCTTAGAATACTACGGAAGCGTCCTGGTGCCAATTAAACAAGTTCTATAAAAAAAGATAACTCCTACGTAGGACTTAATAACTCCTACGTAGGACTTTATAACTCCTACGTAGGAGATAAAAAAGCCTTATTAGGAGTTTATAACTCCTACGTAGGACTTTGTAAGTCCAACGTAGGACTTTATTAGTCCTCCGTAGGACTAAATAACTCCTACGTAGGAGATATAAAAACCTAATTAGGAGTTTTAAATTCCTACGTAGGACTTACAAACTCCTACGTAGGACTTTATAAACTCCTAAAAGTCCTACGCGGGGGTTATAAACTCCTAATTAGGCTTTTTCTTTATCTCCTACGTAGAACTAACAAAGTCCTACGTACGACTTATAAAGTCCTATGTAGGAGTTATAAACTCCTAATTAGGCTTTTTTATCTTCTACGTAGGAGTTATAAAGTCCTACGTAGGACTTATAAAGTCCTACGTAGGAGTTATAAACTCCTAATTAGGCTTTTCTATCTACTACGTAGGAGTTCTCAATTTTTATACAACATATTAACTTGACACCAGGACGCTTCCGTAGAATACCTTTACCTTGACACCTGAACACGATGATTTATTGCCTTTGGAATCTTTACAACTGAAAGAACTAGCTAGTCATAATCAAATGACCAGTCTTGCGTAGAACATTTCGAAAGTAGGAGTCCAATAAAGGGAGTTAGATCTTTTTAACTTAGTATTGTTTTCAAAAGCAAACCTGTCGAAAGAATAAAATATGATAAACAAGAACAACAAGGAAAGGCGGCGTTCAACAAGGAAATCAAAGACAATTGATTGATTAATAGACCCACAAAGTATAAGGGCACAGAGGAGGGGCTTGAAATACGGGGAAGGGGAGGGGTAAAATTAAAAAAAATAAAACTAGGGGCAAAAGGAAAGATATCTATCATAGACGAGAAAAACAACAAGAAGGGAGACACAAAAGTGTCACCATAATAGACTTTTGCAGCGTACTCTGACGCGGAAGTGGACATCTGATAACGATCAAATGATGCGGATAATTTCTCAAAATGGTTGTACACAGAAAAGAGTCAAAATTCAGAACATCGAACTTTCTCATCTATACATTGGCGTATCGGGAGTAACAATATTTCTGGTGATAAAGACAAAAACACGTTATTATTTATATGACATGTTATTGTCATAATTTATGGTGCATAAATAATTTGGGAACTTTCTTTCTGATGAATTTGTTGTATGCCAGCTGGTTTTCTCTGATCAGTGCTGCTGGTGGCCTTTTTCTACCCCTGCCCTTGTTGTTCTCTACGGCATGTTGATCGACGGTTTCCGGTCTTGTAGCGGCAGCCACGGTTGCCGGTCTTGGAGAGGCAGCCACGGTTACCGGTCTCGGAGCAGGTCCGGGTTGTTGATCAATCGGTACAAAGAGAAAATGTATTTTAACGAAACATATTCATTCTTTCAAAATTTTTACAGCAGTCACTTTTTTATAGTCTAAATATTATATTCTTATAAAACTGTATATTAGGATATTTTATCGCATTTATTTTTCAGGAGTTTTATTATTTCTATAGCCGAAACATAATTTTCAACATTTATTTCCATTTTTATGAACATATATATGTTAATAGCTTAGGTGGCATATAGTAAATAAATATTATTACCTTACCGTACCGCACTTTACCTTACCTTACATAACCTTACCGTATTGTACCGAACTGTACAGATAAAACAGGAGTAATTGTTCATGTTGAGAGTGGCTTCCTTGGTCACATAAATCAAGGTGTATATCCAGTAACGCCAGAATGTGAAAATAACGCACGATTCGTGCAATAAGTAACGCAGAATTGTGCAATAAATGGCGGATACCTGACAGGATTAAAGCAGTAAGTAAACTGGCCAATATATTCTTTATTTAACCGAACTGAAAAAAAATGAATTACTGCATTCGGCTGCAAATACATTACCTTTCATCCCTCATCAAGATTATTTACACGAAATTGTTTACTTTTCAAGGTCATTCGTGAAAATGGTGACTTGACTATCCTTTTGAGGGAAATTTTGGCTTTTTGTCGACTCCTATAAGTACAACAATGCATATTATACCGTATAATTTCAATTTTAGGTAGGCAAGTGACATTTACTAAAATTCTGCTGACATAGAAAATTGAGGTAAGCTGATGAAATGGGATTTAAGTCGTTTTTATGAGGTAACGCCGATGTACGTGAATAGTGCTTCGCAGTAACGCCGGAAAATGTGATTTTTTTCATATATGGTACTGAACTTTTACACATGTTTAACGCCATTAATCGGCGAGTATTAGCACTTTTCAAATATATTTTTGTGGGGAAACTTTAATTCATTTTATACAGATTTTTTTTTTTAAATTTGATTGTGTAGAAAAAAGACACAGTCTCGAATCAGTCCCTAAAACCAAAGAGATATAAGCATCCTTATATAAGTCTTTGTTTAAGTTAGTACGAAGCAATGCGTGAAAATTTTCTTCCTCGAGGAAACAACGGGGTAGCACCAGGGTAACAATTTCTAAATACCTATTGAGATGGTAGTTATGAAAATAGGCTTTGTTAAATTATAGAACTTTTTATTGTCATCACTCTTTATTATTTATTAGACATGAAGAAGTCCACTTTTAGACCTTCATGTCATGGATAGATGAAATCTTCCACATTCACATCTCTAGTAGCTCTCCATATACATGTACATTGAGTAAGTAACCAAAATATATTTAACCTATCTTTAGTCTATGTCACCCTTTACCTTGTAGTTATGAAATGGTTTTGCTCAGATGTGAACTTGGAACAGTTCATTTAAGGTCTGAGAGATTGCTATTAGATATTTAATGTATTTGTACAAATGAGCTACCGGAGTGAGCAAATGGTCAGTCTATATAGATGTGACCTGGCTCTGTACTGGTTGCATCTTTTTGGGTCATTAGTCCTGTTAGTTTTGTAAACGTCTATAGTTATGCCTAGCATAAACTCTTACGGTAGATTCATATGTTTTTCCCATACATGTTAACATATAATAAGAAACCCTAAGAGTAGGGTAAATATTTACCCCAAGGGTTATAATTTATTTACCTTTAGCAGAGGACAATAAGATAATGCATTTACAAGTTTTGGGCATTATAGTTTCTAAGTAAAATATCTTTTGAATACAAGTTACTTCCTTATATTAGAGAAAAAAAAACTAAATAAATAATCCATTTTCACAGAAGTTCACCAGGCAAATTAAGACAGCCAAATATTTCTTTTGGTTAGGTTTTACATCACGCCAACACAATAAAGGACATATGGAGACTTTCAAGCTTTACTGGTGCATTATTTCATGCATAAAATACACAGACACTTCTTCTCTTGATTATTTTCTATTATTTTTATATTCAATTTATTTGCATACTAAGTTTATTGTTCTTATTTTCTAACAAGATCAGACGTGGGCAGCATGTTGACAAATAATAATTTTATTATAGGAAACAATTGTCAAATTGTACTAAGTTAGAATATGCAATCAAAATGTTGAGGTTTGTCAAGATCTCATTATCATATATTTCTTAAAACATTACGAAGAAAATACATTGACTATAGGTCGAACATAACTTGATTATATTCGCCGATAAAAGGCGTTAAACCTGTGTAATAATTCTGTACCATATAAGAAAAAAATCACATTTTCCGGCGAGACCGCGAAGCACAATTCACGTACATCGGCGTTACATCATAAAAACGGCTTGAATCTCATTTTATCAGTTTTTTTTCTTCAATTTTCTGTATCACAAGAAGTAAGGTTTATGTCACTTGCCTACCGAAAATCGAAATTGTACGGAATAATATGCATTGTTGTACTTAAAAGAGTCGACAAAAAAGCCAAAATCTCGCTCAAAACGGTGGTCAAGCCATCATTTTCACAAATGATCTTGAAAATTAAACAATTTCGTGGAAATAATCTTGATGAGGGATAAAGAATTATCTCTTGGCAGCCGTATGCAGCTTTTCCTTTTTTTTCATTTCGATAAAGTAAAAAATATATTCGCCAGTTTTCTTACCGCGTTGGAAATCCTGTTAGGATTTCCGCCATTTATTGCACAATTCTGCGTTACTTATTGCACAAATCGTGCGTTATTTTAACATTCCGGCGTTACTGGATATACACGGTGTAAATGATGCACAGCAGTATGCACTGATGACAAATATTTGTCCAGGAGATGAACTTGATCCCCCCTTCCTGAGTTAAATATACTAGGAGATAAGATATATCCTCCCAGGTATCCGATCATTACAGGATATACGTCTGCCCAACTGTCGCGAAAACTGTCTGCTCCAAGAGCTACGAAAATGTAGAAAATATAATAGGTATGTAAATCATACAGGGTGACTGTGAAACATGCAATTTTCCAACTCAAGTCTAACCGTGCTATAAGCTGGTTTGGGGACATTCAAGAAAATTGTTAAGTTACAGTGTAATGATATGTGCCAGACTTGTTTGCAGTCGGAAAGAAATTTGTTTGAATATTAACATAAATTTGAAAACTAGATTGTTTCTTATCATTTACTTACCCTTTAACAGTATAACCCCTTAAAATTATCAGTAGTTCATCATCCGCTGCCCGTACCGGAGTAAGCTTCAAAAGTGTAATAGTATGAAACAACATACCACTGAGAAACTTAGAGGGGCGCCGCTTTGGAACGGTCAGCAGCATAATTATATACTGTTTGGGAATTTAAACCAGTTAAAGGTGTACCAAACCTCACTTTTAGCCCTCCATGATCCTAAAAACGACAGTGTAAATAAAATGAATCCCCGCCATGCGAAATTCTAACATTTGTTATGGTTACAAAAGGTGAAATATGTAAAACACCGTGATGATCATGTAGAAACATATAGAAAAACCCAATGACCGTAACGAAGGTACTCAATGTATAAAAGGAAGACAAAAAGAAAATACCTACTGAGGCCCGATGAAGCAATGCAGAAGACGAACATTAAATACAATTCAGTCCCAAAGGGCTTTATAACTTACCATCATAGAGTCTCCCACTTACCACAGTCCGTCAGATATAATAAAAAGAGGAAATCGTAGCGTCCAACTTTAAAAGGGTTGAACACTAAGCATGCCGATGTTTTAAAATAGTAGTGTTATAACCTCTTTTAATAACACGTGAAATAATTATAGTTTAAACATTTTTTATTTCAAACAAGCATACACAATTACAAGTTACAAATACAACTTTACAACGCATGAAATGAATGAAAAAGGATCAAAATCGAAAGCTGATGCTTATATACATGTAGGTCTTATTCTGGTTTTTATTTCCTTAAAGTGAGTATATGTATACAGTATGTACACGGATATGCTTGAAAGTACGATGAGGAATTATTTAATACGAAACAAAATTATGAGTTCGTAGTTGGTAAGAAGAAGGTTTGAAAAATATATTATGTCAAAATGTCAACTTTCAGAAAAAGAGAGGAAAAGAAGAAGTAAAACAGCAGAGAAAAGAAAATATTTCCAGACGGCACTTACAGTATGGCATTGATAAAAGAAGAATATTGTTCTTACGGAAATCTCTTGCTTTTGCTGATGTAATCTTGAACAGCAAGAAAAATATTACAGTTAGTTTTTTCACTCATGTTACAGTCGCCTTATAGTAGTATGTGCAGCGTACTGTACTATAGTACAGTAGTTTGATAAGATGTTTATGCATTTTTCTCTTATTCCATTATAAAGTTGGCAAATGAAAAAGAAATGGTGTGTAGTTTCAGTAGTCTCTTATTCCATTATAAAGTGGGCAAATGAAAAAGAAATGGTTTGTAGTTTCAGTAAGACCACAGCTACAAAGTTCTGACTGAAAAAAAAAAAAATTTTCTGGCGAGATGGTGATTAAGTTAACTACATCCGGTGCGAAGCCGTGTGTGTAGAACTTGCAGTTTTTTTATTCCCGATGTAAAAATAATTTGGACATTTTAGCTTATGTTTCAATGTGCATTAAAAAGTTGATAGTGATGAAAAATTTCAAATTTCGGAGGAATGTTCATTCACTCCCGTATTACGGACGTCAAGAAGGCATTTTCATAAAGCGTTGTTCTTGTGCGTACAGTTTGGATGTCCTCAGCATTACGTAAGTTATATCTAGAAGTATTGCCTACGGATGGTGGTACTATACCGGAAAGATAATTTGATGTAAGATCGTGAGTCATCTTGTAAAAAGGTATAAGCTTGTGATTTTTTGTTCGAGTATGGAGAGTTTCCCAGGGTACTTCCTTTTGAAGTTCTTGGAGAGAAACAAGTTTTGTAGCCCCAGAAACGATTCGAGCTTCTTCGTTTTGGATTTTGTCTAGTTCTACTTTTTATATTGAAATATGAAAAACAAGATCAACAAGGAAAGGCGGCGTTCAATGAACGCAACCCCCATATGACCCAGCAACCAGAGCCAATGGCAAGGAGCCCAGGTGGACCCCAAACATAAAAAAGGACAGGGCAACGACACGTTAATCATTAAATGATAAATAATTTGTAACTGATTAGGAATTCAAAGAAAATAATAATAGGCCCACAAAGGGGAAGGGGACAGGAGACCGGGGGATGGGGGGGGGGGTTAATCAAAGAAATAAAAACTAGAGGCAATGGGGAAGATACTTACCGTAGACGAGAAAACAACAAGGGACACAAGCAAAAGTGTCACCAAAACAGTATGAGTCATATAATACGTCTGCACACTCTAATAAAGGTCTGATGAGTGTAAGGTATAGGGTTTCAATGGATTTTCTATCTAACTGAAATTTAAATGACTTATTATGTGAATTTTCTTCCAAGCTCGTTCTTATATAATATTGATATGTATCTGCCACGATCCGTCGTTTAAAAAGGTAACATCAAGATGTTTATGATAGGCGACTGACGATATCGAAGTGCTATTCATAGTTGTGGATGGAACGGTATTTGAGACTTTCGAGAAATGACCAAAGTTTCAGATTTTTTATGGAATGAAGGTTTCTAGCCAACGAGAAGCCCAAATATTTGATTGCAAAATTTTATCAGCTGATTATGGATAGTCTACGATGATATGATGACTTGTGCGGATGTTTTAAAATTCAAAGTTTTACCAGTTCACGTTAAATGTTGAATTTTGCTTAAGCCGATGCAAGGGGCGTGGACGGCAACTTGTACTTACCAGTACCGTCCATGAACAGGCTCAATCAAACCGAGTCTGCAACATTTTCAATTTTGCCGTGTTGGACTTTCATTGGGGGTTCTTCTTTCTCTCTATTGTATCGTCGCTGAACATAGATTGTTGACAATGTCGTTGATATATACCAAAAACAACGAGGGAACCAAGATGGAGTCTTGAGGAACCTCAGCATTGACAGTTGACCAATTTGACTTTGTACCAGGACGAAATACATATTGAGGATGATCTGAGAGGAAGTCAGAAATCCCTGTAAAAAGGCGGCCGTCCAACCCAGCAATTTGATACCTTTGTGCCAAACCTTATCTAAAACTTTTCTGATATCAAAGAAAATTGTCCTGATTTCTAACCCGTCATCTAGAGCTTTACAAAATGCATTATAAAGGGACGTAAGCTGATTGAAGGATGAGTCGCCTTGTGTAAACCCGGACTGTAAAAGTGGAAAGAAGGTTGTTATCCCAAAAGAAATTATATAAATGTTTAAAGATCTTGTAACACAATTTGTATGGTTTGATATCATAAATATAATGCTCAATTTAAGATTTATCAATTTTGTAAGTTCCAAAAAGCATTATTTATAAAGATATTACCGAATTTAACATTTCATGTAAATAAAGGGAGGTAATCAAAAATTATTTTCTATTACGTCTGTGTCAAATTTTTCAGTAAGAAATGAATGCATATATTTTAATGATTACATAATTATAATATGTACAAATATTTGCACTACATTCTTTACATATTCTTCGATGTTTGAAAATTGTTTTAAAGGCATAATTATATAAATATATATAATTTCACATAAGTGTGGTATGCAATCTCTTCTCACTTCCCCTCGGAGCGTGCACATCGCTGAGAAGGCACAGGGCATCGGCAGAAGATTTGAAGACTGGGGACGGCGAAAAAAGATCGGAACTTGTGCTGCGGACCAGCTGCCGGTGTCCTGACTAATGCCAAGGGGAGTGGCCCTACAAAGTAAGCCGAGACGACGAGGATGGTGTGCTAGGGTGCGTGAGCCCCTAGTACAGATAGACGGCTTGTAAGGCAGGCGTTTTGCTGGCACCAGCAGCCCTTTTAAGGCTACCCTTTCATATTGTCACAGGTTACTGTACATTTAGTTTCTCATTGACCGCCGTACAGAGACCTACTTTTGGCTCAAAATTCATATCTTTGGCTAATACTCCGTGGAAATTGCATGAAGGTAATTTGTCACCACTTTGTGCTTCAAAATTAACTCTTTAAGGGCATGACTGGTGACATGCCCGGGGTCCGTACTCGACAGCGAAAGCTGCATTTTGTGCCTCATTAAGCATTAACTACATACATACATGGTATGCAATCTCAATTACAACATACAGGATCTTTAAATACAACTTGTTCAAAAACCAAACCGACTCCGTGGTCGAGGGGTTAGAGTCGATGACTTCTAATCCAGTTACCTCTCTGGCGTGGGTTCGATCCCCGGGAGATGCTTTGGTAGTTTAGCGCGGAGGAAGGTAGTTTAGTACTGGTGTAACTCTCCAGGAACGATGGTTAGGAAACTACCCGCCTATATGACTGAAATACTGTTGGGTAAAGGCGTAAAATGAAACAAAACAAACGAAAAAAGTCTGGTAGATCTCTATCAAGATTGTTCAAATTATAGCCCTGGGGTCAAAATTGGCCCCTTCCCGGAGGTCATTGATTTTCACTATGTACATATAGTAAAAACTTAAAATATCTTCCAAGGTACAAGGCTAAGAGCTTTGATATTTGGTACATGATATCATCTATAGGGACTCTACCAAAGTTGTTCAAATTTTGCCTCTTGTGTCAAAATGAGCCCTTTCTCGGGGTCATAGGTTTTCCTTGTATGTTTATAGTAAAAACATAAAATATCATCTTCTCTTAATTGACAAATGCTATAAGTTAGATATTTTGCATGAAACATTGTGTAGTGAACCTCTACCACGATTGTTCAAATTATAGCCCTGTGGTCAAAATTGGCCCCGCCCCGAGGATCATTGATTTTCACTATATCCCGAAATAGTAAAAAAATCAGAAACTTTTCTTGTCTGAAGGTGTAAGTCTTAGAGCTATGATATTTGGTATATGAAATAATCTATAGTCTATACCAAAAGTGGTTAAACTTTGCCCTTGTGTCAAAATTGCCCTGCCCAAGGGGCGATAGTTTTCTTTATATGTTTATTATAAAAACTTGAAAAATCCTCTTCTTTGAATTGTCAAAGGCTAGCGGTTAGATATTTGGCATGAGACATTTTGAACCTCTAAGGAGATTGTTCAAATTATAGTAATGGGGTCAGAATTTGTCCCGCCGGGGGGGGGGGGAGGTCATTAATTTTCACAATGTTCATATAGTAAAAACAGAAACTAAAACAAAGTTGTCTGAATATGAGAAAGCTACAGCTTAGATATTTGACATTAAACATTGTTTGGTGGATTTGTATCAAGATTGTTTAAATTAAACCCTTGGGTCAAAATGTTGCACTGCCCAAGGGAACAGTGACCTACTTCTTGTCATTTGATGTATAATCATGAAATTATGACTATGTGTACAGTTTAAGTTGTTAAATTGAACTTTGACATCAGGTGACCTAGATTTTGGTGATGTGAACTTCGTTCTTGTCCTTTGTTGTACAGCTATGAAATTTAAACCATGTACACAGATTAAAATGTAAATTGAACTTTGATATAAGCAGACCAAGATTTTGACAAAATGTTTTACTGTGTTGTCCTTTGATGTACACTCTTGAAATTTAGGCAATTTGAAATATGACCTTCACCACCAAATTCACTAGACTCAACTGCATTGATAGATCCCTGCTCTGACCGTTTTTTGCATAACAATAGATTTCACCACACATATTGACATGTGCTCTTTTGTTAACAAATAGGTTGTAGTGAAATTGTTATTGTATCAACTTATCTGGATAGGTCAGAGATCTATGCATTATGGCAATGTTCAGTTGTATAGAAACAAAAAATACTGTTCCTACACTACTTTTTAGTGTTGTATTAATGCGGTGGCATAGCATTTTCACAATTTTTTTCATGCAGTCTTGTTTATTTCTGGTGAGTTCCTTGTTCTTTATACTCCCACCTGGCATACTTGCTTCACTGGAGCTAGCTAGGTGAACAAAATTATGATGCACTATCATCTTTAGACTTACCACTTTGGGTTAAAAAGGCAAATTTGGGCTAAAAATATTTTTTTCTGTTCTAATTTTGAGAGGGGGAGGAGGTTGGGATGTGAGATACCTTGAGATATTCCAGTCAATTTAGCCCCCATATGGTATTGTGATGGTCTAGGGTTTGTATCGGCCAGAATGCACATTTTTTCATCCTACGAAATTTTGTGCAAAATGAAGGGTCATGGTGGTATATAGCTGAAAAGTGTTCTCTAAACTCATGGAAAATTGTGGAGTTCAATATAGCAAGGATGTCACAGCCTTAACTGTTCAATAATTGGGGAAGTAGATATGTATAAAAGGTACTAGCCTCCCCGGCTTGAGCCCCATACAGGCTTCAAAGTTAATTTTGGGAACCAATATTGGGCCATGACTGAATGTTACTTCAAGACATTTCGATTTATCAGTCTGTCAATAATTTAAGGAGATATTTCAATAAAGTGGGAGACTATGTAATGTATAGAGCAGATCACATATTAGGAAAAAAAATTAAATTGTAAAGTTGGATTCCAACTACAACAGGTTATGTAATCATTACATAATATTGGATAATATTTCTTAAGATGTATACCATATATAATTTTCATGAATGCTTTTTTAAGAAATATTAAGGGTTTAGACTTTATCTTAGATTTAAGTTTATTTTAAAAGTCAATTATATTAAACTTGTATTGTTTTATAGACATTTCACCCTTATCATTCACTAGTTTGATGTTGATTACATGTATATTTGTATTTAACAACTTGTAGAACTTATTGATACATTATTTAACAGTACTTTAGCATGGGCTAAGACTCTTTATATACAATATATAGAGAATGGTTCTCATTTTACTCACACTGACCTTTAAACATACAAGTTTTAGATTTAACATTCATATAAATATGTTTATAAGTTTAGTTTCTAAGTAGTATTTTGATTCTTTTAGTTATTTTGTAAAACTTAGTCGTTATAATAATCTTTTGAAGAAAATGTTAATATTGTTTCATGTTTAAACTTTTTCATGAATCATTACATGTATCTATCTTTAGAATAGTTATGTAAAAAACTGATAAGCCTTAAGCATTTGTTAAGAAAATTCTGGTTGAAAGTATGTAGACCAATCAGATAAGTTGTTACATGCAGTGCTACCTATATGTAGATGCTAGCTCCTTCTGGGATTCAGATGTCCATATAATCAGGCATCAGCCATCTTGAATTATTAGATTTTCATTTTTGTTAGTTTAACTTTAAAACAAGGCTTGCTGCTATTAAATTTTTTTAGTTTAACATAATAGAATCATAAAAGTTTTTTTCATATTTTCGGTTATTAATTTATAACAACTTTCAACTGGTTTAAATCTTTTATTCAAATATATTTTTCTGATGATCATATTATTGGTTAAATTAGAACAGTTTCTATTAAAGTATATATTGTAAACTTGTTTAGTTTTAAGTAGCTTTTAGATAAGTGTAAATAAAAACTTAGTTCATGAAAAATTTGGTTTTATTTTCCTTTGCATTCAAAGGGTGGTGTCAGCCTGACATTTAGATTTACACTATTAAAGAATACTCCTGAACAAACTAAGAACAGAAAAAAGTAAATATTAGGTAATAGATAACTACATACATATGTATAGAAAACAGAAGGTTTTTTATTTTTTTCAGCACCACAACAATGGTGTCAGAAGTGGGATAGAGGCCTACTTCTGTTTTTAGAAACTTATTAATATATTGTTCATTACCACAACAGCGGTATGGCATTCAAACGGTTCTTGGTTCATACGATAGTGCTGATGAGGCATGGTATTCTGAGGGTCTTTGTTTTGAGTCTCAGTCACTCTGTGATATTTATAAATATTTCAAGCTTATTATTTGCTTGACATCATTTATTAATAATTGTGTCTTAAGTCAAAATTGTGAAATATTTAATTATTTAATTATTGTCTAATAATGTGATTTATATTTTATAAGACATTGTAACAGTACTAAAGTTGACCTCTTTTGGATGAGGGGGAGAAGTTTGCATAGACTTGTGGGCACAAAGGCTGGCGCCCTTAATCAATTGTCACAGCTCAGAACTGCTTAATATTGAGGAGAGAAGATGTGTAAGCGGACAGATAGCCAAGTCGGTAATCTGCTGCGGAACAATATTCCGGAGGTCCCTGGTTCAAGTCTCAGTTAGGCTGCACTTTTTTTCATTCTTTATCATTTCAAACCCAACAGATAGTAGAAATAAAACGACGTAGATCGACATTGGAGTTTCATACCAGCACCTATTCAGCAGGGGACTGTGATGGTTTAAAGGTCCATGTCCTATTTCCGATGTTCACTGTACCTGTTAGAAATTCAAGGTCGAATTTCAATAAAGCAAATGTTCACTATTTAGGGGTAATGATGTTTAAGTGGCCTGATAGCTCAGTTGGTTGAGCAGCGGAATGGTATTCCTATGGTTCCTGTTTCAAGTCCCGGTAAAGCATCAGGATTTTTTTTAAACTTGTGACATTAACATTTAAACATTTAAAGAAGGTATAAATATTACGTGCATTATGTTATTACATTTCAACTAAGTGCTTTGAACAAATTTTCTGATGCGCTCTTTTGGTAAATTCATATACTTAACAGATTACACATGATTCACAGATTTTTGGAGTCCCGTGCCACACTCCTCCCCACTTGGCACCAACGGAGGTGCTTGAGGTTGATAGATCTCCTTATTTTCCGTTTCTTTTCTCACAGTTTCGGACCCAAAATAAAAGTATATTCTTAATATTAGACTCTTATTCATTAAATTTCATAAGGCTTGTATGGAGTCCACTGTGGACACATCATAGATTTAATTGTCACCTAGTAACATATAGATCTAGCCCTAGTCCAGCTAATTAGACTTGTCAAAGAGACATCGAGATAATTTTGGACGGGCGATTTATGTTTTGACAATATCAAAAAGTTTGTTAAATCGGTCAAACTGTTCCCGCCGATTTAATTAGGCTAATCTAGCAATTGACTGCAATGTGTGTTCTTCTTTTGTGTAAAAATGTCATATTAATTTCGTTTGCTGCATTGTAAATGACTTGATGATTTGATCGTTGTTTTGCTAAAGTTTCTACTATTCATTTTATTTATGTTTACACCGGAAGCGGTGTTGACGAAATAAACGTCTATCTAAGAGATTCATGTGATAAAGCAAAGTTGTTTTTTTAGAAGTAATTAATTTCTTTAAATATTAGCGCGTGATATATTTAAAAAAATCATTTGTTCCAGGTCAAATGCATCTCTAACCCGTTTAAAATACATGCATGTCTAGCAATAATTTAATCAAACCGCTAAAATATCTAGCTAAAGTTGTTAAAAACTTTCATGATTATGACATTTTATTTAACATTTTGAAACCTTTTTATTTTGCGTGCATTCTAGCGTTTGAAGAAAGCGTTAATCGTTTAGCGGCGTTGATGCAAGCGTATTTGTTTTGCCTGCGTCTACGTATTTCGTTTGGTAAAGCGAGCGTGTAACTTTCGTTTGTATAGCGTGTAACGTGCGTGCGATTTTTCAAGCGCGTGCGTTTTGCGTGTAAACAAAAACGTTCACCCTACTGTATAATGGATAAACCTAGCTAGACTAGTTTATACCGTTTACTTGAAAGTTTATTTCATTATTTAATCAAAGGGGTCATACGATGCGCGCGCATCCTCAAAATTCTGATACCGTGAACATCTTTTTTTATTTTTGAACAAAAAAAAAACGAGTCATTTCAAACAAACAGAATAGATTGGAATTTAATTCGTTTACTTCTAGTTTCAATATTCTAAATGCCTTTACACAACTTTTCCCTTTCTCGACAGTATTTCGCGTTAAATGCGATTTGGATTCTGGATGCTGCATAAGCCCGGCTTTGAAATGTTACAGACATTGAGTAATTGTCGATTAAACTGAAGTCTCACACGACTGGAAGTTAGTTCATTGTAGAATCTACTTTTTATGCTCCCCGAAGGATTAGCATATAATCGCCGCTTTGACCGTCCGTCCGTCCGACTGTCTTTCCGTCCGCTATTCTTGCCTGGGACATAACTTTAAAGCAACATGAGATATCAACACGAAATTTAGTAGGTAGATAGAACTCCTTAAATGGAAGTGCAATGCAAATGAACCAATAGATATGTCTTGCCTAATTTTGGAGTTATTGCCCTTTGTTAATTTTTACAATTTGAACTTTGTCCGGAACATAACTCTAAAACTATAAGAGATATCAACATGAAACTTTGTAGGTAGATAGATCTCATGAAGAAAAACTGAGTGCAAAAGAACCATAACTCTGTCTTGCCTAATTTTGGAGTTTTTGCCCCTTGTTCATTTTTACACTTTGAATTTTGTCCAGGACATAACTCTAAAACTATAAAGAGATAACAATATGAATCTTTGTAAGATAGATCTCATTGAGTAGAAGTGCAGTGCAACAACATAATAGCTTTGCACTGCCTAATTTTTTATTTATTTCCCTTTGTTAATTATTTACACTTTGAACTTTGTCCGGGACATCAATCTGAAACCATTTGAGGTATCAATATAAAACTTTGTAGGTAGATTTATCTCAATAAATATAAGTGCAGTGCAAAAGAACTTTAACTCTACCTTGCTTAATCTTGGATTTATTGCCCTTTGTTCATGTTTACACTTTGAACTTTGTCTGTGACATAACTCTGACACTACAATAGGTATACTTTCCTGTGTCCAAACCTATTAAATCTTTGTGTTTTCTTTTGTACGAAAAAATCTTAAAATACACTATTTACAGAAAATAGAAATTTAGATACTGCGTACACTCTCATAAAATCAAACAAGAGCCGGTTGAACCGGGTGATGCTCCCCGACTAGGTTTTGGACACAGAAAAGTATATCTTTTGTAGTTTCAGAGTTATGTCCCAGACAAAGTTCAAAGTGCAATAATTCCAAAAATAGGCAAGGCAGAGTTACTGTTCTTCTACTCAATGAGATCTATCTACCGACTTGCGCGCGACACGTCGTCTCAATATGGTGATCATTTTTGTGAAATAGTTGTAAAATCTGACTTCAAATAACAAAGTTATTGGCCGGACACAATTTTGCTGCAAGGTCATGCTGTGACCTTGACCTTCAAAGTAGCGACCAAAATGTTGCGCGCGACACGTTGTCTCAATATGGTGATCATTTCTGTGAAAAAGTTGTAAAATCCGACTTCAAATAATGAAGTTATGGGTCGGACACGATTTTGCTGTAAGGTCATGCTGTGACCTTGACCTTCAAGGTAGCTACCAAATTGTTGCCCGCGACACTTTGTCTGAATATGGTGACCATTTCTGTGAAATAGTTGCAAAATCCAACTTCAAATAATAAAGTTATGGGCCGGACACGATTTTGCTGTAAGGTCATGCTGTGACCTTGACCTTCAAGGTAGCAACCCAGTTGTTGCCCGCGACACGTCGTCTCAATATGGTTATTATTTCTGTGAAATAGTTGTAAAATCCGACTTCAAATAACAAAGTTATGGGCCGGACACGAATTCGGGACGTACGGACGGACTGAAGGACAGACGGACGGACATCGCGACGACTATGTGCTCCCCCGAATTTTTTTCGGGAGCACAAAAACTGCGTACACTTTCTCTAAAGCAGTCTGTGCATTATGATTGGACAAAGTAGGTAGCATGGGCGAATAAAATCAAAGCACAGAAGGCGCTGGATTTGTTTGGGTCTCAGAATAGCAGAAACGCCAAGTTAAAGAGAGTATAATCTTTCATTTATGGTGATTATGGTTAGAAATAGATGTTGATCTTATATAGTGCCAGTATTTGCCAGTTTTAGTAAATTGGCTTTAAGGTTAATTGTAACACTGTTAATACGTCGCTGGTTGACCTAGCTTACACCAATCACATGGTTTTGATTGTGAACTTGTTTATGAACAAATGTGCTTAACAGCTAAATGTTTTGCTACAATAAAGAAGAAAGGTCCATATGAAGGAAGGATGGTGCAAATTGATATGCACGTGCTTACTTGTGGTTGTTAAGACAGCATTTTCTCATATCTATTGAATTTATCATTGAAGCATTACGGAATGAATGACATCAAATAGAAAGAATAGTTACCTATTGTCTCTCTAGCCACATAATTACTATCCCGTGAGAGCGGACGGACAGACGGATACGCGGACGGACGGTTAAATTACTATATGTCTGGAGGCATAAATATATTTTAATGAACTGAATGTATAATATTTTAAACATATACAAATATCTAATCATGCAGAAAGATATCCCAACATTGTTATTGTTAATTGCAACATATTTTACAACAAGCATTACAGAATATCAATCCAATATTGTCAGCAATGCTTTTACACAAGTTCAAGTTGCATGGCAATATATATACGTCTTAAGCATATACATATTAAAAGAGCATCTGAACAAGGGTATCAATGGTTAATTTACCCACTTAAAACATGTGTGTTAAGCGTCTTGCTATAATTCCTACAACATATTCTGTTTGCCATATAGGCTGTTTTTTAATAATATAGTATTTAAGCATATACATGTTAAAAAGCACATGAACAAGGTAATCAATGGTTACTTAATCCATTTAATTACATGTGTGTTAAACTCCTTGCTATAATTCCTATAACATATTCTGTTTGTCACATAGGCTTTATTTTTTTTAAATAATATAATATTCCTGTTTGCAGAAATAAACAAAATAGTGTTCAGACTAGTGTATTGTAATTTCAATTAGTCAAACACCATCTATTATAAGTTGAACAGTTTCTAGCATAAAGATGGCAAACTGGATATGAACATTATTTTCTGAAATATATGGATGATTAGGTTTAGCGAAACCATTTATTTATGGCAAATCGTATAGAAAACTACTGGTATGAGATCATTTAGTGTTATCATTATATAATAACATACAAAATAACACAGATGTGAAACTTATGTACAAATGTAAATGATATGTACTCATACCAACAACAGCTATAAGCTGAATTGTATCTTGTAAACTTTAGGTACATTTGACAAACTTAGTGATAGTCTGATAGATTATGTAAAATCAATATTCGTGCCCAACAGAAACAAATTTGTCATATTATACAAGAAAGTTTTACAAAAAAATCTTTGCAATGATAGAATGATTATTTATCAATAACATGAGCTCATGAATTATACTGGATTTTCAAATACAGTAACTGTTATCTAAATATATATATCAAATGCATCTAAACAATATCATTAATAATATGAAAATCTACAGGACAAGATATTCTATAACATATACTATACTAGCATGGTGACTTTATATGGGTACAAATTAAAATTTATAGTTTTTCAAAGATTTAATTTGGTTACTGTTGTTTTTTTTTTCTTCAAGCAATTGTAATTTATACATTTGTAATTTGCCCCATAATCAATATTTTCTTCATTAAACTTTTGTATACATTCTAGTCTGTATATAAATGTTATGATAGCATATATAATTATGGAACAGTCTTATGGAAATGGTGATCAAGGACATTCTCAGTTTTCATAAAGACATTTGGACAAAATTAAATCTCTTCAAATACAAGACATGCCCACGGAGAGAATGTTGAGCCTGCTTGTCTTAATTCAAATTTGAACATATAAGCTCAGATCAAGGAAACAGATGTATACATAGGTTGGATGTGCGCAACACATCCACTTTATACACAAGGCAAAATATCGACATTGAATCATTTTGGTGACCTTTACCTCTTCATGTTATTTGAAAATTCCTCCATGCAAGAAGAAGTTATCGCTTGGACATGTTCAGATGCATACACGCACACACAAATAGCCATTTGTCAAGCTCAGCGCAAGAGGGCTAAACGAATATCCTCTGACCACTGAGCATAATACTTCAAAGCAGTGCCAACAAACAAATTTTAATATTTTTATTTGACCATAGACCTCTATTTTGCGCAAGACAATTCAACTCATGGAGAACTTTGTGCTAAGTGTTTTTTTTAATCCATGTATGTAGAGAGAAGTTATACTCGTATACTCGAATGTTTAAATTTGTTATTTGACCTTTGCCACGGACTGTCACCTGAAATTTTCGTGCGGCACTCAACTTCACTATAAAGAATATTTGTCAAGTGTTATATCGAAATTCCTCAATTTATGTTGAGGTAACAATCCGGAAACAAGTTTAGCACTTAACCTAAAGTGTGACCTTGACCTTTGAGTGTGGACCTGGGCTTTGATTGCGATACACCGTCCCACAATGGGGAACAGTTGTATTAAATAATTGTGTAATCCTTCAAAGAATGAGCAATATATAGAACGGACAAATCTATACCGACAAACATGTTTAGATTGTTTTTTACCTTTGACATTTTTTGACCTTGAACTTTATTTTGGATGAGACAACTCAACTCAACATGGAGAACATTTGTGCTATGTTATATTAAAACCCATGCATATATTATAAATAGAAGTTATACTGGCAAATGAATGTTTTAATTTGTTATCTGACCATTGACCCTCTTGACTTTAACCACAGACTGTCACCTGAAATTTTTGTGCGGCACTCCATTTCACTGTAAAGAATATCCCGAGTCACATCAAAATTCTTCATTCATTTAAAGGCAACAATCCGGACACGAGTTAAGCACTGACCCTAAAATGTGACCTTGACCGTTGAGTGATGGATACACCACCCATCACGGGAAATATTTATATCAAATAATTTTGTAATCCTCCATACATATTTAAAAAGTTATACTTGCAAATAAAGTTTCAATTTGTTATTTGATCTTTGACCCCTAACTTTGACCTTGACATTAGTCACAGACACCTGAGCGCTTTTGCGTGACACTCTGCCTCACCATGGAGAACGTTTCCCCTTGTTTTATCAAAATCCCTTCATGCATATAGAAGTTACACTCTGGACACGAGTTTTGCGCTGACCTCCCAAGTAGGGCCTTGACCTTCGGGTAACGGACCTGGGTTTTGCGTGTGATACACCACTTCATCAAGTTGAACATTTGTATCAAATTAATCTGTAATCCTTCAAAGAATGTGCAAGATATAGACCGGACAAATCCGGACACAAGGACTAACGCATGGAAGCAGACACTGAAATATATGCTAAAGTGACGACTAAGTCGAGATCACCACAAGCGGGTACGACAAAAAGTTCTCTAAGTTTTGGTATGTTTTTTTAAACAAGTTAATATTAACACTGTTACTGGATAAATTTAGAGGTCACTGGTCTAACTTTTAAGTTATATGTCTTTATATATGAATTTTTTTATAATTTATTTGGCACATTTTATGAACATGTAACTCAAACATATGTCCATAAAATCTTATTTTAATCTGTGGATAAATATAGCAGTTTATTATTAGTCACAATGAAAGAAAAAACCCATGCAATTCCCTAAATATATGTATCTATTACACTTTTTCAGTTGACATATAGGTTGTTTAAATTCTTTAAAAACTAGGTCATAGAAATAAAACGAACAACGTTCTTTCCTCATTCTTAAGATTATTAAGATATCGCTGGATGTGAATTTTATGCCCTTCACATTAGCAAATGTCTAATTCAGGGGCAAATACATCAAAAACAAGAATGTTGACCCACAATGCTTTTCGATTATAAAAAGTTTCTTTAGTCACATTCTATCAATAGATATGATATCATAAAATCTAGTCCTTTAGTCCACAAGGTTAATATCCAGTGTGTCTTCAACACTTTTTCTACATTTTGTACCTCTAGTTTAAATGGTCCAAATGCAGTGCACGATTCTACTTCTTTATTTTCCAGTTTGTAGAAAAGATAAAGGAACATTTTATTATTTCTGCTGTCTTCAAATACGTCTCTGCTGTATTATCGTCCACTCCTACAGCTTCAATGTCACTAATTTTGGAAGCATTATATTTCTGAAAAAATATAGTAATTAGCATAAAAATCACAGTAGACAAAGCATGTTTATTAAGTCTTTAAAAAGCGGCTGAATTGTATATTCATCAAGAAATCATCAACTTTATAAGCATCAATTTATAATTATACAATTATACAGGTTTTAATTAGTACTTACTGTTGCAAATCATTTAAGAGGGTTTCCCAGAGTTGAAACATTTATGGACGAAAACTAGATTAAAGAGGATTGAACCACAATGGACTATTTTCTATGAATTTCTCAAATATATATATATAACAATAGAGGCTTGAGAGTTTAGTATTTACAATGTTTTGTTTGTTTGGATTTTTTACGGCAATTCAACAATAACGGCCTATCGTGCCGAATACATAATAGGCATAAAATGTTTGTAATGTTTGTAATAAATAAAATGAGTCTTAAATCCTTAAGTACAAGTTTATCTCTTTAATAATGCAATGATGTTTTTTGAATGGAATTGTATTAAAGAGGTCCTGGGAGTTTACAACGAATTAAATCTATTACGGGCCTGTGAAAAAATCATGAATATTAAAGAAGAAATGCTTGACAGTTAAAAATTTTCATTAAAAGTACACAGAAAGGGGCATGTCACGTGAGGGATAAGGTGGGTAATTTTTTATGTGTCCAATCGGCACCGAAGAAGAACTTTTGATCATGGGGTTTGACAGAAGATAGAGATGGTGACACTTAGAAAGGGTTTATATGTTAAGTATACTTTAAAAAGGCAATTGTCCCCAATTTGCTTTCCATCGATGATTGATTTGTTTAACCCGGGTCTAAATAACAACAGGAACAAAAAGTGGTTTCGAAATTTTTTAAATGAGTGTCTATTTTTTCTTTCCCTCGTATCCCCTAATGATTGGAAAAAATTTAAAATTTTAAGATTTTTTTAAGAAAATAAAAATGTAAAAGAATTTTTTTAATCATATATTGTAGTTTTTTTTCAATGGTTTTAATAAAGAAACGAGTCAAAAAAATATACAATTTATCAGGTATGTTTTCATTTTGAAATGCTAATCTATAGCTTTTGTTCTGCGGTAAATTTGATCTTATCTTTAACGTATGCAGATTTCTAAAAACTACTCTTTGAAAGTTAGGTGAATTTGAATTTTTTTTTTAATTTTTAAAGGGTTTAATTTTAAATTTGGGGGAAATAAAGCCCGAGGGGGAACTCCCCCCTCGTATTTAAAGGATATGTCTGTTTTAATTTTAAAAGTTTAAATTTAAAATTTTTAAAAGGGTTTAATTTCCTTTGGTTTAAAAAAATTTTTTCAGTATAATTGGGATTGAAAAAAATTTTAGCTGGTTTTTTGCTTAGTGAAATTTAGTTAATATTAAAGTATAGTTTTTTTTTGAGTAGATGAAGTGGGTTCCCCACGGGCTTCCGATTATAATTTTCTCGTGAGGTGAAAAAGGCCCCCCCCTAGCTAAAAAAAAACCCTGGGATGTATGGTATTAGCATTTGAAAATATTTTTTCTTGCAGACCAAAAAACAAGACCTGGTCTTTTTTTTGACGGATAATATTCTGTTTCTGGAAAATTTGTCCCCAATTTTCTTGATAAATTAAGTAATTTAAAGTTTTAGACATTTATTTTTTAATGTTTAAAATTTTGGGGTTATAAAAGAATTTTTTTTATCAATAAAATTTCCCAAAAATTAGCTTATAAAACTACGGGAATTTTTAAAACCAGATATGTAAAGTTAGGTCATTTGATGTTTCCCTAATCGAAAAAATAACACATTCTTTTTTGATTTTTTTGTTAAGTTGTTTTTAAATTGTTTCATCTTTTTGACGTGCAGTGGGAAAATGTCTTCATTAGAGAATGATCTATCCCGGTGAAAAGGCGCTAGCAATTTTTTATTTTTGGGCCAAAAATTTAACGAAGTTGTTTCCCTTTGGGGAACCCCTTGTTCTTTTTGGTGGTTCAGAAAAAGTTAACAAGCTATTTAAAGTGTCTATTTTTTAGAAACCCAAAAATGAAAAAGGGGAAAGTCTGTTTTTTAAGTTAAACATTTTTAAGATCTTTGGGATCCCATTTTTCCCCAGTAGTATGTAAGCCTTCTCAAGATCAAATCAAAGAAAACACCAGGTGTTGTTTATTTACAAAGGCTCCTCTAATAAAAGATTCAAGTCGTACAAGATGTTCGTTTGTACTTCGTTGTTTACGAAAACCTGACTGTAAAGTGATAATTCCATTAGATTTTAGATATCAAACTAAACGGTTATTTATCATTCTCTTGAATGTTTTGCAGAGGCAACTTGTTAGAGAAACTGGACGATAATTTATAGGGTCGGTAGTATCTTTTCCAGGTTTAGGGATAGGAATAACCAAGGTATTTTTCAAAGTGTTGGGAACTTTTCCAGATACCCAAATTTTGTTAAAAATTTCAAGAAGCAAGTCAAGAAATTGAGGTGGTAAATGTTTAAGGAACTAGAAGTTAATTTCGTCCGGGCCTGCAGCACTGTCTTTTGCAGTTTTGATCGAATACATTAAGTCATCAATGGAGAAAAGGGAATTATAGTCTTCATCGTTTGTTGAAGTAAAATTAATATGCTTTTTTCTCAGTTTTACATTATGTTGTTGAAATTCATTTGAATAATTGTTTAAAGAAGAGTTCTTTTTCAAAAGTTTTAGCCAAGTTTCTGCAATATCCGTTTTTGTTTTGGCATATTGGCCATCACCAGTTTTTTAAGTTAACAGTTGGACTATTTTTATACTTAACACCTAATTTTCGTACTGCATCCCAGACTTTCTTAATAGAAGTATTTGAATTAATATTTGAAACATATGATTGCCATTATTGGCGTTTAGATTGACGAACTGATCTTCTAGCTTTGGCTCTAAATATTCTGTAATTTTCAAGGTTTTCTGTTGTAGGGCGATGTTCATATTTTTTAAGTAAAGCTTTACGTATACGAACGGCTTTTTTTACATTTATCGTTAAACCATGTTTTTTTTAATTTTGTTACATTTATTTTTTTTTCTTTGTAAATGGAATAACTTTGCAAGCAATCGTATGTATTGTTGAACAGAACGTTTCAGCTATATCAGCAGAAGTGAAATTAAATTCAGTTTTGTTAGATAAATAGAACAGAGCCTAGTAAATGTTTCCCAATCTGCTTTCTTAAATAAAAAAGGTTGACGTCTTTCATCTGGTATAGAGTCATTTGATGTTAGTAACTAGAACTGCCACTATTATGGCGTGAATACCCCCGCATATCACTTTGTCAGAATCAACAGTTGCCATTTTGAGCTCAAGGACAACCTCCCTGCCAAATCTGAGGTAACTAAGCCAGTGCATTGCTAAGTTATGTTCTACATGCTTCAAATGTTGAAAATGTCAAAATCAATACATTGTGTACAGGACATTCTTTATAGCAATTGAGGAAGAAAGGTTTTTTTGTCAAGGTCCTCCCTTTGGACCTTGACCTTTGACCTGGTGACCTCAATAATAGGGCACACCTTATAGTCGCATGATTCAACATCTATGCCAAATATGAAGACAGTACAAAAGGAATGGTAAGTTAATGGTGGAACAAACTTTTTGAAGTCAAAGTCCCCTATGACCTTGACCTTTGATCAAGTGACCTCAAAATCAAAAGGGGTCATCTACTAATCATGATCAACATCCATGCCAAATATGAAGACTGTGGGTCAAAGGAATCTTAAGTTATTGGGCGGACAAGCTTTTTTAAGTCATGGCCCCTGTGACCTTGACCTTTGACCTCAAAAATCAATAGGGGTCATCTACTAATAATGACTAACCTCCATGCCAAATATGAAGACTTGTGGTCAAAGGAATCTTAAGTTATAGGGCGGACAATCTTATATAAGTCAAGCCCCTGTGACCTTGACCTTTGACCTGGTGACCTCAAAGTGAATAGGGGTCATCTACTAATCATGACTAACCTCATGCCAAATATGAAGACTGTGGGTCAAAGGAATCTTAAGTTATTGGCGGACAAGCTTTTTGAAGTCAAGGCCCCTGTGACCTTGACCTTTGACCCTGGTGACCTCAAAGTCAATAGGGGTCATCTACTAATCATGACTAAACTCAATGCCAAATATGAAGACTATGGGTCAAAGGAATCTTAAGTTATTGTGCGGACAAGCTTTTTGAAGTCAAGGCCCCTGTGACCTTGACCTTTTGACCTGGTGACCTCAAAATCAATAGGGGTCATCTCCTACTAATCATGACTAACCTCCATGCCAAATATGAAGACTATGGGTCAAAGGAATCTTAAGTTATTGGGCGGACAAGCTTTTTGAAGTCAAGGCCCATGTGACTTTGACCTTTGACCTGGTGACCTTAAAATTAATAGGGGTCAAATCTACTAATCAATGACTAACCGCCATGCCAAATATGAAGACTGTGGTTCAAAGGAATCTTAAGTTATTTGGTGGACAAGCTTTTTGAAGTCAAGGCCCTATGACCTTTGACCTGGTGACCTCAAAATCAATAGGGTCATCTACTAATCATGAAGTAACCTCCATGCCAAATATGACAACTGTAGGTAAAAGGAATCTTAAGTTATTGGGCGGACAAGCTTTTTGAAGTCAAGGCCCCTGCGACCTTGACCTTCGACCTAGTGACCTCAAAATCAAATAGGGGTCATCTACTAATCATTGAAACTAACCTGCATGCCAAATATGAAGACTAAGGGTCAAAGGAATCTTAAGTTATTGGGCGGACAAGAAAAAAACCGACGGACAGCCGGACGGAACGGACGGACAATGCTTGATTCCAGTATACCCTTCACCCTTTACAACTTTGTTGTGCGGGGTATAAACAATGGATAATGATCACTGCCGTACCTGTCATCCTAAAACTTTCCAATCCAAGACCAAGTATATAAAAGAGTGGCCTATCGAGAGGACTATCGAGAAGTCGATGCAAGAGAATTTACCTGTAGCTGGATGTAAATATGTAGGTGACCGGTTATTTAATAAACAAAACTGAAAGTTATCTATCAATTTTTCAGTAATATTACCTATGTTATTTGTAGATATACTGCACCACATAGGATTATGTGCATTAAAATCGCCTAAGAGAAGGAAAGGTGATGGTGATTGTCGAACAATACTCTCAAGTCATCACTTGTTACCGTTATATTTGGAGGAAGGTATAGAGAACAAATTGTTAGAGGTCGATGTTAGTTCACCTGCACAGCTATAGTTTGTAATCTTGTGTTAAGTTTTAGTTCTTTTTTGAGGAACGCAATTTGCGATAGCAATGCTTGTACCACCTGATGTTCTGGCGTTACTAGTGCATATATAGTTATTAAGTGTATAACCTTTTATAGAGATAGTATTATAAGACTATTCGTTGGCACTCGTTTACAATCTCTTGTAGAATAAATGCGCTTGACAATTGACACCTGCTGTGATTTTAACTCTTTAGCAATATCTGTCTCTATCATTCCTGCAAGGTCAGAACATTTGATAACGCCCTTTGGAGTTAAGAGACAGTTGCATCAATTTAAAAAAAGCTGGTACATTTCAGAATAATGTCTGCTTGTTGTTTCCGCTCTACCTCTATCAAGAGTCCATCATTGCGGTGTTTCTTGACACACTTAGGCGTACCGATTAAAGCTGAAAGTTGTTTTCCTATTATGAAGGGGCTAAGTTCAGTAAGTAATTTGGAGCTGTTTCATTTGATTATAAGAAAACGGGGTAAACTTCCATCAACAGAAATATTACAACTTGAATTATCCGGCGATATTTGTTTTTTGTTTGAGTATCCATAATTTAAATATGAAAATTCGTCTCCCGGGTTCCCCAGCCACCTCGGACTCCAATTTTGGGATGTGCAATGGAGACGGATATCAAGTATCAAGTCTCCGCACAACAAGGATACCAGAGAGATATACTCGTAAAGATTGCAAGTATTTACAATTTACACAATAAGCCTATTAGCCACCGACTGTATTTAAAATGCATATATGAAAGATTGTTTTAACATAACGGCACCCATCATTACAGTTTTAGTATAAATTAAATGTATTCTAAAATCACAACTAGGAATAAAAATTCAAAATCAGATCTTTTTAACAAGTTATGTACATTGAATTGTATTCATTTCGGGACCGTGTAAGATCAATGAAATCTTCAAGTATTTGAGAAATAAATATCCAAGGGCAAGGCTTGACCAGTCGATTGACCAAAAAGCCGGGCTCACTTGGTCACCCGTCTACCCTAAATCAGAGGCCAAAGCAGTGTGTTAGGAGTACTGGAGATTCCTGGGTATCCTTCAACTACCAGGATCCTCTTTCCTAGGTTACGGGACGCTGCCCACGGCAAACAGGCAGTCAGGGTGTTGGCCATATGTCCGTCATATAGGCGCACAAAATTGCACCCCCATAACGGACAAGTGCTACTCCTCCTCACCACGTAGAGGTACCCAAAAGAGGAGGTATCTACAATGAGTAATAATATTTGTTCTAGAGCACTTAATTATTATTTGTTATATACTATTCTATATGGTTACGGTTTAAGAGAAAACATGGTAAACACACTTTCAATATATAAAATATTGCATATTATGACATTTTTAAACAATACTTTTAATACAATTTGACAACTATTTGAATAATAAACAAGAGCTGTTACTGAAAAGTGATTTATGCCCACGAAAGGAAGCTTTGACATAAATCCAAAATGTATGCCAAAATACCGGTAACATACCCCCGGTCGCCTTTGATGAATACCGTTCCAAAAAGTTAACTAAAATTCGATTAGAAGTGTGGGAGATATAGTCTTAACAAATTTTACTAAAGGTAATCACCGCCAAGGGCCAATAACTGTTATGAATAATCATGCACAAAAACATGGCAAAATGCAAACAATTTTATAAATAGCCACTGAAATTTCCAAAGTGGATTTGGAGATGAAGGATGGACAAATTTAATTTACTGAAAAATTAAGATACTATGCAAAACTTCAAATGCAGGTATGGTGACAAACAAACCTGTGAAGTTTCACTAAAATCCCCCGGTGATTTTGGAGTATTTAAAATAATTAAAGGGCCATAATTCCAACAAAATCCATTGAAATAGAGAAAAATAGAATCCCTAAAGAAAGCCTAACACACAAAATTGTAAAATGTTGCAGATTGAGCCTGTTCATGAACGGTACTGGAAAGTGCAAGTTACCGTTCACGCCCCCTAGCACCGGCTTAAGCAGAATTCAACATTTAAACACAACAATGGTCGAATTTTGAATTTAGAAACACGCAGATGTGTTCATACGGTGGTTATCATGGAGTCTTCAATGTGACACAGTAGTGTCATTCCATGAAAAGCGGCGTATGGTCCCCAAGTAAAAGAATGCGTGTGCCCTAAACGAGAAAACAATGGGCGGAACTAAATAAAATGGAATTTTAAAAGGGGATCTGATGTTATGAAACCTGCATATCACAGACAAGACGTCAAAAGACAAATTAAAAAAGCAGGCAACATATCCTAAGGGTGATTATACAGTATTTAAGTAGGAATACTGGAGCCACCCAAGTTGAAAAAGGCCAAATACAAGAAACTAAAAATACCATCTAAAATGTATACACAACAATAATGTCGTGCTGAACGATCTTTACGGATCGAAAATATAACATCATTGATTAAATGTACGAATTTTTACAGCCGCCACACGGCACAAATAACACGGATGTGATAATGAAATAGAGAAAAATAGAATCCTAAAGAAAGCCCAACACGGCAAAACCACAAAGAGAACCACAAAAAGACTTGGTACTAATCATTCCTGTAAAATTTGGATGAAATTGCACCAATAGGTTTTAAAAAGTAGTCCAGAAAAGCTTTCGTTTATCTTAAGCCAGTCAATTTAGCCAACATATATGCTTAACATAGAACTAATTGCAACAGTTTTTTATTTTATATTCATATGAAGGCACAATAAGTGTACTTTTTCTCATAAAAAGTCCCAGCATGTTGCACTTTTTGGTTAAAAACAAGTTTTGATCAAGTGTAGTGTTAGAATAAACTTGCGAAGTCCTGGACTGTATGTTCCATTAAAAATACATATTATTCTTGAGAAATTAAACATATGTTTTACTTTAAACATAAAACTATGTTAAAGTGACAATTCTTAGTATTTGTATTCTCTAAATAGCTTTATAAAGTATCTTATTTTTAAACTTTTATAAAAAAAAACAAAATATAAAACATAACCCCACTTACTTTGTTTTAACAACGATCTATTTTTAAAAAAAGTTATTAGATAACAAACAGTTTTAGTTAATCTAGAAATGTTTCAAACTCATATTTACTACAGTAGATGGGTGAAAAGACAAGATTAATAAGAAATACACCCCTCATGAGTCTTAAATAATTCACTGAAAGTGAGTTTGTCCTCATGTACATGTTATCTCTAATTCTGTTATATTTTATCTATCAATGTATGTAAATCTGCCAACGTTTGGGAGTTGGAACATTCTAGTCCATGTTTTCGACAAGTACATTTTTTTCAAGTTTGCAGTAACAACGGATAATTTTAAGTAGTTGTTCAGGTGCACGGGGGCGTTTTAACTGGTACCATTCTTTCATGACAAATGCACCATCCATAATCCAGATGATCCAGCGATGTATCGCCGATCCTTACTTTATTCTGATAATACACTCTAAGGGAATGAAAATGTGCAGCTGATGTGGTTACTACAGTGGAAGTGTGTGTACCTGAACAAATGTAGAACTTGAAGCGACCTTATTTGCATATTTCTGGTATTTTAAAACATTAATATTTCCGACAAATTTTTCATCATACAAAGCGATCATCAAATGTTCACCAACACGCGTTATGTCAACCAGATTACCTGTTCTAAGGAAATCATTCCAATGCTTTCTAAACACTGGACTTTTGTTGAAAAGTTTCAGAATTCTTAACTTTCCTATTCAAAAAATACGAGACGTAGTGAAGCAGCCTGTGAAGTATGTAGCAGAGGAAGAAAAACACAGATGTCAGATCAAAACACTAACTTTGCCTTCCGAATGCCCATACTTTCCCTTTCTCGTTTTCTTTGAAACGGATCGGAATACTACATCATTTAAATCATTTCTGAAGTAGTGGCAATGTAACCTCAACAGATTAGTTTATTTTATGCTTTTCAGTGGATTACTGATTTATCCGTGAAAATCATATTTGATAATTTCACAGTGAAAATTATCAAAATATAATTTCACACTTTTCAATGACGTAACTACTTTTTTAAGATTTTCCCCATGTGGTACCTCAATTTTATTTTTGCTGAAAATTCTGACAATGTCAGGTCATTTAAAGAAAAAGCAAAGCTGAAATTGATAAATATTTTAAATGTCAGAAGTAATAAAAAGAAGAAAAGATACTTCTATTCATTCAAATTCCAATCACCAAATTTCGTCTCTAAAATTTTTGTTTCATTTTTACAGTCTGAAAAATACATTCCTTCCACATGCAAAACTGCTCTTGATGACATTTGGGCTTATTAAAGTATCCTACGAGCAATAACTGCCGTACGCTTTATGAAAAAATGAAAAGAAATGACAGCCATCAGCTCGAAGAATACGTAAACAACCCAGCGTTCCTAAACCAGGTTCCAATTTTTCCATTTTCCTAGCTGCTTTTTGAGTGTTTTCACATCTGTCAACTTATTTTTGTCTGTTACAATCCTCAAATAAGTTTTCTTTCTTTTAAAAAGGTGTATGACTAACAAATCCAAATGATATCCCTCTGAATCAAACACAATTATTTTCCTCCCGTGAAATACACAACTTTAAAAAATGGCTGCCGCTTACATCTAACAAAGCCAGGTCTAATATAAATTCGCAGTAAGTAGCAGAAATATGGATGGATGGTTGGACTTTTTCTCCTACAAAAATTGTTTGTTTTTATTATTAAAACAAGCGATCATTCATATTTTTTTAATAAAATGAATGATATTACCGTCATTTAACGTTGATTGTCGGACTTATTTTTCAGCTCAAGACTTCTTGTATTTTAATGAGAAATTCCGACTAAATGAGGCTCTCAATGGGGAAAACAAACTTCAATATTAACGAGCATAAAACAAAAAGAAAACTTGTTTGTTGTGTAAGATGTAATTTTATTTCATCTACGCCACTTGTGAGAATACTGTTTTTAAAGCCCACTCGATGAAATAAAATTTCATCTTACACGCAAACAAACAAATATCCTCTATAGCTTCTCCAGGCACATAGAAGTTATGTGTTTCTGCTAGACTGATGGCTGTTTGGACGATTAAAACATAAGCATCATCAATAGCATGGCAAACAGAAAAGACGCTCGAATAGTAATTATGTGTCAATTTGAACAGCCTCACACTGTACCTTTGTCTTTTTTCTCACTCAGTGTTACAACTTGCATTGATCTCTTGAAACTAAATCTTGCTGCAGTTTGCCCATTCATATCTCTCACTCTCGATTTGCCAAGTTCTTCAGCATTTTCAACATTAACGGATGGATCTGCTTTTACACCTGTTTTAATATTAATATATAATTGAATAGTATTCTTTCTGTCAGCAAGGTCAACAATGTTTTCATTTCTTTAAAATCTCGAACCAATCTTGAAATGCCTGTTTCTTCGTGCTGATCACTTGTTTGAAAAAGATGTGCCAGTAAATTCCTACATGGCATTGTTCATTTGTACACAAATCGGCAAAATAAAAATTTGACCTTTGATGTTCTGTCATTCCCCGTCCTCTGGTTAGTCCACCTGTTGATTTAAGTGACCTCATTAATACTTGTTCGATCACCAAATCTGTCGATAACCCTGACCAATAGCGATCGGATCTTAGAATGGTATGCAATCCTGCTATTAATGTTTCATATACATCCGGACTGGTATCCCTCAAACGAAGTATTGATTGTCAATAAATGTATGCACTCTTCTAATATATATATTATGACCGGATGCTGAAAAAAGGAAGCATCGTACGAAGAGTCATAAAATGCATATCGAATTTGCCTGTTGGTTCGGCTCTAATGAATTGATACCATAGTCATGTACACATACCACAGCCTAGCAGTACGACTTTCGCATAATTCTTGTTTTTCTGTTTCCATTACAGTTTGAAGATGATTCAAGCTTTCACATTCATTCAACGTTTCACACAATGCTTTATCTTTGTTAAACGTCTCATATACTCTAGCGTGGTCTTGCATTTCTTTATAGCTCAACATCTCTTTATAACACGGTGACATTTTTTCATTTTCAAAGTTATTTGAATGTTCAAATGTTTCAGCTCTTCTTGGACTGGTTTCAGAAGTGTCTGATTTCAAGTTAGATTCAATACCCTTTTCCAGCAGCAAAACTGTATATGCATTTATTTATCTACTAGCATGTGACCTCTGAAGGCACAGTGACAGCTTTACCAGACAGTATGTGCGTAACAGCATTTGGTGCATATATTGACTCGAGCACGTCCTGTAGGCCTGATCCGGTCATAATATAATCCTATACAGCCCAAAAATCTCTGTTATGGAACGCCCCTAAGCGCAAAACTATTTTCTTTAATGGGTTTGAAGGTCCTTGACAGTAGATGATATCAAGTGCTTTGTGATAAAGTGTCTGATCAAAGGTTAACACTTGTGTTTTTCTGTATTTTTGGGATTGTTCACAGACGAAATTAAGAGTTGATTAGATACACGTAGCAACGCTTGGACTTAGATCTATCATAGGCATATAAATTATTGTTGACTTCTTCGGAAATGATACACCAGGCTTTTCAAATGTCTGCATAAACCCTGACCAGTTTGGTCTTGTTTCTTTCAACGGCCAAACAAGCTTGCAAAGCATGTCCTATGACTCACTTTATTATTTTTCATTTGAATATCAGGTAGTTCCCAAAACCAGTAGGCCTCATCATGTGACTCTGATTTCACGAAATACTTAATGTCAACTCTTCCAAGTGTTGATATATTATTTATTGACACGTCTTTTCTAGGGACATCCACAGTCATTGCAGGTCGCGGAATGGAAGTGGCTATGATTTCTATTCCATGGAACGTATTATGTCCATCCAGAGTTGTTCTTAAATTGTGGTCTACATTGTCAGCAATAAACTGCAAAAAAGGCGAGCCTGTATCTTGGCATGGTATTTTTGTTAATAATTCAGCGGCATAATTTGCTTCGTAGTTCTGGACTTTATAGCATGAGCAACAAAACCCAAGGCTATTCAATGTATCTACCAAGAACCTAAATCTAAAATGGTGGTACAACTGAACACCAAGTCCAACTTGTAATGGAGCAAATAAATAGTTTGGTCGACAAGATTGTATTATACTTTGTCCAATTGATGCAATTTTTACACATTTTTTTTTTGAGGTAACCATTTTTCAAGGAAATGTTATAAACTGTCTGGTAAGTATTCAAGGTTTTTTTCTTGTTATGAAATTTTACTGAATAAAGGATAACTTTCGTTTTGATTAACTAAGTTATTGATATTAGTTTTGATTAATTTAGCAGAAGCATTAATTCTTTGTTGTTTCTTTTCATCATCAGATAATTCTCTTGATTTCTCATAAAAATTTGAACAATTGAATAAACACTGAGTCAGTATCATTCCTATCTCCAATGTTACTGCCAATAACCGCTTCTCTAAAGTGATCCATTATTTTCTTCTTCATATGTTTGATTGGATAGGACTTCTCTCCACATATACGGTCATTTTGTTCACTAAGTCTGTGACTTTTAAGCTTGCATTTTCACAACTTTCATTGATATCTATAAGTTGAAAGCATCTTACTGCTCATCATTTACTGGCCTTTCAGGAGATTTAATTTCCTTTGCTTACAGAGACTTTTGTACTAGATTAAATGCCCTAGTAGGCCAGTAAATGTAAAGAGACACCTAAAACTAATTGCAAAATATTTTTTATCAACACCTCACGAAAGATCTAAATCTTAAGTGCTTACCATAAAAAGTCCCGGAATTTTGGGTTTGCAATTAAAAAGATAAAAGCGGTTTTATGAAGCGATTTTTTCCGTTTTAAAACTTGCTTCGACTACGCTACCATACAAGTAGATTTCACGCGCATTGTTTGTGACGTCACGGAAAATTAGTATGGCGGCGCCCAAATTGAATTTAAAACGGCGGCCAACAACTTGCGTTTTGGAATTTTTGAGCCGTTTGAGGTTAAGTACAAGGTTTTACCTCAAAGTTTAGGTAGATTTAAATTAGCCCAATATTATTTCAGATGTTTAAATCACAAATCTTTCGGCGATAACGTTTAGACAATAAAGAAATCAGCGAATAGTTCATGCTTACGTCATTGTAATAAAATAATATTAATTATCAAAATACTTTGAAATTACATGCAAAAGTATTCACCCACACGAATACTTTTTACTTTTCTTTCATTTGCATTTTGTCATTTCTTTATTTATTTATATGAAACAAAAATATTACTTTGATTGTTGATGATTTTTTTGTTCTACGGATGCAAATACGGAACATAAATCTAACATTTGGTTTATTATTTTTGCTACTCTATTTCGATTTATTTTTCGCTTTCAATAAAGTTTTACCATTTTGGGAACACAAGAAAATTCAAATTGACTGTTTAGGAATTGCTATGTGTCATTGCCAAATATAATAATAATATAATAATAAAAAACTTGTTGTAAATTGCGAGATAATATAATTAACAAACTCATAGTCATGGAAAACATTGTCTTATTTTGAATCATGGCCGTTTTTTTTTCATCGCTTTTCTGAAGTCTATAAAAGCACAAAATAATTTTCTTCGGCTATTTATGACATGATTAATAAGACCATGAAGTACAAAAACATTGTCTGTTGTACCCATTCCTGTCCGAAACCCCGCTTGGGCCTCAATGTAAACTCCATAATTTTCAGCCCATGTACACAGACGATTATTGGTTTCCCTAGTAAATAGTTTACCTAAAGTGCTTAAAAGCGTAATCCTTCTATAGTTATTAACGTCATTTAATGAACCTTTCTTGTGTAATGGCACCACAAAACCCTCAGACCAACTATCTGGAAAATAACCCAACTCATAAATTCTATTGAACAGAGACAATATAAAAGGCATTAATGTATCTTTACCATGTATGAAAAATTCGTTCAAATATAAATCAGGACCTCCACTTTTATTTGAGTTTAATTGTTTAACTGATTTAATTAGCTCCTCTAAATTAAAAGGTACGTTCAACTCATCGAACATCAAATAAAACTCGTTATTTTCATAACGTTCCAAAAAATGTATAATATCTTCATCTGGCATAAAAATCTATCTTCAGTGTTATTAACAGATTTAAAATAGCGTTCAAAAACATTCATAGGTACATTTGAATTACTAACTCCAGATTTTTCCTTCAACATGTTCCAGTATAACTTAGCATTTTTCAACCTAGCATTGACTAACAAGTCTGTTTTTTGTTTATCATAATTAAATCAAGCTTTACGTATACAACATTTGTAATCAGAACGTTTTGAAACAAGATTTTGCCTGTTTATATCAGTTTTATCTAATCTATACATATTTAAGGCATCGTAAATTTTTTTTCTTTTATCATCACATTCAATGGTGTACCATTTGTTATTGAAATTTGGAAAAGTATTGTCCCTTGCATTATTTCCAATACTACATTTAAATAAAGGCGACGTAACTCCGTCAATAATACATCCCAACTGGTCGATACATTTATCGATATCTGAATTACAATTTGCAATATCAACATTCAATTGAAAATTATTCAACTGTTCTAATGTACTACTTTCAGTTAATCTAGATTTATACAATAACGTGTTTTCCTTTTTCCACACATATTTGGTGCTAACATTTTCATAGATTTTGTCATTTCCATCAGTATATGGAGTATAAGTAGGGACATTGAAAACAAAATTAAAATTGATAAGTGCATGATCAGACAATAAGTTAGGATCACTGATATTAAAATATTCAATATATTCAAATAAGTTCGTTGTACTACACACATAATCAACAAGTGAATTTCAATTTGAAGTAAATTTTCCAACATTTTTGTCATTACCAAAACAACCATTTAAAATTCTAATACCCGTTTGTTTGCATAAGTCTAAAAGCATAGTGCCATAATCATTTAAATGTCCCTTATCTTGTGATACTCGTGGTAAATAATTATCAATACAATATTCATCAGGTAATATATCAATATTAGAAAAATTATCATCTACAACAAAGCACTGTCAGATGTGCGTGAGTTCATATCACCACATAACACAATGTTTAAATTTCCCTCATACATTAAATCTAATTCAACAAGCTTATCTAAAAGTCTATCATATGTGTGTGTATCCATTAATGGAGCACTAGTACTATTTTTTGGGATAAAATATAAAAGACAAATCAATAAATCATCTTCAAGACCCAACTTATCTTTACTTATCTTTATACAGACTATATCGTCATTACTAGTAAACACCATCATGTCACTTGTGACTGTGTATTACGTACGTAAACCATTACACCACCAGACGACCTATGCGCATTTGGATGAATATCAGTTCTATTTACAGAAAAAAGTTCAAAATTCTCAACGTTATAGTTAAACATGCTATTTCCCCATGTTTCTGTAAGAAGCACCAAATCATTGGAACTGAACACTTGTTGTAACTCCGGAGAGTCTAATTTATTTGTTCGTTTTGAGATAAGAACCTGAATGTTCAACAGAGCACAACGTAGCTTCACCTTCTGGTTGTCGCATGCCTAGTGGTCTGTTTGCGCTTCCGTAGTTGAAACTCCGTTGTCGTTTACCTGCCTATTATCAAGGTCACTTGACTGTAACACAGGTGTAGTGTGTCTATTTTTAGACTTGGATTTTCCCACACGCGATGCACTAACACTTTGTTCTCGCCGGTTGTAAGGTTTTGATGATTTTGTGCGCTTATCAGCCCGTGGAGTTGATCGAACTGTCTTAGAAACTGACCGCCCACGCACTGGTGATTTAGCTGTGTTGACATGATTTTGTAATGTGTAAATTTCAGTGGATTTTACATGTGTTTCCTCTAAAAGAGATAAAGAGTCATTTTGATTATGCACATTATTACGTGTAGTAACACTATCGTTCAACGGTTTTAATAACAAAGTTTCACCACCATTTTGTATACTATTGTCGACATTATTTTGAGCAGCAGAATTCGAGACCAAAATATGGGACTGTGTACCATGATTGTCACATGCATTTTCAACATGCTCTTTTGTGACGATGCTAGGCTGAACAAAATGTGAAATATGATGCTCAGAGACAGGAGGGTTATAATCAACATTGGCTTGCGGGATAATAGTAGGGTGCATCTGTTGCGCAACACTAGGAAAAGCAGCCAACTGCTGCCTTATTATTTCACTGTTCGTAGTGGAATTTATAGCACTAGCATACGCAAATGGACTATGCACAAATGTAGGAATATGCTCAGATTGTGGAGTCGTACGATGAGTCATAGTTTGTGTGTTTATGGATGGATGGACACTCGACACTAAAGGGTGAACACTTGACATGAGGAGTGGAACACTTGACACGGTCTGAGGAGGAACACTGGGCACAATGTTCAATGGAGCGCTCGTCTGCTGATGTAAAGGGCCAGTAGATATCTTATTAACTTCCATAGGTATTGGACAAGAATTTGCACCATTTGAATATTGCGGGGGTGAGTGCAAATTACAATCTTTGGAATTGTAATTGGTTCTAGGTGTTGATGCTATACTATACTCCTCAATTTTAGTTAACGTACAAAGCATGTCAATATTTATGTAACGATTCCATTCCGGCAACTCGTCTTGCTCTAAACGACAGTCCATTATCAACTTGGCAGGGTATACTATTTGTACTTTAGACTGGGGGAATTCCCTTCTAAGATCCTTCAACTTTTGGTATAATCTAGCGCGTGCATTTTGGATTTCCTTCGGAAAGTCGACCGATCGACCGAAAAGCGCGTTTCTTTGAGCATATAGGTTTTACTCATTATTTGCTCAGTGTTGCAGAAATCTCTGAAGTTTACAATAATTGGACGGAGCTGAATGTTCTTACTATGATCTGGTTTACCGATCCTATGGGCACGTGCTATATAAATTTTCCTGGAGTCGATATCTAGATGGTTAGCTAAAAAGTCAGGTATAATCATGAAACAGTTCTCTTCCCTGGTCTCTGCGAATCCCCGGAAAATCAGATTGTTCCTACGAGATCTGGCATTTCCATCAATAGACCTATAGACTACCGATTTCAAGCATTCAGTTTGGGCATTTGTGATTTCGGTTACTTGTGCAATTTTTCTATTAGTGTCAGTAATGCATCTCTCGAAAACATTCTCGAAATTATCAAATCTATAACCAAGTTCCTTTTGATCATGTTATAGAACGAATATCGTCAAACATACAACCAAGTTTTTCATGTAAAGAAGTCTGCATAAACTCTTCTCGAGTCATTTCTTCATTTTGGCGCACTAATGGACCGAACCGGTTCTTTGTTCTTACCGAATAATCGTTATCTGTCATCATTGTTTATCAAATAATATACAGTTTGATAATCTGTATCCATTCACTAACTATATATCTATCAATATTTCAATATTTTAAGTCCACAAATTTTCTTTTAAACACAAAAATCATTTTTTTTCTAGAAGTAAACAGAGATTGAAAATTTTCATGTCCGCCATATTTAATACCCGGAAACCATTCAGTAAAATTCAAAATGACTGTTTAGGAATTTCTATGTGTCATTGCCAAATATAATAATAATATAATAATAATAAAACTTGTTGTAAATTGCGAGATAATTTAATTAACAAACTCATAGTCATGGAAAACATTGTCTTATTTTGAATCATGGCCGTTTTTTCATCTAGTTTAACTCAACAATCATTAAAACTTTAATAAAATAGCAATGAAATAATATCATTTTATATTTTTACTGGTATCTTATTGGTTTGATGTTTAATTCATAGGTCTACTTATTAATATATGACGCACGACGCGAAAAACCCGGTCTTCCCGTACTTCACTTTAGTGTTGTTATATTTTTCTGGTCCTTCGGGATCATTGATGCCAGCACTATTAAGTGTTGAGAATTGAGTACCGCTCAAGCCGATGCTAGGGGGCGTGACGGATGTTGCACGTATTCATTATCCCTCATGTACAGAATCAATCAAACCGAGTCTGCAATTATCTTGTAATTTTGTTGTGATTAATGCTTCTGATGGATCACTTTGTTTCCAGATTTTTTAATGACATTTCTTTTCGAAATTTGGTTTTTATCTCATTTTTGTAGAGATTTTCTTTCTGAAAATAAGATACGTAGTGATTGTCTTGACTAACACACGCTCGCAAGCCTCGCAAGCTTCACACCAAATATCTATTGCGCTCTTTTGACACCCCCAGGCGTAATAACTCATGGACGGACACCTGAACTGAACCAGAATCCTGGTTACTTCGAGACTTGAATCAACTGTTTCTCGCTTTCGGGTGTTATTCTGGCCATCACCGTACCCAGTGTGTCTGACTGGAACCGAATGTGCTGGGATTTTCTATCAAAAGAAAACGATAAATAACCGTATTGAGAACTGTTACAAACTTAATTCCTAACATTCCTCTATAAATTTATAAATTATTCTGTACAGTTTTAAAAATATTTTAGTTAGATGAATGGAACAGATGATTGGACAGCTCTGTCAACATGGTCACGTGACTGAATTTCACATACTGTTACTATCAGTTTGTAAAATAATAAAATTTAAGACCATCCTTACCTATAAATTTAATTTAATTATAGAAGGAATGATATAGAATTTATCTAATGTTAAAATCTTTTACTAGATTTGGCTTAAATATACTCTTTAAGGAACATGAATACGTTCTAATTATACGGTATGGACATTTTTGACTTCATGTTATTATAAAAATGTAAGTAAAGTAAATTAGAGTTACTGGTAAACGATTTATAGAAACAATACACCCTTACACTTTCATGTATCAGATATTTTCTCTTTCTATGGTACAGCAACTCCGACTTGAAAGTAAGGTACTATTACAAACCGTTTGACCATTATATCATTGTAAAAAGATTGCTATAAGCATACTGAGTATATCGACAAGGCAGGAGTCTAATTAACTTGATTCTGCAATGTCCAGATTACCATCGACAGCACAGCGGCAAGTCCACTTGTCCCTTTACCATCTGGACCTATCTTTTGACCTTCGTCATTCAGGAAGTTGAGTTTTTGTAGGATGTCATCCAGTCTGGATTTTACGCAGGGTTAAAAAGTATATTGGGCCGATCTGGTGAGAAAAAAAGAGGCAAACTGACATTCTAACTGAAGGGACAAACTTTTCTTCCGTGTCACGTGTGGCAACACTACGCCGTAAACATTCATTACCTATGAAATACCAAAAAAGAGATCCATAGTTAAACATAAATTAAAGTGACATTATGCCTATCCAAGTATAAATGGTGGGTTAAAGTTCAAAGTCAAAACAACTTGAGATTTTTCCATAATAGGTTTCAATTTTAAATTATAGATAATAGTCCCGGTGAATAATCAATAACACACATGAATCACAATAACTTCTATAGATATCCTTCGGAATATATCGTTAATGCTCCGTTGATAAAAAAAGTGGGGCAGGCCTTTTATATTTCAGGCAAATTATCATACTTTATCCTTGGCAATTTTCATAATCTACTATTGTTCAATGGCCATTATGATAGTCAATCTTTTTAAATATATAGTCAAATGAACTCAACCAGACAGATTGAGCGTAATGTACCTTGAAGATAGAGGTAAAAACAGCGCATTTGAGCCTTATTAAAGCAACGATCTTTATAATTACGGTAAAAAAATCACGATATTACCTGAATATGTAACATATGGTACTAGTTAATGCAATTCGATCAATATATGAAAATATAATTACGCTTCAAACCAAAAATATATAGTATTTATACAGAAATTCATGCTAGGACTTTAGAAAATGACATTTTAGCATGATTTGAGTAAATAACATCAATTTACTATTTTTGTCATTCGTTTGTCTAAGTATCCCTTTTATTAATTCTATAAAATATACTTTATAGATACACTTACTTCAAACTCCTCCTCCATCATATAAACTTTCCTTAAAATTCCGACGATAAAAAGCATTTCCGTGTTAACACGTGTTTACGCAAACAGACGTCATTAATATTCAAATCGCTGTAGTGCACTTTTATTGGCGTGTCATTAAGACCGTTTTTCTCGCGTCGTGCGTCATATGTTGATCAATATTTAAAAAATGTAATATCTCTAAACTATTTGATCTCAATCAAAATTAGTGATCTTTTCTTCCAGGTGGACACCAAGTTCCTGAGTCAATCAATGACAACGAAAGGGATACTAAGGGATAGGTTCTGCTTGGAAAAACATTCGCTTGAAGTAGAAATAAATCCAAACATTCGTGTTCATGTTTTACGTCTCAAATTTGTTTTTGACAAAACATTTATAGCAGATACATTTTCTTGAAAGAAAGATCTGTAACTCCCAAATTTCAAGTCTGGATGGTTATTTTGTGGAACTTTTGCTTGATAAAGTATATTGAATAGAAAAAGATCTTGTTTTCTAGAGCACTATCATGAAAAAAATATGGTTATCAGTGGGCAGATAACGTCGTCTGCCTTGTATTTTGACTTACCTTCGTTAATACAATGTACCATTGCCATCAGTGATGTAATGTTAATTCAAGGACGGACAGGAAAAGGCATTCTGAGGACATATAAAAAAGAAATATATGAACCACTTACATTCAGAAGTCCTGGTTGATCAGGAAAGAAAGGGAACAGAGAGATGCTTCTTAAAAGGTCTTTTTATTTACTAACATTTAGTGACTTAGTGTCCGAAATGACAAATACATGTTGCAACGAGGCCAAACATATGAAGACTACTTTGGTTATAATGTGGTAACAAGCATTAATGATGGTCATTGGTGTCTGGTTTATGTAACCATTTGACTAAAAATTATGTTAAATCAAGAAAGGATAAGTAAAAAGAAAATTACACGTTGTTGGTTGGTACTACGGACCACAACAGTAAGCAACATTGAATTTACCAGAGCACACTGTAGCCACCGCATCATTCCTGGGGAGACTGTCAAGTATTTTACCAGTACTATTACCTTCATTTACTCAATGAACTGTTACTTCTGTACCAGAACAGACATACAGTGGGAATAACCGTAGAAAGGATTTCATGATCAATCACAACGAAAGTGACATACACTGTCCTGGAAACCAACCGTGGCGCGGTGGCTGAACTGTGCTCTTGTGAATTCAATTTGCCTTGCATGTAATAAATTAATTTGGTAAATAAGTTAGTATACTCTGTGTATGCCATTGTTACTCAGTCAACCAAATAGAAATGAATATTGACATGTGTAAACATAAAACTGGTACTGTTTATATGAAATCAAATGTACATTATATCTTTATTTGCATTTTTGAAATTTTGTAATCTTTATTTGTATTTTTGATATTTTGTAAAAGGAGAAAATTAAGTTACCCCAATTTTGATAGACAGTGTATATACTTGTTATACTAGTAGTGTAAGTTTATTTGAGATTGTTGAGCGAGAGTATTAATATATATATTTTAAGTCTAAGCTTAGCAAGTTTGCTAGTAAAGCAAGGATGATGTAATCGTAGATTTATATAAACTATATATAAACACAATTAATGAACAAAGTTTTTTCTTTTTTTTTCTCAAGGAAACGTGCTGCATTTTAGATTAATAATATAAGGCTGACTTGGGCTATATATGCAAACAACGGCTTATAAACGGTAAAACCTGTCAAACATCTTTAATTATAACATTGAAATGTTCTATTAACTGATATAGGGCGGGGAGTGGATAAGGTCGTTGGCGTTAAACCAAAAACCTCTCACCAATGTATCTTTTAACTTTGAGCCATATAAGGGCCATATTCTTTCATGTGAGGCGACTATTCAGCTTGCTTGTTCTACTCAGGCGCTTATTTGTGCCTGATGTTATGCACGACGAGGTTCCTGTGGTCATCACCACATGGTTATATTAAAAATCGCCATATTACTTTTATAGTGCTGGTGAGACCTTAACCACAAGCAAAATATAATTCTCGATTCAATTAATTAATCCGTCAATTACTTATAACACTATCCTGCAAGAAATGCAGCCACTGTTTATCTCTTCGAGATTGTAAGAGACGACTAAATTAGTTCGAATTGCTGGAGTCTATGCACATCTCTAAACTCAAGTAGGTGAGGTGGCCTGGTGTTGCTTTAAGTTTTAACACCCTAGGTGAGCCAAATCATCTTTCCTATTTCGGCGCAAAATGGCCAAATTCGTGTGCCATAAAACAAAACAACCAAACAAAATATATTCTGCAACAATACCTGTAACCATGAGTAAATGAATGTCAGACGTTGCTTTGATAGCGCCAGCACGGCAGCAATCGCTCATCATCAGAGGCTCTTATGTTATAATTACATTTTTGAGAGTTATAAACATTCCTTTGAACCTTAAAATGGATTTAATTTGTCTTGTTTGATGAACCGACTGTCAAAATCTTATTTACTTTAATGATGCTATCAGGAATTATTCCTGGAATATATTTGTATTACTTTTGTAGTTTAATTAAAAAGTTAGTTATCATATGATACTCGCATTATCATATAAATAAAACATGGGTTTGAGGGTAATTGTAAAAATATCATCCCGAGGAAAATACTGTTACCCGAGGCGTAGCCGAGGGTAACAGTATTTTTACGAGGGATGACATTTTTTTTACTGTTTCTCACAAACCCATGTGTTATTTATTTATTACCCCGAACAAAAATACTGTGATGATCTGAAATTGTCAACTAAATCTAGCTGTAACAAAAAGAAACCAAGAGTAACAATAACTAACTTGTCCTTACCTTTTAAGTTTCAAGTGTACTTTAGGCTTACTTGAGAAGTTTTCTTTTTCTTTTATTCTTTAAGCAAGAGATGATACCAACAAATCATAAACATACAATAAGCTAGGTTTTATTTAGAAAACAAAACACTAACACATTTACACGGTTATGATCTGTGAAATCTGATCCTTCTGGTTCCAGAATATTCTTAGCATGTTTTTTGACAAAATAACGATGATATCCTATGTCTGTCCACCATATCTGTAACGTTTCAATTAAAATTAAAATTGTTAAATAATCCTTTGTTGCATGCTTAAATCGTCTGCATGTTCCAGTTTGACACATAATTATTTACATTGCAATTACTTCCGTTGAAAACGGATGTTTACTTTTTGACTATTCAACAAAAATATATTTTATACGCGAAAAGTACACCAGGGTGCAAACAACTAAATTTTATGAGTGTCACAGTTACTCCAGAGAAGAAAATTGATGTCCTATCAGGGTTTAACGTCGAAAATAAGAATGAATCGAGAAACAAATGATGGCCATTTTATTTCATTTAATTTAGAAAATAGACCACGTTACCAGATTTTATACTGGTAAAAAATACTGTTACCTATGTAACAGTACAAAATTCTTAGACACGTGGTACACTTGCATTAACAGTAAAAATAACTCCTAGAGGCCTATGGGAAATTAGCATTACGAAAAAAGTGAGGGGTAATTATATTGATTGACACTATAACTTTGTTATTTATTATTTGATAATGTAATGATATACTTAAAACAATTTTAAAATTTACAATAAATGTTGATATGTAAACCGACTTCCTGATTCCGTATATTTTTCATAAAATCGAAGGTGCTTTGTTTTATTGTGAGCTATATTGGTTGTGAAAATGCGGCAAAATGAATCCTGAAGTTTTTTACTTCTTGTCCCTCAAAGATTCAGAGAGATATAGAGGTTAAACTGCAATACCTGAAATTACAATAAAATCTTAATTTTATCATGAGGTATGTGATTTTACATGTATAAATTAATCTACTTAATGAAAATCAGACCTCGTAAAATAATTCATTTCATGAAATAAAGGCAGACGCTTTGATGCACAAAAGAATAAGACAAAAGTAAAGCAATATTAACTTACATTCCATTACTTGGAAGACATCTCCACTATTTTTTCTATTTCAGTCTGTATGCACACACCTGATGCAAATTGTCATCTTTAATATAAAACAAATATATAAAATTATTCCTTTTCAGAATTATTTTATCCTATATTTATACAAAAATGGATTGAAATAATAGTACAAATAATGCGCTTCTGTACCGAGTACGTAAATCAGATTCTTTTAAGATGAGAACTTTACACTAAACTAAACACTGAAGTTGAAACGTAGTATGCAGAAAATTTGACTTGTGAAATAAATTGCTATTAAGGTGTTTCATAAAAATTTTCATGGAACAACATTTGTTTGTTTCATTTTACGCCTTTTCCCAACAGTATTTCAGTCATATAGGCGGGTAGTTTCCTAACCATCGTTCCTGGAGAGTTACAACAGTACTAGACTACATTCCTCCGTGCTTAACTACCAAAGCATCTGCCGGGGATCGAACCCACGCCAGAGAGGAAACTGGATTAGAAGTCGTCGACTCTAACCCCTCGACCACGAAGGCGGTTCATAGAACAACGTGGAACTTAAGTTACTTGAAAACAAATAAAGTACTTTACTTGGGTAAAATGACTTTTTCCAGTTAAATTCAGTAATATCTTCTAAAGTTTTTCATTTTAATATTTATTCACATACAATGCAAATTCTTCACCTGAAATAAACAAAAGATTAAATATAGTCAATATTTTACATTTTGTTGATATTGCACGAGCTGATTTATATCCTATTTGCGCTTTAACAGAAAAAAAGTAGAAAAAAATGGAACAGGCCCTATGTTACTATTTAATTGCCTGAAATGTTTTACGATATAAATAAAGAATCCACACACCATTATTCGTTATAAATACTTTAAGTATTCTATTTTATCTAAAATGCCGTCTTACTTCGCATTTTAAAGACATATCCTGGAGTAAGATTCTACGCGGAGAATTTTTTCCTTTTTTGTACATATGTTCTATGGGTTACATAGAACAAAATCAGATTTAAAAAATAAGGGTCACCATGCTCGTTTTTTCACAATGTCGCTTTTTCAAGGGCCATTACTGTGTATGTCTTTAAAAAATGATATTCAGACAATTATAATCAATAATTGTAATAAAAGACAAGAAATATACATAAAAGTCATGATTTCTTCTTCAAATTATATCTATTGAGCATTTTAAAATACAACAAATATAAAAATCAGTACATTTTGGGTAAAATATGATGGAATTTATGTCTAAAAACTTTAACCGAAGGGTTGATAAACAGACAAAATTTTGACATTTGTGTCTGTAAAATAAATTCTTACGCAGAGAATTTGTCCATATTTCTAATTTAGTTAGCTAATTATGTATGATTACAGAAAATATAAAGAAATATATGCCTTACCATGCTCGTTTCTTAGTAAAATGGCAAGTTATTACCTCCCCTTAATAGTAAAATGTGGCTAAATGATCATATTTTATGATTTGTAGCAGTTATAAAGGGTACAGAAATGTAAAGTTTTAAAATAAGTAATACATTCTTAAGACTGCATAAAAATAGAAGTGGCTGTTATTTCATACTTGTCTTGGAAGAAAACAAAACAGTTTTATAACCTCCCTTTATATGTAAAAAATAGCCATTTTATAATGTATCTATTTTTCATAATTTTTCAACACCACGAGGACTAGATTTCCTTGTCTTACATGTTTTGTAAAAAAAAATTATTATTCTTCATATAAAATAAATAATTAAACATGATTTTTGTTTGTTTCAGTTATTATTACATCTTTCAATGAGATGTTCACAACTTGTATTCATGAGAGAAAAAACAATATGAAATATGATATAAAGCAATTTTTTCTATTCATTACATGCTTTTATACTTTTTTAAATAGTCAAATGCCATATAATATCAACAAATCATGATGTCACAAATGTTTTGGTAGAAAATAGTGAGTCAAAATTTTTAATTATAATTTACACTTCAACTTATGTTTGAAAATTCTGCTGAAATTCCTTTCAGCAATATACTTTTTTGTATATTTTCGTTTGGATGTACACAATTTTATGTACATAATTGAAAACACTTTTAATAATACGTCTAAGAGATGTGACTCTTGGTTTTCCATCTGATGACTTCTCTTTGAAAAGATGTGTTAGGCCCTCTAAACCATTGCGTTTTATTGCTAACTGTAAATGCTGTAAACAAAGACCACTACTAGCTATTCTATCCATTATTCCTTTTGAAACAACCTTGTCATTAATCAAACAGTCCATAGTTGACTTATTAGAGTCACAAGTCTGTTTTTATTTGTAAATATTAAATGAAGAAATAATTGTCTCACTATTTTCTACACAAACATTATCTCCAATGTTTGTTTGTAAAACTAATTGTTGCAGACTTTCAACATCAGCTAGTGCGATATGTGCTGAATATTGGACACTCATGAATTTGTTAACAAGATATTCTTGTTTGTAACAGTCAAGATCTGGATAAACTGATTTGAAAACAAACAATGTATCAACAGTCCCTATCACAATATCTTTGAAAGCATTGAGTAATTTGCAATTTTCAAATGCTCTGAGTAATCTAGCCTGAAATTATGACCTAAGAGAACACACTTGCCCCTGTGGTTTAACCATGAAAGAAACAATGTTAAAACATTATGTAGACTTTCACATTTAACAGATTTTCCTTGAAGACACATTATATTATTATGGACAGTCAAACCAGTAACTTCTGATGCTCCCTGAGAAATTGTCTGAGATGGCATAATATATTAATTATATTTTTCATTCCCACAAACAGATGCAATTTGTATAATATCACAAGTTTTGTGAAGAGATGTTGTTTCAATGTCACAGTATACTTTAACACAAATGTCTTCTTGAAGAATTTTACATGAGGAAGGCGGTTTAACGGCAGGAGGAATTTCAGTCACATCACAAATATTTGACATAGCAACACCTGACTGATAAGACGTTTCTTCTCTCACATCATTTGTGCACGTTTATTTTTGTTCTTTAACTTTTTGTCCAACTTCCTTTTTTTAAAGATTTTTGTATTTTCAAAAAATAATCTTTTTGCACGAGATTTGTCTCTTTTTGCTGCTAATTTGGCATAAAATCTACCAGGCGATACACCTGTTTTCAAATTCATTTTATTTATGTAAGAGTTTCCAGCATTTTTTTTTGAGCTACCGCACAACTTAAACGATTTTTCAAACTTCCAGATGCTGAATAATGGCAGCGTTTAGGTGCCTTTGATGAAAGCATGTTGTTGAAAGATTCAACTTCTTTAGTTGAAGCTCCAGGAGCAATTTTTTCTGCATTGAAAACAAAACTTTCAAAGACGTTATTCAGGTCTTTTCTTAATTCATCACCTGTTAGATCTTTTCCATAAGGAGTAGAACTGTGTCTGTATGTTTCTGGATTGTTATGGTAATTACACCAAGACTCACAGTTTGCATGATCTCCAAAGGCATGTGGTACAATCTGCTTTATGGCTGTTTGTAGACCAGATGGGTTTCCCTTGTTTTGACAAACTGCATAGGAGAAACATTTCTGAAACCATTGAATTAATTTGCTTGACAGGCACTTGTGTTTTTTTTAAGGCTGTATAAATTATTTCCAAGATGTATTTTGGTATGATTTATGTCCGACCATTTGGTGATGGGATGAGACACTGTTGTTTTAATTTAGCCATAGCTGTTGCATCGTCATCCATAATCATAACACCAACATGAACATTTTTTGATTCAACTTCCTGCACAAGGCTACACCCAACATCGGGTTCCATTGCTTTGGAGTTCCCATACCAGTTCTTAAAACAACTATGACTCGGAGGTACTTGTCCTTTACTTTCATAAAATATACATTTTCGGCAGCCCTTTGACCTTACATCATAGGCTACTATTTTACCAGTCTTGTTCCCGAATAAAGTACCTACACCAGACTTACTATCATAGCAACGGCTAGATCCACGTTTCTGCCAGTCCATGTCATATTTTAATACTTCAGATGGTATCTGATTGAAGTTTTCATCCCTGAAATTATTAAACATTTACAATATAAATATAATATGCAGTCTCATCAGGATCCATGTTGTTTGGTTACACAACATTCAACAGACATCCACACATACTAATATGGACCCATTTTGGTCGCAATCGCCTAAAGGTCCCTTATCTCATGACGCGCCTCATATTTTATATAAATATATTTTATGTTTTTGTTGAGTTCTACATCGCACCAACACTGTGAAATATATTTGGTCACTTTCCAGCTTTACTGGCGGAGGAAGACCACGGGCACAAGGGACCACCTGGATAGAACCATCGATACCTGGATAGCTTTGTCACATGAAAAATTCAAAGGCCCTGGCGGGATTCCAACCCACAGCGGTTTGGGGCAAATGGTTCTAAGTCAACAACTCTAAACACTTGGCCACGGAAGCCCATAATATTTTACGTAATAATGATTAAAATAGTCGGGGAATTATCATATGTGATGAAATAATCAAATTACAGACATCTAATTTGTCAAATTGAATGATGAGCTAAAACTAAAATGAAATCTGAATAAATCCACAATTTCTACATTATGTGAGATACAAAATGTAATATGTACCTGTCACAATCTTATTTTTTCTTTTTGTGTTTGAATTCAGAACTTCATTTCAGATTGTTATTTTAATTTTTTAAGTCTAATATTTATTCCAAATACTGAATAACATGATATATTCTAGGTAAGATGACATTATTATAAAACTGGCTAGACAAGTAATATAAGTATGTAGATATATATATATCAAAGTTTTTAAATATGTGTATACCTTTTATCATTTATCAGTTGAACTTCTTCCATTAATGCTTCCTCACATGTTTCCTTTGCTACATCATTGATATGACTTGCTAATTCATCTTCTCTTTCCTTCATAGAAGAAGAATGTAAACAAGGGATTTCCATTACTGACATGAAATTCTCAATCTGCCGAGCGCCAGTCCCACAGTGCATCATTCCTATAATGATAATCAGAACTGAGACATAGTGCTACAACAAAATTATAAATATTATTTTCATGGACAGGCAACATTATCATTGAAATACACGAAATTCAGTTACTGTAACTCTAAAATAATCGTTTATTCAATTTTACTTAGTTTCTAAACATATCTTTTATAGCCAATGCTGACAATAGACAAAAATTAAACATCATCTACAAAGCCATTACAAAGAATACTACATAATAAATAATACCAAAAATATAGATTCCAACACCAAGAGATGCTACATGTATGTATGTTAGATTTCTCAAACAAAAAGTTAGTCTACAAAAGCGTGATAAATGAAAAGGCATCTTGTTGCTTTTACAATGTAGTTAGTTAAAATATTTATTCATTAACTTGATAATACATTGAAAGGGTGGAGCACTGGAGCTTATTTGTACAAGATGTCAACTACCATATCTGCACCCTGGTTAAATAATAAAAACTTTAAGGAAATATTTAGAACATTTATATTAAGCATCACTTGACTCATAGATTAAAATAAACAACAAGATGCCATTTTTACTTAGGACAGAGTAATGTATAGTCTATATATATTAGTATAGATATACAGTATAGTACAGTGACAGAGGAAAATACATTCTAGTGCACGCATTCTAGTCTACAGTACCTGACATAAAATACTTACACAATTATCTTGAAAAATCAGAAAAAACACATTTTAAAATTGATTACAAGCTTTTTTACAAATTGAATAAAAAACCTAAATAATATTTATTTACACTAAAAACAATTAAGTCATACTCTAAACAGTTATGGTAGAGCCTGATAGCTCAGTCGGTAGAGCAATTACCTTATAAATGATAGATTTTGGGTTCGGTCCCTGATCTGGATTTAACTCAACGACACAACTTTGAGTGTTTTTTTCTTAATAATTTTTATCAATAGCCATAGGGCCTACTTTAATCATAAACATTTCTAGATTACAAATGGAAAATATTTTACCTAATGCTGCCTTTGTATTAATGTCGAAGATTTTTGGTCCTTTTTTGTTTACACGGCGACGTTTACTCGTCTCGACAGAATAAGAAACACCGCATATACAGTCTATATATAGCAGAGACCCATATCAATATCTCACTTCCCTTGAAATGTTACTTAGAATAAGGTTTTGACTGCACTCAGTGCACTTTAACTTGTCCGCTAAATATCCTAGTTCAACTATTCTACGACCTTCTCTCAAAGATGGCACATCGACACCAATTTCATCCACATTGTTGTCAACAGAACACTGAAATGATTCGTCCGAATCAGCGTTGACTTCTGTTACGCAGTCATTTTCACTCTCCGGTACATGCGACAAAACTTGATATTTCCGATACTTTCTGATCGTTTCTTTGAAATAAAGGAACCTGACTTACTCCACTTTCGCAAAGACATCTCAAACGGCGATTTATATTTGATTTTGACACTTTAGCTGTAATTGTGTTTTTTTATCCGAAGACTACTCAACTTTAATTAAACCCAACGCAAAAAACGAAATAAATAACAAGTAACGGAAAGTGACATGCCCGGTTTATGTGCGCAGTGACTACTCCCGGAAACGTCTTTAAGATGCTTTTGACTGAATAAATCTTTCTTTATATGCTAAAAATATACTAGTATAGGTTTTAAAAAGAGCAATGTTTAAAAATCCTTCTTCTCCCGAACCAAAAAGCAGTTGCTGTGTAGCATTCTAAAGAAAGCATTTTGCAAGGAAAAATCAAATCATGACCAAGCCCTTCATTGAAAGACTTCGCATTTTTTTTACAGTTTTACGTTAATAAGAAAGCGGATTTGACCAATGTAAAAAAAGCTTCAAATCCGCGGTTAACGGCTAAATATTTGGACTTATCATGACCCTAGTGTCATTTCGAATGCTTCTTGGTTGAAGTAGGGATTATTGTGCCATTATTAAATTAAAAGTCTATTTTTATTTCAGACATCCTTATGGAAGTTTTCATATATCTGAAAAGGAAAAGAATATTGAAATATATCGAGTATAAATTAAGGTCAGACAATTACAATATAGTTTCCGTATAACCTGATAGAGGTGCATAATAGTGGCCGAGTCAGAATAAGGTCGCCGACTTCATAACTGCTGTGGGTGAATTCCCGTCATGACGTTGGATTATTTGTATGTGAGGAATCTATCAAGCTAGTTTACGGAAGATCGTTGGTTCTAGTCAGGTGCCCGCTCTTTTCTGAAATGTTTCACGAGGGATTATCTGTGGTATGATCAGATCCCCACTCAAAATTCCATTTTATTTAGTTTCGTCTATTGTATTATCGTTGAGGGGAACACGCAATTTTTAACCTGGGGACACTGTATTTTTAACTTTAGTCTGGAATTTTATAAGAAGCCATCATCTGATTTTTATTAAATTACAGGATTACTTTTACAAGTTAACAATCTTCACTAAATTATTATGTGATTGTTGTATCTTATAATACTGCAAGTTTTTCATGGAATGGCACTAACGTGTCACAAATAAGGTTCCATGATAACCGCCATATGAACACATCTACAGATGTTGAAAAAACCCTAAAGTTTACCAGTTCATGCATGTTAAATATTGAATGGTGCTTAAGCTGGTACTAGGAGGCGTGGACGGTAGCTTGCAGTTGCCTCAACCGTCCATGAACAGGCTCAAGACATTCAAATTGAGCCTGTAACATTTTCATTTTGTCCGTGTTTGACTTTCTTTAAGGATTCTGTTTATCTATATCTTTTAACTAATAGGCATTATAAAGTGTAATGGAATCAAGCAATAATCTATTTTCCCTCCGTACAATTTGATAACAGTTACTGTTCTTGCTGTGGAAACAGTACAAGTACTAGTCCTTACATAGGACATTACTTCTGCAAAAAGTCTCAACATAGGTACTTAAAGAAAGGAAAATAGCACTGTAACTTTTCTGCTAAAGGAGAAATGTAATACAACCCTTCAAGAATATATTAAATAGAAAGGTGCTATTTCATGAAAATAATGGATTCACAAACTTTATTTGAAATTTGGAAAATATCTAAACTGTAACCGAAATCTGGGATAAACTGTAAAAAACCGGATCAAAGTCACGTGGTCTATATTGTAACACTGCAATGTAACAGCAACAGTAACGGTAACAGCATAGACCTAGCGATTTTTATCTTATTTTGTTACAGTTTATACCCAGATTTCGGTTACAGCTTAGACCTTCTATATACTAGGTAAAATATATGGATGATACATAGACTTTTAAATCTCAACTCAACTGGTGGGCTTATTTACGGAATGCCGTTAGGGCCATCGCCTATGAATGTGTTGATCTTAAACGTGATAATCGATAGTACGATGGTGAAAACGCGAAATCACGAAACTACGATGGTGAAAACGCGAAAACACGATGATGAAAACGCGAAAGTACGATGATGAAAACGCGACAGTACGATAATACGATGATGAAAACGCGATAAACTATCGTGTTTTCACCATCGTACTGTCGCGTTTTCACCATCGTAGTTTCGTGATTTCGCGTTTTCATCATCGTACTGTCGAGTATCGCGTTTCAGATCAAACCATTCATACGCGATGGCATTCCGGAATGCCGTTAGGGCCATCGCCTATGAATGTGTTAATCTAAAACGCGATAGCCGATAGTACGATGGTGAAAACACGAAATCACGAAACCACGATGGTGAAAACGCTATAGTACGATGATTAAAACGCGATAGTTTGATGATGAAAACGCGATAGTACGATGATGAAAACACGACAGTACGATGGTGAAAACGCGATAGTACGATGATGAAAACACGACAGTATGATGATGAAAACGCGATAGTACGATGGTGAAAACGCGATAGTACGATGATGAAAACACGACAGTACGATGATGAAAACGCGAAATCACGAAACTACGATGGTGAAAACGCGACAGTACGATGGTGAAAACACGATAGTTTATCGCGTTTTCATCATCGTAGTATCGTACTGTCGCGTTTTCATCATCGTACTTTTGCGTTTTCATCATCGTGCTTTCGCGTTTTCACCATCGTAGTTTCGTGATTTCGCGTTTTCACCATCGTACTATCGATTATCGCGTTTCAGATAAACCATCATAGACATTCATAACGACGAATTTGCCCTAACGGCCAGTCCGTCCTTAATTGCCTAGTTGTATCGGGCTCAATCTGTTCCTGGATACAAGTTTTTTCCAATCTCCTCAGTGCTCTACATTTTCCCTCAGTAACTACTACACCAAATTTGATAAAATTTACATGAATTTCTACCAAAGTTGTTCAAATGGTTTCGTTTGCAATCCGGGATACGAAAACCAAAAATATACTAGTATAGGTTTTAAAAAGAGCAATGTTTAAAAATCCTTCTTCTCCCGAACCAAAAAGCAGTTGCTGTGTAGCATTCTAAAGAAAGCATTTTGCAAGGAAAAATCAAATCATGACCAAGCCCTTCATTGAAAGACTTCGCATTTTTTTTACAGTTTTACGTTAATAAGAAAGCGGATTTGACCAATGTAAAAAAAGCTTCAAATCCGCAGTTAACGGCTAAATATTTGGACTTATCATGACCCTAGTGTCATTTTGAATGCTTCTTGGTTGAAGTAGGGATTATTGTGCCATTATTAAATTAAAAGTCTATTTTTATTTCAGACATCCTTATGGAAGTTTTCATATATCTGAAAAGGAAAAGAATATTGAAATATATCGAGTATAAATTAAGGGTAGACAATTACAATATAGTTTCCGTATAACCTGATAGAGGTGCATAATAGTGGCCGAGTCAGAATAAGGTCGCCGACTTCATAACTGCTGTGGGTGAATTCCCGTCATGACGTTGGATTATTTGTATGTGAGGAATCTATCAAGCTAGTTTACGGAAGATCGTTGGTTCTAGTCAGGTGCCCGCTCTTTTCTGAAATGTTTCACGAGGGATTATCTGTGGTATGATCAGATCCCCACTCAAAATTCCATTTTATTTAGTTTCGTCTATTGTATTATCGTTGAGGGGAACACGCAATTTTTAACCTGGGGACACTGTATTTTTAACTTTAGTCTGAATTTTATAAGAAGCCATCATCTGATTTTATTAAATTACAGGATTACTTTTACAAGTTAACAATCTTCACTAAATTATTATGTGATTGTTGTATCTTATAATACTGCAAGTTTTTCATGGAATGGCACTAACGTGTCACAAATAAGGTTCCATGATAACCGCCATATGAACACATCTACAGATGTTGAAAAAACCCTAAAGTTTACCAGTTCATGCATGTTAAATATTGAATGGTGCTTAAGCTGGTACTAGGAGGCGTGGACGGTAGCTTGCAGTTGCCTCAACCGTCCCATGAACAGGCCTCAAGACATTCAAATGAGCCTGTAACATTTTTCATTTTGTCCGTTGTTTGAACTTTCTTTAAGGCATTGTTTATCTATATCTTTAACTAATAAGGCATTATAAAAGTGTAAAATGGAATCAAGCAATAAATCTATTTTCCCTCCGAACATATTTGATAACAGTACTGTTTTTTGCTTGGAAACAGTACAAGTACTAGTCCTTACATATAGGCCATTACTTCTTGCAAAAAAGTCTCAACATAGGTACTTTAAAAAGAAAGAAAATAGCACTGTAACTTTTCTGCAAAGGAGAAATGTAAATACAACCCTTCAAGAATATATTAAATAGAAAAGGTCTATTTCAGAAAATTTACATGGATCTCACAAACTTAATTTTGAAATTTGGAAAATATCTATAACTGTAACCGAAATCTGGAAAACTGTAAAAAAACCGGATCAAAGTCACGTGGTCTATATTGTAACACTGCAAAATTCACCTCGCTCTATACTGTAACATTGTTTAATTTTTTAAACGCATTTGACAAACATGAAAAATGGGTCCAACTGTTCATTTACTTTTATAAACGTTTCTAAACACAAAGGACTTACGTTTTGTAGGTTTACCTTTTGTAGGTATGCTTAAATTATGTCGGAAGTGGAGAAAATGCGTTGATCTCTCGATTCAAATTTTCAAACTGTCAAATCTGCATGTTTATGAGCCAATAAAGAGATAAATTTGCGATGCAGGGTCGAAGGAAATGTATGACTATACACCGGATCCTGCTCCTTACGAGCGAAGCACAAAAACATCTATTAGAAACTAAACTACTTGTAGTATGGACCGGAATAAAAAATACCTACCTCTCTTCCCCACAAATAATCCTCCATCTTGAAAATTCTATACTGTAACCTAAAAGCGCGATACTGTAACACGTTCCCTACGGGGGTTATATTGTAAACAACCGTTTGCATATAACCCGTCAGGAATATTAATAATGAATTTATAATACATGTACTGGAAACTTAATTTTTACTAGAAAAAGTAAGATTTCTTCATAAATTGACATCAACCGTGCACGTTTATAAAACTATTTATTTAATTTTGCCCATGAAATATGGTGCCATGTCAATCAAATACATAGCAAAATTGGTAAAAAACAAATATGAAAAGTAATCATGAAAGTGGGCGAAGTCAAAAATTATATTAATTTTTGGGACTTCTTTCTCAGATGATTTTCTGTGGCAGTCTGTAGCTTCAGCTGCTCATTTCATTATCAGAAATTAGCTGGCTATGTTTTCTTAAGACAGTTCAAGTCAAGATGGCCTTGATAAATTATGTATTGAACTGAATTCCGCACATTTAAATAGTCAATGTTTTACGGAGTGCTGTACAATTGCAACTCCGTAACAAATGGAAGTTTTTATTTTTAATTGTTTTCTTCTTGAAGATAACATTAAAGAAAATTGTTATATTTACATTTTTCGTGCTATATGGTATATATTTTCACTTAAGATGATAAGATTTAATAAAATATATGGAATTTTATCATGTTTCGTGAAAATATTTTCAACATTTCACTCAAACGAAAAAAATATCCTCTTAATAAATGTCACGTTTATCCAATGAAAAGCGACGTTACAAACGTGCAGTATTACATACGTAAATGACGTCACGTCAAAATATATGCATGATAGTACAATACCATTTATTAAAATAAACGGAGTCGCAAAAGCGGCACGGGTATGTGATAAAGAATAATAATGTACGTGTTTTCGTTCAAATGCTTTGTAATTAATCACTCATGCCTTTTGGCCTTCGTGATTATATTCCTACGCATTTGACATCAAACCGTGCATTATTCTACAACAATGCAGTCAGAGTTGATATTTATTTTCTAATTAGATACAATAGCAGACATTATTTCCTCCCTACGTATATTTGCAAACCGACACATTAACGGTTCCATTTTGGAAACTCTGATAGTCTTTTTTGTTGAATTTTGCTCTGAAAAGTATCTAGAATGATAGAAAATGGTCTAACTAAGAAAATGAATACGGATACCAATGTCTTTAATTCAGTCATTAACGCTGTACAGTATTTAAGTGCCCCTAACGTCGCGTGCAAAAGCCGTCAAAAAAGCGCTATTTCAACGTTGCTTTTATTTCTCTATAAATAGTCTGTATTTCGCTTGGAAGTTAAAAGAAAATAACACAAACAACTTTATGGACGTTTTCAATATATTTTTTTTCTCAAAATGTTTGTATCAACGGTAGATTTAACGACCTTCTTATTTGAAATCCATATCATGCCATAAGATAGCACAAACCACTCAAAATCAAGATCTATTTCCTCATTTTACCACCCTGAAATTTATTTTCTTACCTTACTTTATACAAAATTCTAATCAATCGAGTTTTAACAACTTTTGTTGTATTACGTGTATGCGCATTCTATGTAGGGCAAAACACAACAAAGAAAGGTATATTTTATCGTTATTTAACAACTTCATAAATATTTTTATGTAATGTAAAAGATTTATCATAAGTTTAAGATAGTTTACTTTGATAAATAACCATTACAGGTGGACGAAGGTCTGTTAGTGAATTTTTAAAGCACTGAATTCGTAAAGTAGAGGTCGTAAATACGAAATTTATGGGCAAATGTTCTATTTTCCACTCAGAAGTATATATCAAATAAAAATACTCAGAACATAAACCACATGCTTACAAAGGTCACATTTGTTGAGGACCACCTTGCCGGTTTCTTCCATCATGATGTCTGCAGGAGAATTCGCCACATAATCGGCACACATTTATTTTCTAAATTAATATATAAATTTTACTATTTAAAGTTAGTGATTTTTAAATGCAGTGTAAAACAATCTTTTATCAAGATAGAGTGTTAGATAAATAAAGTAACAAATTTATAAAAATATTTAACTCGAGCCTTTTTGAGGATGCACAATGGATAACACATAACTGTGTACGCAGTATCTTGATTTTTATTTAGAGTGTACGCAATATCATTATGTCTATTTCTGTAAAAAGTGCGTTTTAAGACATTTCTTATATAAAAGAAAAAGAAAAAAGATTGAAATTATATTTTTGAAATAGATTCCACAATAAACTAACATCCAGTCGTCTGAAACGTTCAGTTTTACCGACAACTTCTCCATTTCTGTAACATTTAAACGCCGGATGTACGCACTATCCAGAATCAAAATCGCATTAAACGAGAAAGTCAAGGCATTTAGAATACTAAAACTTGAAGTAAGGGGATCTTCTTTGCTAACGGAATTAAATTCCAATCTATTCTGATTGTTTTACAGGACTCGTTTTTGTTTTAAAATGACCGGTTGACAAAGTGTTCGCTGTATCAGAATTTCTGAGGATGCGCACGCATCGTATGACCCCCTAAAAAGAGCCAGAAAATGGTTAGCAGGCTCCTTTAGATGTTGAGTATGAATCGATAACATTGATTTACTCGAACAAGATTGAGATATAAAAGATAAATACTTACCGTCCGTCAATTATGTTTTTATACCGACATGTATATACTAGTACGGCTGTCGACGCATTGAACTTTTTTCTAGCCATTTGATTGTACGGTTTGTAGATAGAACTTAAGATATATTCAACTTGCCTGTTAAGGTTAACCATATTCATTTTCAAAGTGCTGAAAAATACAATAACTTGGTAAAATGGAAGCCATAGTTATGTTACTTACCCAGATCATGTATTTTGTATTGATTAGTAAGCAGGTAGAACTTAAGAAAAATCCAACTTGCCGTTTTAGGTTAACATTGAACGGACAGACGGACGGTTCAATAACTATATGCTCGCGGGCATAAAAATTCCACAGATAATTGAATTGAGTAATTTAATTTACACTAGCCCTTTATGTAGAAAAAGAACACCCTTCTGACATAAAATGCCATAATTTGAAGTATGACATTATGAAAGATCATTTGGTTCGTCACATAGTGTATGTAAATGAATGGTTAACACGTTAAGAATGAGAAAATTGTAACGCATGCACATTTATGCTCAAATTATCAAGTTCGTTAATTAGGTCATTTTCCCATTCATATATACATTTTTATCAAGTTTCAGTAACACCGTTTCTAAGTTTAAGATCCGGACAGGAGGATAGGCGGACTGACAGATGGACAACACGATTTCAATGTACGGATACCATTTAATCTTTATTTTTAAATATGCTCTAAGATAGTCAAAATGTCGTAAAACTAAAGGGAATTAACTGTGTACATGAAAACGCTTATTCTCAGTTATTCTATTTAAATTGTACTTCGTTAAAAGAAGTAGCTATTGTTTAAAATTATATCAAAAGAAAACAAAAATCAATATCTACGGAGCCCCTAAGGTGACATTTTCGACATTTTTTTCTTGGGATTTAATTCGTTTTTACGAAATATTTTTTTCGTAATTACGAAATATAAATTCGTTTTTACGAAATAACAATTCGTTTTTACAAAACATTAATTCGTAATTACGAAATATTGATTCGTATTAACGAAATATTTATTCGTAATTACGAAATATTGATTCGTAATTACAAAATGTTAATTCGTTTTTACAAAATAATAATTCGTTTTTACGAACATTAATTCGTTATTACGAAATATTAATTCGTTTTTACGAAATCTTATTTAAGGTCATCGTGAGCTTGACAAAGAACCTACTAACGGATTATCTTTTCGTAATTACGAATTATAATTTCGTAAAAACTAAATAATATTTCGTAAAAACTAATTAATATTTCGTAATAACGAATTATTATTTTGTAAAAACGAAAATAAGTTACGGAGGAAAAAGTCTGGAAAATGTCACATTAGGGGCTCTGTACAATATCATACCTCGTCCGTGTCCATTGTTATCCTGTCTTACAATTGAGCGGTTTTCAATACATTTTATGCACGTACTTTGCGCAAAATCGATAGGTGGTAATCGAATATAAAATAAATGTTAACGATCATAATTTTACAATATACCAATATCCATTACACTCTCCCTTAAAAATCGGCGTGCAATATTATGCACGTGACTGTGTTTTAATGCCCTCTTTAATTTCCTAAAAATGATATATATTAAAATTTTAACTAAAACTTATATGCAGACATGTTTCCCTCAACTTAAGCCGTTGCAAAGATGTCTTCTATCAATAGCTTAGTTATTTGTTTTTCTCCAACAATATTTACCTGACACTCTTGCATTTGACCTTATAGTAGGTAAATTCCGAAATCGTTACAATGCACTTGTAAATTGATATGAATGTAAAACATGTTAAAAAGCCTAGGTTAAGAATCGCTCTTAGCGCAGTCGGTAAAGGTCTTTCATTTCAAAAAATATATATAACCTGGTATCTAGCAAGCATACGAATAGGTCTAGCTTGGTATTGTTGTTGAACCCTGTTGAACCCCCTAGGTTCAATGTCAATATTACTTAAAATATGAAAAAATGTTTCTGGAAGATAGGCAATTAAATGTAATAATCAATGTTACACGGAGGAAACATTCTGAGGTATAGGTCGAGTTTAAATCTTGCTTCATACCACCTGTTTATCAAAATGTAAGGTGGCTGTTTGGGATTTTAATCACCTTTAGTGTTTGCTATCGTTGAAATTGTATGAGACAAATACTTGATAAAACGTGTACTCGTTATTATTTAGAGCATACATAATATATACGCAGCATTTAATACAATGCTATTATTCCGCCTTGTGAATGGCCGTTGTGATCATTTTTGCACCTAAGACAAAACACTAAGATAATGTATATTCTAAATTGTATTTAATTTAAAATATTTTTTGAATTATTTATAAATGATGAATAATCATTATGAAGAAAACGAATATCAGTTTAACACAAGCTTTGTAGTTTTAAGATGTTAAACATCATTAGAAAATGATATATTCACTTAAAAAAAGATAATAGTCAATTTATTATCAATGCCACCCCAATTGTTTTATACCAACTGCTGACAATAGAAAAGGAATAACAGCTTTAGCGAATGCTTTCAAAACGGTAAAATCCGCGTTGATAACACTTTGGCATACTTTTCTGCAAAACCATTGTTTTTCCCAAACTATAGTGCATTCACCATCATCATTCATTGCTATTCGGATGTACTGTTCATCGCCTTCTCCCCTACCAAAACAACAATGTTCTCTGTCTTGAAACTCAATGCAGACCGTAGCATTTATGATATTTAACTTGCTGGCTTCATTGCTTATTTCCTTCTTTGCATAATTAAACAGTTTTCTGTCGCGGTGTGTCAAATCTTGTATAAAGGGCTGAACTTCGTTGTTAATATCGGCGGTAGTTAGTGTGCCTTTTTTCTCAGCGGACTGAAAATGGAGAGTTACAAATGTTGTAGTTTGTGTTATATACATATGCGTATTTATTGCATACAACGGCTGCTGTAAACTATTTATGTTGCTTCCAATATTATTGTTGCTAATATTGCGAATGGCGAAAAGTTATACTTTAGTTGCATTTTGTATATTATTTATGTTATGTTAATTTGCCCACTTTGCTTGTAATATACTGGAAATGAAAGTTTTCAATATACATTATGTTTAAGAGTAGGACTGGATTATTTTTTTTGTTTGTTATTTTACTCCTTCAAATTCAGTTTCATGTTTAGTGTTTTACGGTTTATTTGTTTTTTTTTAGCTCGACATAAAAATAAATAAAATAAAATAAAAAATAGAGGTATTGTTACAGTCTTGTCGGCGTTGTCTTGGGGTAGTCGTTGATGTTGCCGTACGCAAACTTGTATCTTTATCATAACTTTTAAGTTCTTTGTGTATTGTCTTTATAATTGGCCACAAAAAAACCCTTGGGACAAGACCTTTAGGTAGACTACACGAACATTGACATTTATTCATAATTACCTTGACCGTCAAGGTCAAATGCCTAAATTTTGCTTGGTTTTATTGATTTATTGCTATAAGTGGCTATATTTTTGTATAATCTTTTGGGATATACTTTCAAGTTGAACAGACAAACCTTGACATTCATTCATTATTGACTTGACTTTGAAGGTCAAATTAATGAAATTTTTATCTTTTAGCTATAACTGGCTATAGCTTTGCAACTCATATGTGGATTGATTTCATATTTTAACAGAACGTGTTTTAGCATAAGACTGTTCATGTACATTAAACTCAAATTGACGTTGGCTCTTTTATGACCTTTGACTTGAAGGTTAAATTATTGAATTTTCACTTATTTTTGCTATAATTGACTGTAACTTTGTAATTAATAAATAAATTATCTTTATACTTTGACAAAACAACATTTTAGACAAGACCTTCTAAAAGTTGAGTTCACTTGACCTTGAGCTTAGAATAACCATGACTGTCAAGGTCAAATTATTAATTGTTGGTTTGTCATAATTTTGTAATTTATGTACGGATTTGATTTAAACTTGGACAAAACAAACTTGCTATCAAACAAACATAATGATGAAATTAACCTTAATTTAACATTGACTGTCAAGGTCAAATAAATGAAATTCTCTTGTTTTTTTTCTGTAGCTAGCTGTAACTTTCTTTTATTAATGGATTAACTTCATATTAAGACATAGCATCTTTAAGGTCTGGACCTACATGTATATTAAACTCAAATTGACCTCGACCGTCAAGGTCAAAGTATTGAATTTGGTAAAGTTATCATAATTTTGTTATTTATGTACGGATTTGATTCAAATTTTGACAATATAACACATGTGACCAAACAGACATGTGAGATTATAAAGATATGAGATTGACCTAAAATGACATTGACAGTCAATTGATTGAATTTTGATTATATTTTCTTAACTTGTCATTCATCTATGGAAAGCATTCATACATGGACAAAACAGCAAGTGTGACTAGACAAGCCTATTAAATTTAAACAAGGGCAACATTGTCGCACTATAAGACCGTCACAGAAGCTTTTGACAGAGATGTTGGCATTATAGATATGCATATAGGAGATACGCTCTGGGCAATATCTTGATATACTCTATCATCTCTAGTAATTTTTTTTATCTGAATATTGAACCCTATGTGTGACATTGACCTAAGCAGCAGGGACCTAAATTTTGCGCGCAACACTCCGCCTTACAATTAATATAATGAACATTATATTGAAATCCCACTATGCATGTAGAAGTTTTGCTCCGGACAAGCAATTTTCTATGACCACAAAGTGTGTGCTTGAGGCCTGGCTCATGCGCGCGACATGGCTTCTTATATTGGTGAACATTTGTATGAAGTTTCATTAGAATCCCTCCATATGTGTGTAGGAGATATGCTCTGGACAAAATCACTATATTCTATCACCTTTAGTGACCTTTGCAATCATCTTTAGTGACCTCGATCTTGCATATATTACCGTATAAGTGGGGTTTTCTGCGGTGACTTTATTTTTGCGTTTTCAGCGGTCAGTTTCAGCACCGCAGAAATAAAAATCTCAGAATATTTCTCTAACCTGCAACGATATGTGTCCTACACTATGACCTGTTTCGTCTAAGTTATAACGACTAATAGATTATAACGGTTAGCTGGTTTAGTATGTAATCTGTGTTTGTAAGAATGTACTTATTGTTAATTATGCTAATTTAAGAACAAAGATATTTCAAACAATTTCAACCCTTAAACTGCTAAATAATCGTCGTATACTTTGTCATCTGATTTACGGTGAACTTCTATCAATTTTATTAGATTAAAGATAGTACCGGGGTATATTTTTCACACGTCATTTCACGCTAATAAAAAGATGCATATCTTTCTATTGTTGCGCATTATGTTTGTTTGCAAACTAACAGTATAATGGTTTGTAATTACTATACAGTTTTGCGGTGACGACGATAAACAAATGCAAATGTGTATATGCAAATAAAATAGGTAGAGTAATGTGATTTAAACATTGATAAGACGAGTCGCACAATATAAATCACGTTTTGTCCAAAGAACGTGCCACAGAAATAGTCCGCAGAAATAAAAACATGCCAAAATTTGGAAAAAAACGCAGACTTTCGAGCCTGCAGAAAAAACCCACTAATACGGTAATATAAATTACATTTTTCACACCAGTAGTCATGATTATGTCCATTTGTGTTTCAATCCCTCAATAAATGATGACTAAATGGTCCTAATACACATTTTCATATTTTTATCTGAATTTGATCCCTATATTTGACCTTGACTTTGGCCGCAGGATCCCAAATTTTGCATGGGACACTTTGCCTTACAATAGTGAACATGTGTGCCAAGTTATATTGAAATCCTTCTATGTATGTAAGTTTTGCTCCGGACAAGCCTTTTTCGAATGACCTCTAATTGTGACCTTGGCCTTTGACCTGGATGCCTGGTTTATGCGCGCGACACACCTTCTTATAGTGGTGCACATTTGCATGAAGTTTCATTAGAATCTCTCCATATGTGTATGAGATATGTTCCGGACAACAATTGAACACCGCCCACTCAGCCGCCCACCCGCCAGGGGGTGGGGGAACTATAATACGACCCGTTTTTCAAACGGGCGTATAAAAAGGAAAAACTTATTTTTTTTCAACTTCCCTTTTTAAAAATTTGTTTAAACCGTCTTTTTGTTTGCTTTTAGAAAAAATAAAAAGGTCGAGCAAAGCCCCCGCTCTTGTTATTTAACGATATAATACGACGGCCTTTCTTTTATTTAAAATCCCGAGCCCTAAAGTATATGTATATTGTAGAGCTGACAAGGGTAAGCCGCGTGCATTTTCACTATCTAGACCAAAGTTTTATTTGAAATCAGTTATCTGTTTGATTTTTACATCGATATACTCTTTAATTTATTGAAAATGAAATTGTATATTTTTTGACATTCTTTCAGAAAAAAACCATACCTATCAAAAAAAATTGTTACATGTTTGTTCTATCCTCAAGGTGCGTAAGTGATAAAAGGTTAACAAATTATAAATTTTGTAAAAAATTACTTACGAAAAGAGATTGCACTCCTCCCATTTTCCTTCTGTGAGAAACATATACTGATAAAATCGTTCTGTTCATAAAATAAAATTGTTAGAATGTAGGTTACTGTTTATTATGATATATATATGCGTATATTATTGATTATCGATTTATTACACTTCTTGTACCAGTATATGGTTTGTACTAGAAGTAAGAATAACATAATTGTAGTCTAAATCGAACGATTATTGCCCAACGATATGCACATCTAATGCAGCATATTTGACAGATGTATTTAATTTATAATTTGCAATATCTAAAGGCTTGAGGTTCAACTAAATCACTTAGTTATAACGAATAAATATTTCTTCTCACACCATGTACCTTGTGGTTTTCTTATTGTTACGATCAAAGAATCAGTTGTGAAACGAGAGTTAAGTTAAATAAGTATTAAAATATGCAATGTTTAGCTTTGTCAAAGCTTTCTTCACTTTCTTCTAATTGTCACATATGTTTCTACATTTTGCATTAGCGCATTTTTATTTTAACCATGAACTCATAACATAAGTTTTAATACTTAACAAAGGCATATCAGTTTGACATGTGTCTTTAAAATAAACATTGTATTTCAAGCGGTTAAAAAGGGTTTCAAGCACATAGTTACATGATTTGATATTCATTGCAGTGTTTGGCTTAAAATACATTACAGTCATGTTAAAAGTTGACATTGTAATTTTTCAATACAGAATATCAATATCATAGTAGTGGATTGTTAATCATTATGGCATGAAAAAGAAAAGAAAAGAAAAAAAAACCGCTTAACATACTTGCTTTATTTTGCCGAAATAATATCTACGAGGGATGATAAAAAACAACGTTAATACTATTATATAGTTCATTCTATCGTTTACAAAATTACACAATTATGAATTTGAATATGTCAGGTATATTCTAGCAACATCTTAGTCTGGTTCATTGGGTTTAACGTCGAACCAACACAATAAAGGTCATATGGCGACTTTCAAACTGTACTATGGTGGAGGAAGATCTCCGGTGCCCGTCTGTGCATTATTTCAGGCACGAACGGGCACCTAATTTAAACCATCGACGTTCATTAAACTAGCTTGATAGGTTCCTCACATGAAATAAGTTTAAAGTTCCTGTCGTATTACGCACCCACAGAGGTGAGGGGGAAATGGCTTGAAGTCAGCGACCTAAACCCCTCGGCCACATCCCATAAAATCTTAGAACAAAAAACAACACGTCTTGGAAACAAATAACAAGTCATTGAAATACTACTACAAAACAAAATGGTCGCGCACGTGGTTGCTCATTTTAATAATGTCGGTGACGTCGCACCAATATTTAAAGACGACATTTATTAAATAGGCGACATGTGTACCAGACGTCTCTTTGATCATGTGTCGTTTTTGTACCAAATTCATCTCATTTGCTCTCGATGGCAATGATAACACATTGTTGGAAATAACTGCAAACAATTGTTGGTCATACAATGGAACAGTCTTACTACTAGCTACGCGTATGTGCTGAAGGGATCAAGACAGCATTTTCTTTAGCTGTTTCCCCATGGATATATAATGGTGAAATAATACGGAGCCATGCCATAAAACCGATTGATACATGTTGTATACATGAAATTTATTTGATAGATAATATGTAAATTTTGATTATCAGGGTTTGATAATACGAACTTCAAATTTCATTTAAAAAATAATTGATCATTAATGTTCGACACACAGTACACAGTTTATGCAGATATATTATATTAACACAATTTGTGATATTATCGGAAACAGATATCAAATTTGAATACGATATATCAAAATTACTTTTGTCGTTAATTTTCTTTTCAATTTGTCAGTCGGTATCACATATATGATGCCTTAATGCTCAGCCAATTCTCTGATCGTCATTCGTTTGTGCAGCGCATCATTTTTTGTCACATCATACTTTCTAACAAGACCTACATGCACTGACCTTCTGACTGCCGTTGCAGTCAAAAAGAGATATTTCTAGTTCAAAAAAGTTTCCTTTTCAATGGCTATTCCCCTGTGGTAAGATCGTTATTTTGATATCTTAACAAGATAATGGCAGAACTAAATAATTTCATGGATTTTCCGCCGGTTTAACGACGATATTTTTCAATCTAGAAATATTCGTAACACTGCACTTAGAATATTGTTGTTTTAAAGTCATAACGTTCATGTTACATACATTTTTGACATAACAGCATAGCATATCTAACTACCATTTCGTATCGTTTTTCCCGCCTGCATTTTGTCTTGAATTTAAACATTTGCAAGCAACTTAACATGTATCGCAAAATCTGCATGCGTCATGAACGTATTACTATGGTCATTGAATCGGATTGTGCGTTTGCTATTTTACTGTACTAAATATATAATTGTTTTGTCCTTTCTAATTTACTAAAAGTTTCGATTTTTTAGCATATAGCAAGAAATAAAAACATGTGAAAGTTGTGTAGGTGAAAAATTTATATAATCCGTTTTGTTTGTAATGTACATGCACATTAATTTGTTAATAAAATAATTTTTAAATTAATGTACGATTTACTTAATTAAAACCACTTGCGACTAAGCAACATCAATTTTGGATCATCCCTCCTATGACTTTAATAATTAACAGGGTTTCAATTGCATACTTTCTTAACGTTCAACCAAGTTTGCCTATTAGATATAAAATAGTTTTGATCACCGTAACGTAACAAATGGTATCTAACTGAAAATCGATATCAGGGGAAACAACAGCTACACGACTTATGACAAACTCGTTAATTACGCCCAGGGTATTTGTCGCCTTAAATTAATTAGCGTGTTATGTCCTTTTTATGTAATTCTGTTATTGCTTTACTTGCAACGAGTTTAAAACAAAATTAGAATATTGAAAGAATTAATTATTCGCTATTTATATTATTTTAATATACCTTTATCTGATCATAATATTCTTTAGCATATTAAGTGAACCATCAGTCTGTTATTTATAATCAACATGCCATAATAACAAATATATTGACGTTTTTGGGTAATAATAATATTTTAATGCGTTGCACAACACCTTATAAAGTATAACCAATAAACTTTTTTCGTTTGAACCACGTGATAAGCCTCATTTTCATTTCCAAAAAGTTCCATATCAAAAGCATATCGTACCTTTCAAAGTAGTCCAAATTATCTATATCAAATGAATCTCGTAACTAATTTAACCTCGTTTTTCTTTTCTGATTGCATGTTTTACCTCATTTAGCTTCATTCTCATTTGTCATAGGTAATGACATTCTCACATGGTTCAAGTCTTATCTCTGATAGACAGCAGCTGGTGGATGTGACTGGTACTCATTCTACTACTGCTCCGAGTACCTAACATGATCTCCCCAAGGGTTTCATTTTAGGTCCTCTTTTATTTCTAATATACGTCAATGACATGTCTGCAACCCTTAGCAAAAAGCTTTTATTAAATGCTGATAACTCAGGTATCCTTGTATATGGTAAAATAAATCTGAAAAAATATTTGAGGAAAACTATATTTATTTCTCTCCTGATGCCATCAATGAAAGAAGCGAAAATTTAATCATAATTTAGGTATATTACCAGAATGCGTATTATGTATGTTACAGCACAACCCTATAAAATGGTCAGAAATCGTAATTAGTAGGGATACATAGATGTTACAATATTTTTACATAGTTGTTACAGCGTTTATGCTAATGTTACGCGAATGGATTTGTACTTAATAAGTGGGGATCAACATTTTATAGATAACTAGGGGGTCATTATTTTATATATAAGGGGTCACTATTTTATATAAAATAATTGCCGGGGTTCATTATCCTATGGGGTCACTTTACCACGTTAGACCGGCATAGCAAACACTTATAGTTCTGTAAAACGTGTAGGAGGCTGTCAAATACTGTCTCAAGTGAGAAACAATGGTAAAAAACCAAGCATGTCTAAAACATATTCTTACACACGAATACAGAACAAGAGAATGTTTGAAAAACATGGCAGTAAATGCAAGTTTTATTTAAGCAGATTTACACTGCACATAAAAAATCTTAGCTTCAGGTCTTAAAAATATATGTTTAGTTTACGTTCCACAAACAGTTAAGGGAGATAACCAGATGAATCTTATACAAGGATTATGCCAATCAAGATTTGTCAGGAGATAACCAGGTGAAGCTGATACTAGGATTATCCCAATCAAAATTTATCAGCCAATAGACTTCAGATAAAATGTCATTTTTATCAATTGTTGGAATATAAACCTAATTTATCTTAGCTAAACAGTATAATAGACAGGCATTTTGACGTCTCTCCACAATATCTTAGTGTTTGCTAGATTCCGTGATTGTTTGGTACTACATAAAATTTAAGTTTATAAATATTTCTTTAAGTTGTTCTTTTATATCATTGAGCATCAGCAGTTGTGATAAAACATTAACGAATAGACTTGAAAAATTTGTGGAAAGATTCAATAAGCAAATATTTGAACGTCCTCTTATTTCTTTAAGTTGGTATGTTATTGCCAATAATGATTTCCTTTGTGTGCAACAATAAGTTAAAGTAAAATGTCCTCTTGAAGTATTGCTTTTTGACGACAATGAGCTTATAATGCTTAATTGACAATTATTTTCCTTCAAAATTAGACATAAGTTAATCATTTAAAATTCAAAACTTTTTACTTATATTCTTGCTACTTAGAATTTCTTCAAAATAATATGCATAGGTCACAACATGTTTTTCAAAATTAAAAGATGATTTATTATAAAAACGTCTGCCTCTACTTAAAATAAATGAGTAAACTTCCTTATCCTGCGTAAGAAGTTTTACATAAAATAACTGAAACTGGATAAAATGCAACTGTGCAAGCAACTGTGATAGCCAAAGCTGGCTAAAAGATAACTAAGAAGCATTTATAACACCAATTAACACATTTTGCAAAAGCGTACATATAATTATTCATTATACTTTGTTCTCTGCTAGCCTCATTCGTCTGTTTTACATCTGAAAAAGACCAAAACTGTTGCATTTGTCTGTAAAGGGCTTTCATGTACATGAAATGAACAAGTCTGCAAATATACAAATTAAAAGAGATGATTATATATTTAAACTCGTTTAACAGGTATCTTCCCTACAATTTAGATTTACTATCAAGACGTATACCTAACTCTTTACTAGTCCAATGTTCCGTACTAAAAATTGTTTTTTTTATTATTGCCTTGTACGTACTATGTGGGCATGCAAGATTACCCTGACCTTGCCACTGAACAAGATAATTTATTGACTTTGGAATCATCACATATGGAGGTACTAACCAGTTATTTTCAGATGACCAGTCATCTGTGAATACACCTCTTTTCAAAAGTAGGAGTCGAATTAAGGGAGATAAAACTTGGCATCATAAGATAACCTGTCGACAGATTGAGCAAATTAAATCAAAGAACTCGTCGTTAACACAGTAATCATGAGCATCTATCCTTTTATTGTACTGTAGTCATCAGCATGTTTATTCAAATCTCCTTTGACCCAATTAATATTCAAAGAAATTCTACTGTTTGCATGCAGTAAAAAGCTGCTGGCTTTTCCTGAACATTTTTTTACTATATGAACACAGGTGTTCATCCCCTATAACAGAAATCGCAAGTTGGAGCAGTCGTCTAAGTCCAGCATTATATACATCATCTTCGGTTCCTTCATTTCCACATAGAGATATAATCATTTTACCAATCACTCGCTTGTCGATGACGTCTACAATACGTGGTGTAATCGACGTCGCCTCCATTTGTACAAACGTCTGGCGAGAATAAATATATAAATAGATAATAATTAATGATAATTGTTATTGACAGATAAGGGAAATGATATAATAAAAACTTGTTTGTTCAGAGAATTAAATTATTATGCAACGATGGTTTTTGGTAAATAAAAAACAAATGTACAAACCTAGTCCAGCTTGGGAAATGTTACGTCCTATTTTTAATTGGGAAAAGTATTTGCTACCTTTTGAAACAGCCTTTCTTTCAGACTCTTTTTGTTTAGTATTTTGAATCGGGTGGCATTGTTTATTCTAACCAACGTATAAATCACCTGACAAAACAATAAAAGTAACAAATGCCATAAAATATGGCGATATAATTTGAGAAAACACGCGTTTGTTAGATACCGAATGAACCGACGCCAATATTTTAGATTGTATTTCGGCAATTACAGTTCGTTTTAAAAAACATTATTGCCATTGGAAATGGATCTGCTAATCTAATATTGGTGGCAATGGGAAGAGATATATGTGTCATTTCATTACAAACGGGCATATGCTCATCAAGTATGCGCTTAAAGAGAAAACAATGAGCGGATTAAAATAAAATGGAAAATGAAATGAAGATTAGAGAATTTGTAACCTGCATATCACTTCAAGAGTCAAAGACAAAATCAAGCAACCCATTCGCGAGATGATTACATATAATTTGAATCACACTTTAAGACAAATGAGGGACTCCACTGAGGTTTTTTTGACATGAAGGGACAGAAAAAGTTTTTATCAAGATTTTCGTATAACTAGATATACATGTATGTCTTGACCAGTAACTTGTGTACAAAATTTCAGATAATTCACTCACTCCGTTTCTCAGAAAAAAAATCAATTTTTATTGTGCCAATTGGCCCAAAAATGAAAAGAATTGAAACGCTTTTCACTCAGATTGCCCAAAAAAACCGCATAAAAGCCGATTATCAATTTAATACCGTTAATATTCATATATCATCTATTGCATGGTTTTCAAATTTAAGTGTGTCAGTTGATTTAAGAAAATTTCAAAATTTATTATTTTAGGCTATTGGACCTCAGTGTAGATTCTTTAAAGATATACTATGCTCAAATTTCATATTTGAAAATATTTATAATTGCTACACAGTCTCTTTGTAAATATAAAAGAAACATGTTTTAACTTCACACAAAGTAGATATATTATGTTTTAAATTCTACACACTATAGGTGGTTACAATATGAATATAAATTGTCATTACAAAAGTGGCTGCTTTTTAAGAAAGGCCAATTTTATTTGACCTGTAATCGGACACACAGCTTCCAATTGATAATTTATTCATTCTTTTGTTCAAATTCGACAAATTCAGTAAAATTACATAGATTTAAAATACTTTCTGTGATAAAAATATTTTGTGCAAGGATGAGCATAGTTTATCTTTTAACGTAGAAAAGGACACTTTTTTGACATCATATAATGACATAATATTGAAGTATGCCATTATGTAAAATATTTGGTCAATCATGAAGCGTATGTTACTGAAAGCAGTAAAACACGTGCATTTATGCTCAAATTATCAAGTTCGTGGAATAAAATTAAGCCAGGACTAAATCTTAGAATAGTCAGAATGCCGTATAACTAAACTATAACTAAACGCATATATCTAAAAAGAATTTTGTGCACATAAGAACGTTTATATATCAACCATACTTCGTAAACAATGACGAATAAAAAGAAATAGCTCTTATTTAAATTTTTATAAAAAGGAAACACAATCATGAAAATATAAATCAAATATTCAAGTTTGAATAATGAATATCATACTTCGTAGGTGTCAACTTTTATCCTATATTACAGCTGAATGGCTGTCAATACTATTTATGCACGTACCTTGCGGAAAATCTATATTAATACAATGTAAGCGGCGATAAACTCCGATGATTTCCATAAATAAACGGCGTGTATTTAACAGAGACTCATTAATTTTCGGATTTTTTTTTCGTTATTTTCCGTAATTTATTATGATTAAAGCATACAATTTGAACGATGGTATTGTTTGGCAATATTGATCTGAGACATTTATATATTCAATGACGGCAATTGTAGGATTCCGAAATAAATCTTACGGATTTTAAAGTATGGCATAACGGTATACATGGTATATGTATGAATTAAAGTTAATGAAACAATACTTGCCTACCTAGCGTTAGTGATTAGGAGTTAAAACTTTTAATTTCTAATTGTAAGTAGTAGATTCGAAACGTAATGAAACATTATTTTTCATATTTTCATTTTATTTTGCGAAACTTGACAATTTTGTGCATGCCAATCACCCATTGTACAACTGTAAAAATTGAAATTATGAACATTTACATATACATTATACATCAAATTTACGATTTTTTTTTGTTAAAGAAACAACACCAGAAATTAAACAAATAATTCATCTGCTAATGATGCAAATAATTTAAAACAAAACGATTAAAGAAATCTTAAAAACGTTTGTTGGGGATTCTTTCTTGCAACTTTGCAAATGCTATGCTTTCATACTATCAAGAAGTTTGCAAGTATCGATCGTAATAAATTACGGAAAATAACGAAAAAGCTTCCGAAAAATAATCAATCTCAGTTTTATTTGCCAAACAATAAAAATTTCAATACCTCAATCAAATTACTTCACGGCACACTTTTTTGGATCGAATAACTCTTTGCTTTATTGCGCCCCCAGTGCGGACGTGGGGACATTAAGTTTTGCCCTTGTCCCGTTCATCAATGTGTCTGTGCGTCCCTTCGTTCTCATGTTGTGTCACATGCAGCTCAAAAGTATTTGACCTAGTCAACATACTTAACAGGACTGTTCATCAGCATTTGAAAGTTTGCTCCTAGGTTTTTGCGTGTGTGTTAATTCAGTTTTGTCAAAGTTATTGCCCCTTATTAAGTGATTATTGGCATTTTTCAATTTGTGTCGCACTTAGATCAAAAGGTATTTGAACTGAAGCCATGAAACTATACATGAATGGTCAGGAGTTGTAGTTTCCCACCTGAGGGTTTCCTTGTGATCTTATTTTGTATTTGTAGAGTTATTGTCCTTAAATCTTTAGACATTTGTAAATTTCAACTTGTGTCGCGCGTAGCCCAAATTTTACCCAGAGTCACGAAACTTTAGGGAAATGCTGTTCAGCATTTAGCGTTATACACCTGGGGATTGCTAGTATTTATAAATCTTTTCTCCTTGCCTAAGTAAAAAATTGCAATTTTAAACTTGTGTCTCCCCCTCAAAACAATTTGACTAAGACTGTACAGAAATGTTCGCCAGGAAGTGTAATTGTGCACTTGTGGGTTAACTTGTAAGCTTATTTAGAATTTGTAAAGTAATTGTCCTTGAATTAGTAAAACCAGTTCCAAAATATTGTGTCATGTGTTGGTTTACTTGTGCCGTTTTTTTAATTTACTTCAATTGTTAGTGTTAAACGGTTAATTTGTTTTTATTAATCAAAGCAATACGACCGTTTTGTTAAAATGACAAGCCCTATTGTTTTAGTATTTGTAGAGCTAACAGATCCAAGCTGCATGTATTTTGTTGCAGGGAAAACTTGGAAATGCATTTTAAGTTGAATGAATTCTAATGTCTTGACATATGACGACAGTACTCACTATTTAGACCAAAGTATTATCTTATATATTTTATAATATAATGAAATTGTACAAACATCGGCATTCTTTCAGAAAATTAACATACCTATGAAAAAAATATGTTGTTATCTTTAATTAAAATTAGTTTGTCCATTTTTCAAGCTGCATAAGTAATAAAAGTAAAACAAATTATTGGTTTTGTAAGATAATCAAACTTACGTTAATAGATAGCACTCCTCCTATTTTCCACCGTGATAAACCTATACTGCAACAATTGTTCTGTTAATAAAATAGTACAGTCTGATTTCATTAACCTGTCAGTTATGAAAACATAATAGCACACTTTTAAATATTCGATCCAATCTCGGTTCGTCTGTACTTGTAGTTTACGAAAATTGATATGGAGTATATAAATAACTTATGTTTTTTAAAAGTCATAATAGCTAAATGTATAATGTATAGGCCGTCGTCATATACACGATAGATAATCGGTTAAGTTATTGCGTTATATTTGCAGTACATTTCAATGGCAATTGTCGGGCGTTTATAATGGAAATTAGAAACACTGTTTTTGTCGCCATTTGTGTTGCTTTGTACGGCATTGAAATAACTTCATTGATTTCTATCTATACAATTTCAAAATATTATTTCATTAATCATATAAACTTTGCTAAAATAAGTGCAAAGCATAGTAACTAGAAACGAACAACATGAAAAAATCAATAATAGCTTAAAAATGATGAAAGTTTGAACGACAACAAAAAAACAAAATGTGCCAACGCGATCTCGATCTAACAACACGTATTTAAAACTCTTAGTTTTCGCTATGCGCTTTATAACGCTCAGTATAATTATTTGTGCCCGTTTTATTTTAACCATGAACTGAAACATAAGATTTAACACTTTACAAAGGCATTTCAGTTTCATATGTGCCTTTGAATAAACAGTGAATTTCAAGCGATACTTTTTGATCTTTCAAGCACACACAACATTTAATAACTTTACTGTTTTTTGGCCTTAAATTAATAACATGTGTAACGTTGAAAACCGGTAGCAAAAAAGTGGAATGTCAGTAATTATGGCACGACAAAACCGCTTATTATACTTGCTTTATTGTGCCAAAAATATCTACGAGGGATGATCCAAAACAACGTTGACCTTTGCTGTAAATCAAATGAAGTTCGTTCTATCGTATACCAAATAACACTACTAATAATTTGAATATGTCCAGCATATTCTAGCTTCGTTTGGAGTTTACATAGCACCTAATACGACGGTTTTCCAGGTTTTCTGGTTGAGGAAGACCTTAAGTGCTTTTCCGGCACGAAGGGGTACCTTAGAAGAACCATATACGCTTCCACAAAACTAATAATAATAATAATAATAATAATAATAATAATAATAATAATAATAATATTAATTATTATTAGTAATAATAATTATTATTATTTTATCTTAGCTATCATTTATTATAAAAGCGATACGTGTACCAGACGACGCTCTGATCATATTTTCTTTTCCAAATTCATGTCACTCGCTCTTGATGGCAATGAAAGCATTGTTGGAAAACGACTGTAATCAATTGCTGACCATGCAATGGGTCACTTGCGCATAGGTGCTGATGGGAAAAACACATTTCCTCTAGCTGTTTCTTCATGGATGGATATATGGCTAAATAATACCTTATATACCATGTCAGAAGAAAACGGACTGATACCTGTTGTATACATGACATTTATTTTAAAGATACTGTGAAAATTTTGATTATCGTAAGCATTTGATAATACAAACGTTAAATTTCATTTGAAAAATACTTAACATGATAAATGTTCAACACACAGTTCACTGTTTATGTAGATTTATTATGTAACATGTAACAAATTGTGATATTATCGGAAAAAGATATCAAATATTCAAATATGAATACGATACATCGAAATTACGTTTGTCATTATTTTTTTCCAATATGTTAATCGGTATCACACGAATGATGCCTTAACGATCAGCCAATTTTCTGACTCATCAGTCGTCTGGGTAGCGTTTCACTTTTGTCACGTCATTCTTTGTCTTTCTTACAATACACACATGCCTTTCTTGGCTCTCCTAGCCCTTACAAACATATATTTCTTTTTCAAAGTGTGTTTCCTGTCAATTGATATTCCCTTGTGGTTTGGTCAATCATAGTTAGCGTTTATTTTTATGTTAAACAAGATAATGGCAGTCCAAAATTATTTCATGTATTTTCCGCCGGTTCACTGACGACATTCTCAAGCTTGAAACACATGTAGCAACACACTTAAGAATGTTGTGGTTTTAAAGTCGCAACCTTCATATTGCGTCAAACTGTGACATCATAGAATCAGCATATCTTAATGCCGTGTGAACTTTGTTTTAAGCTTTTTCCCGCATGTATATTTTTCTTGAATTTAGACATATGGCTCGTAACATGCGTTCCAAAATCTGCGTGTGATAGCTGTGTATATGAAAGATTTATATTATCCTTTTTGTTTGTAATGAACATGAACATCATTTTGTGAATAAAATAATCTTTAAACTAATATATGATTTACTAAATTTAAACCACCTGCGACTAAGCGATATCAATTGTGGATCATCCCTCGTATACGATTGATTTTAATGATTCGCAGGTATTCAAATACATACTAGCTAATCACTAAAGCTAGTTAAAAGAAGAATTGACTAAAATGATAAGCAGGTATTCAATTGCTTACCTGCTAATATTTAAAGCTAGTTGAAATACAATAAAGTAGATTGCACATTTGATAGATATTGAATAGTTTTGTTCAACGTAACATAATAAATGGTATCTAAATGAAAATCAGTATCAGTGGAAACAATAGCTACACGACCTATGGCAAACTAGTTAATTACGCGATTTGATTTATAAGCATGTTATCTAAAATAATTTGAAACATCGCTTATTATATTGTTTCAATATATCTTTATTTCATCATTATATTCTAAAGCATATTAAGTTCACACCAGTCCGTTAATATTTATGATCAACCTGCCATTATAATACATAAATTGAAATTTGTTCTTCAAGTTAGTGGGTAATAATAATATTTCAATTCAATGCACAACTTATGAAGTATTACAAATGAACTTTCATCGTTTCAACCACATGTCATTGGAGATACCTTCACAGCCTCGTTTTCATTTTCAGCGTCCAAAAAAGTCCATATGAAATGCATATCGTTCCCTGTATAGCCTCGCTTTCATTTTAAGGGTCCAACTTATCTATATCAAATGCATGTCGAACCTAATTTCTCAGTATTGACATTTCTGATTCATTGCAGTGTACTTCTTAACTGAATGCAAGTCATTATTTCTTCTAATGATGACCAAGGGGGATAATATAGATTTATATTAATCTCTAAATAGGTTATAATCGCAAGAGCGCATTACACTACATGTAGTTGTTTCGTCACTGAAATAATAGTCAGTTTGTTGCAATCCTATTGCAGGTGTTTCCGTCACCTACTGTAAGGTTTGAATGTTGTTCATTTATTCTTTATTTCGAAACACTGTTCTGGAAGCATACCAGGAGTGCGTTTCATATTATAATACTCAAGTATTCCATCCCATCACGAAAAAAGAGATTTGTTCTAAGGGTATGTGCGTTATACTTTACATTCATTCCTGTGTTTATAAGTTGTTTACATGAAGTGTTACTAACAAAAGAATAAAAGTAGTGAAAAACATGGAACAATTCACCCTTTTCTATAAAGACTATTTGAACAATTTGGAAGAGCTTTATTTTTTTTAAGCAGATTTAAATAAATCATAAACAAACTAAGCTATAGGTCTTTAAATTTGTATGCTTAGATTATGTTACCCACACAGTCAAGGGATATAACCAGCTTATGGAAGGAATAACCCAATCAAGATTTATCGCCCAAAAGATTACGGACTAAAAATCATTTGAATCAAGTGCGGAAATATACAGTTGATTAATCTCAGCTAAACAATGAAACAAACGAGCAAATTGTTAGTTTAAAAAAGTGTGCATACAATATTTGATTGTTTGCAACATTCCGTGATAATTTGGTATGAAAGTAAAATTTGGGGTTTTATTGTTCAGGTTGTTTGTTTAAGATATCATGGAGAATCAACACTTAAATAAAACATCATTGGGCTCACTTGGGAAATTTGTGGAAAGCCTTTATAAGAGAATACTTGAACGACCTCTTATCTTTAAGTTGAGTCTGATGTGTAATGGCCATTATAGCATAAAATCGGCTATTTTCCCCTCTTTTGCCCATGTTATATCGGGACCAAACCCATGTGTTAACATAGTCACGCGCTCTTGTTATAGCCCGGTTTTACCTATGCGCAATACATAAAGGGCCCAGTAAACAAACAAAAAATGACGATTTGGCCTGTTTGCCAAAGTGTTATATGGAAATTATTGATTCGAGGGCCTCAATCGCATAACGACGAGCACTATTCAAGTAACCATTACGGAAATACGGCGTATAGACATCGCCGCTAATCTTGGTTGTCGCCCTTTCTAAGAAACGGACAGTTGTCAATGTAAACAAATAAATGTCATTCAGTTTAACACTCAAATTAACCTAAAAAACAAGATAACACAAAATGAATATGAGAAAATATTGTTTAAATTTATTGATGTTTACATTGATAAATGCTCTTTATATATCTTTAAGAGAATAATTTTAAGTGCCTGATAGTCTTTTATAAACTTGTGAGCTTGAAAAGAAAAACGATTCTGATGTCAACCGTCAATCTAAATAATTCTGGGAATTTCTGAGGGTCATGTTTTGTCTTGGGTAGAATAATTAAATGTGTTTTACTTTCTTGAGTTAATAAATCTCCACTGTTAAGCTTCGTTAAATCAATTAAAATTCGAATTTTTGAACGGTTCTTAGCATTTGAATTTCCATAGTTAGCCCCGGAAAAATAAAACGCATTCGTAATATAACATGTAGAATTGGATAAATACCGTCCAAGCACAAGTATTTAATGTATGTGTTTTAATATACATCATGAATCTTTTTTTAAAACATTTATGCTATAATAGCGTCAACGCATGTTTATTTCGTGTTATAAAGTCTGCAGAGTCCCTCGGAACTTTTGGAGCCCGAGCCCGCACCAACCGTTCCTCGGGACTCTGCAGACGTTACAACACGAACAAACGTGCGTTAACCCTATAATGATAATTTTTTATATGTGCAACAGTAAGATACATTTAACGAAACAATATTGAATTGAATTTCCCTCTTCAAGCATTGCATTTTAACGACATTAAGCTACATAATGCTATTTTACATGTACAAATATTTTGATTCAACATAAGTAATAAGTAACTATTTAAATATTCTTCCAACTAAAATATGAAAAAATCAATTAACATTCTTTTTAAAATGTGCATAGGACACAACATGTTTATCGAATATAATTAATGATTTATTATGAAAAATGTTATAAATGATCTATTTTAAACGCTTACCTCTACTTTATAAAAAGTGACTTAAAAATTAATTAATAATTGTATGAAATAAATAAATGAATTAATAAATTGAGTATATAATAAATGAATACATGATAATTATAACAAAACAACAAAACATGTATAATTGAGTCAATTCGGCTTTTTTCAACGAATATTCAATATGACAACACGCTAAGTTGGACTAACTATACTTTTAATACATAAGATAAAATATCACTATTTGGAATAAATAGAATGAATCTACAAAAAAATATGCAATGTAGTGTCACAATTGCCTCTTTTCATATAAAACTTCAAATGCACAATACATTTTTGTTAAATGCGATTGTTGTAAAAACCCTTTTCTTCAAGGTAACAGAGAAGTTTAATTGCGTCAATCTCCTTTTTTCACAGAGTCATTACTTGCCTGTCGCTAAATTCGTTTGAAAAACGTTAGGGCAGAAAATTGTCCACCTAGCTTATGAAAGGATACCTTCTCTAATATTTTACACATCCTGCATAAAACAATAAATAGGGAACTTTCTGAGATCAACCATTCATTTAAGCCATTTGTTTAGGAAATGAAATGAAAAGTGCATCTCTAACGACCCTTACAACGACTCAATGTGCAAATGAAAATGTCATTTTGAATTTTGAGAATAAAAACTAGTATATACATTTTATCAATTTTTGTTAATATATATTATTGACAAGATCAAAATGTCTTCGTCACCATATTTTTACTGAGTGTATAGTGACTAATAAACGGTGAATTTTAGTGACATTTGGAATATGCTGTGTTGAATAGTTGCAAGATTGGAAATTAGATCGTTTTAACAGCGAATATTTGTTCCCCCTTCGTTTGATTAATTTGGTTTTACGCTACGTCGACACAGCACAGGTCATGCTCCTCTTTCTTTTCATACCAGATCATTTTACATTTCACATTTATCTTAGAAATCTGCTGTGAAGAAATATTATTATACGACCTTTCTCTTCAAAAAAAAATTAATCGTAAATTACGTTTTGCTCCCATCCTATGAAAACCTACTTTTACCCTTCATAATTATATTTTCTCATTACTCTTTACATGTCTTTGTCACTGACAGATTTCCCGAGGAATACCTTGAAAAAGTGTAACTTCTCATCAAATACTCACGCCTTGTCTTTAATTTCCCTTAAAAAAGTCCTTTACTTTCCAAAAATGGTATGATTTGTAGCCATTTTGCACCACAAGTACACAAAAGCTCGTTCGAGTTTGTAAATTACCGTAGAATGACGCATCCATTTTTATATTTGTAAAATATGGATGAGAATAAACGTAAATATATAACAGTTTTGCTGTAGATGCAATTTCGAGCTGCTTAAAACTCGTTTATATATACTTATATTCATTTTTATTCGATGTTTCAGCTGCAAGTTTTTAGATTCAGCTGCCTACTATAATAGCGGTGACTCGGGTAGCCTTGGTAAAATGTAGGACCCCTTATTTCAATTGTAGTGTTTTAGAAGCAAGAAAAACAAAAACAATACAGGGTCTTATACCTTACTCGTGTCTAAAATATTTTAATTTCATTATTTTGTATACATCAAAATAGCAGTCTTTAAAACTTCATTCAGTTTAAACACTATATCTGATCTGATATGACAAACTATTTCCGGATTTCACAACCCTACTGATGATATAAAGGTATAAATCAAAACGTTCTCTACGAAAAATTATTTGAGGAAAAACAATATTTATTTCTGTCCTGAAGCCATCAATGAAAGAAGTAAGAATTTAATCATAATTTAAGTATATAGCCGGAATGTTTATCATTCCCGTGTGTGTTATTACCTCAGATCCCCTTTCAAAATTCCATTTTATTTAGTTCCACCCATTGTTTTCTCGTTTCGGGCAAAAGCATTCTTTTACTTGGGGACTTTACGCCGCTTTTCATGGAATGACACTACTGTGTCACATTGAAGGTTCCATGATAACCGCTGTATGAATACATCTGCGGATGTTTCTAAATTCAAAGTTTTACTATGTTCGTGTAAAATGTTGAATTCTGCTTCAGCCGGTGCTAGGGGGCGTGGACGGTAACTTGTACTTTCCAGTACCGTACATGAACAGGCTCAATCAAACCAAGACTGCAACATTTTCAAATTTGTTGTGTTGGACTTTCTTTAGGGATTCTGTTTTTCTCTATTTAATAAGAATTATTCCAAGAAACAGTATCTCAATTATATACATGAGAGCAATTTATATGCTACTGTTCTTAATTTTGACTTTGTTTTTTTAAATACGGTTTAAGGGAAAGTACCTTCTAACGTAAAGGGTAATGTAATTGAGCATTAAATCTGTTTGCTGGTTAAATCATAATTTTAATTTTTGTTTTAGCTATTAACTTTATGGCAATACTTTGTTTACGTTGCCTATTCTTTGCAAAACCTACATCGGTATAATCCTAAAAGCCTTAAGTTTGACAATAAGAAATTCTTAGATTGCAACTACCGTTTATCCCTGCGTGATCGTCAGAGGCGACTAAATGTGTTCGAATTACTGTAGTCTATGCATTAAAAGCTTTCAATGACTAAAGTTCAGATCTACTAAAGCTGTTGGTAGTCCATCTTATTGCCACATTATTTGTTTCGACTTCATTGTGATTCGGAATTCCCGAGAAAGCTCTTTATGCCTTGCAATCAAACTGTCCTTTACATAGGCATTAGACGGAGTAGCAAAATATCGCTACCCGTGGAAGTTTAACAAATTGTTGACTTTTGTTAGAAATAAATTTGTTTGAAGTAATTTGAAACAAATAAACTGGAAATAATGGACTCAATTGTTATTGATTTATTTTAATTTTTCAGGATTGCGTTGCCAGTTTACCTGCCGGTTATTAGGCCGCCATGTTTGTTCGCAAAATTGTGAAAATTACCTACTCAGTATTGTTTTTTCCATCGGTTAATGTTAGAAACCGCATCCCTTTCAAAGTTGTGAATACTCCCAGATTACTGGATGTTTGAAAGGTCACGATAAGGTTACTTCCGTTTGGTGCTCGTCAGATCCTTATGCATAGCGTTAATTAGAATCGGATTTTAATCAGATGTGTACATTTAATGATTCATTGTACATATGAATGTATTAGACATTTTGTTTCCATTGTAACGATCTTAATTTATCATTACGCACTACATGCAAATTGTAATTACTCATTCTACTCGTATATCGTAAGTAAAACAAATTATCTTATCTCATATCCTATGCTATATTAAAAAAAAAACAATAATAATAATATTTATTACTATTATAATTATAATTATGATAATAATAAAGGATTTAGTAATTGTATTTCACAATTTTAGATCGAGTAAGACAGGAACATATGAACATAAAAATTTACATTATGTCTTTTTTTTAAACTCGAAAAATCATTTATCCATTTAAAAAGTTCACCACTGATTGTTTGAACATGTTTGGAATCTTGAAGAAGTATTTAAAACTATATTAAGTTAAAATAAAAAATCTAAACACTTTTCTAATTAACATTCTTGTTACTTAGAATGTTATTACCTGTAGTACCTTTAAAAATGTGCAAAGGGCACAGCATGTTTATCCTATATAATTAAGGAGTTATTATGAAAAACGCCTTCGTCTACTTTCAAAACTGGCGGACGGAAATCTAGCTAACGATTAGTAGTGCAAGTAAATGAGTTAATAATTAAAATAAAACAACAACATAATGCAAACAAAATGGTCTTAAAACGTATATTATGCCAACACACAAAAAAACCAGAACAGACGCTCAATTGAGTCAATTCTGCTTTTTTCCCAAAACTATTCAATCTGGCAACACTCTATGTTGAAATATTCTTTGAACACATAAAATGAAATATCCCTAATTGCGATAAATAGACTGAACCCAAGGTAACCAAACAGAAATTTGTTACAATTGGTCCTTTTTTGACAGATTAAAGACACGCACTGGGCATTAGTGTTAAATGAGATTTTGAAAACCTTATTAAATCAGCAATTTCTCGTTTTTAATGAACAACCAAATTTGGACCTTTCAATAAATGCAATTTGCAGACATATCCAATAGGACTATTGATATATTGTACAGAGAAAATTCAGTTTGCACCATTTATTAAGTTCATTTAGATTGATCAAGAATCCTGTCTGAATATTAAAATAGGGATGCACGTTCTAGAATTAGATTCTGCCATATAACAGAATGTGATAAAAACATTTTTCAAACTGACAATAAAGTTTAATTGCGTCAATTTCCTTTTTTAACAGAGTTATTACCTGCCTGTCACCGCAATAGAATCAGATTTGGCTAAATTTGTTGAAAAAAAACTTTAGGGGAACTAGCTTTTGACAGGACACCTTTTTTTTACATATGGTACTCATTCTGCAGAAAACGATAAATATGGAATATTCTGAAATCCAATATTCGGCCAAGCCGAAAAGTTGGACTGTAACGTTCAGAATGTAGACATATCGTACCCGTCCTTCTTGAAACACTCACAGTGACAGGAATGTTTGTTTGTTTGTTTATTTGGGTTTTACGTCACACCGACACATTTTAGGTCATATGGCGACGTTCCAGCTTTACTGGTGGAGGAAGACCTCAGGTGCCCCTCCGTGCATTATTTCAGGCACAAGCGGGCACCTGAGTAGAACCACCGACGTTCCGTTAGCTTGCTGGATAGCTTCCTCACATGACAGGAATGAAAATAGTCATATATTGGTGACATGAACACTCGTTAATGAAAGACCATAAAATGTTCTAACGCCCTCCTTATATCGAATTAAGCGTTGTTCAGTTTTTAACACTAAATTAATAGGAATCAATCACCCTAGAAATCCAGAAAATTAAACATTATTAGTCCCAATACTCACAACGTTTAAAGATCATCTGTGTTCATGCACTATTCACTTTAATGATTGAATATCATTTTATGAATAGCCCCTCCTATTACTAATATGTAATATAAATGTACAAAAGCATTTCAAAAGATAAATGTATCTAGCCTAATTTGCTGAAATGATTTCAATAAATAAGTACTCTCAGTACTATCTAAAAAATAAATATGAAAGGAGCGATTAACAAAACAGATAAATGAATAAGTGTGTTCGGCTTTCAAAACACTTGAAAATTGACATTTTAAAATTTGAATTAAAAAAAACATATAGAAGAATACTCAGAGGCATTCTTAATATCTCAGGCTGAATTATTATAAATTTTAACTACGGTAATATATTGCTTTTGGAGTTAAATACATATTGTTTTGCGAGAAATATAAAATTAACGATCATAATATATCATGACCTGAAAATTTTGAATCTGAGAACTGAATATAGGGTCTGACATAAAGAAAGTACATATAAGTGTTTGATAAAATTAAAAGCCCAACAATGTTATTTTGTTTAACTATTTTATACTATTTTAATAACATGGGCTAAATGATTTTTTGCACAAGTCTTGTCTAATTTTCAATATTTCCTTCGAAGTGCATTTTTTATGAGCACTCTTCTATGATACTGTTTGGATGAACATTTGACGAAAAAATAATGTCTTCTTTTTACTCATTATGGTGAATGACACTGGCAATTTCACTCCTCCGGAAACAATGGACATTAAAAGGCTATTCACATTCTTGCTCATTACGGCGTTTAACAGAATCATTTAAGTGCATCCATCAATAAAAATCACAATTGCAGATGCTTCCAAGTTATTACAGGAGCCTTAAAATGATAAAATTAAGTTTTATTTTGCAATAGAATGGCGTGGCATTTAGCAAAGCGTCAGAGAATGTAGGCGCAAATATTAAACAAACTTATGGAAAGCCATTCTGCCATGCGAATTGCTATTTGCGAATTGCTATTTGCGAAATGTCAAATGCAAAATGCGAAATGATATTTGCTAATGATAAATGCAAAATGCTTATTGGCACAAGGTTATTTCAGACCAATTTCCACCATAAATTCAGACCGCTGTCTTCCAGGAAGGTAGGTAGTAAACAGATACTTGCGAAGTAAAAACAAGATAAACAGTAATGAAGAATATTTTTCACATGTTTGGGGTTTTTAAGGTTCAATTAAGGCGTGTTGAAGGATAAGATCTACGACAGTATCCTCAAAATACTTAATGCAGGGGGTACTTTGTACCAGGAATGAATATGAATTCAGTGGTTTTGCTAACGATTTGGACCCAACATGACATTTTATGAATGTGTGTGCCAATGCTTATCAAATGTTTATCCTTTTACTGTGTGAAAAAATATTGAATAGAACTTTAGTATCATAAGCAGTAATTGACCATTTATATATGTTTTTAACTTTTTATCAATTGTTTAAAAGTCATTTCCGGTATTTCGCTTGTATATAGTGTAAATAGTTATTAAAATTAATAAATATCCAAGCTACAGTTTTAAATACTTTTGATATGAAAATGTCTGTAATAGATTGTGCTTTGTGAATATTTAATCGTCTCAAAATGACCAAAATGTTACATATTGTTGGAAATATAATGAGACGCTCCATTTTAAGGAGACATTTGCTTTCTATTTGCTTGCTTGCTAATATAAATAATTATACCCTTTCAAAACATTTTACAGGTAGTGCTCCTACTTTAGAAGAACTTAAATGGAAATTCCTGTCCTTAAAAGCATCAAGAAAGATGCCAACAAGTTCTTTAGTTGTTGCAACAAAACAGAAAATAAAGGTATGATTTTTAGCTCCAAGAATATTTCAAGATATTGTACTCACTCTGGTGTCAGCAATCGCGTCAGCTTCAATACTTGGTTAGTTTTTGCGGGCAAGTACAGTGGCCATTGTCACAAAGATATCAATTTAAAAAAAAACTCATTATGACAGCAGGTAGCTGTTATTGTAGATAAAGGTTTAAAATTTTGACCAAAGCCTAACTGAAAAGCCATCCATAGTTATCTGACAGTTCCTATTGTTGATAGTAAAAACTTAGCAATAAGTTCTTGATAAATGATCCACCCGAACCAAAAAATACATACAAAAACTGAAGATAGAAGTCTGGGTTTGATTTAGACTATTCATTGACATTAATGGTAATGAACACTGCCAATGCCCTGTAGCAAGTAACTATAAATACTTACTGTTATTGTTTCGTATTGCAGGCTGAGGAGTACTTGATAGGCTGTGGAGTGAAGGAGAACAGAGCTGGAGCTTAAGTGATGCGCTCTATAAAACACAAAGTATTGAAACTGCACTTAGGTTGTAATGATGACTATGAAACTGTGAGAAACAGACTGCTAGTAGATCTTTAATTTCATGATGAATGTTAGAATGAATGTTATATAGTCCTTTTTATTATGGTGGACGAGATGGTTGATGCAGATTATTTTTCTGTTTTAACTACATTCAACACAATAAGAAGTATGTTGGAGTCACAAGATTATACATGGGTATGCAAAACAAACCACTGATGTACTTCAGTGACTCTTAGGAAAAGTGTGTCCAGCTGAAATGTCAGCAAAACGAAGCACACCGGGTATGAAGGATGAGCTAATGCGTCATCGGAGCAAAGTGGCTCAGCAAATGCGCAAACGGAGAAAAGTGTGTCAAGAGAATTCAAGGACTTGAAAAGTAGAGGTGATAATTTAGAATCGTCGATGCTAATAAATTTTGTCCAGTATATGCCACCGATCCAAAAAATAGTCTGTTACTGTAAAGAAATGTGATTTGACTTGATGGAATCTTATGCCAGGACTTTAATAAAATGATGGTTATTAAAGTAATGGAGCATTTTTACCTTCTTTGTTTCAATGTTAGCTTTTTCTAATGTAACTAATTTCTAATATTTAAACTTTTTTTATACTGATATTTTAAATTTGATTGTATCTCTGTCAAAATCTCTAATATAGTGACAACTTTGAATACTTGAGCTTTGGCTGTAATACGACCAGCTCTTGTTTTAATTCTGTTCAATAATACAAAAGAAATTATTTCAAAAGTTTGCTCTATTTTTTTCTTCAGAAAAACCAATTGCATTGCCCTCTAAAGGTCCCTGCATATCATATTTCTTTTTTATTTATTTACATGTTGAATAGTTTAGTGTCATATTAAAAAAAATGTAAGGAAATGAACGCTTTCATATATAGTTCTTTCTTTCAAGACATTTTGTTAGACGAAAATATATTTGTTTAAAATTTTGGGGATTTATATAACACGAATTTATAATGTTAGTCCTATTACTAGTACATGTACTTCACCTCTTATTGTATGAACCATTTCCTAAACTAGAATGAGTTGTTGTGTACCTGGATTTTGTTCAATTAATGAAGTTGTCTGATTATCTGGCTTTTATTATTACTCAGTTTGAAATATGTAAGAATTATTAACCCCATTTTTACCGTATAAACTGGATAAAGTTAACTTGCAACCTGATGGACAGAATATTGACTTTTATAAATGAAATTTTTGAATAAAAGAACAGAAATAAAGTTGTTTTTTTCCAGTATTGTATGGGACATTTATCATGTTTATTAGTTATGAGTACAATTTAACAGAATTTGTGTGTGAGTTGATTCTGCTTGTATTATTATTTCAGTCTTTGCTGTGTATTTTTTTATTCTAATATGCAGTCATTTGATGCCAAAACAACAGTATGATGCTACATGTATGTTTTCCCTTGAATTAGTCCGAATAAGTACAGGGTTCAACTTCGTTGTCCGTCTGTCAGTCCGTCCGTTTGTCTGTCCGTCACACTTTTGTGTCCGCTCCATAACTCAACTATAAGAGGTATCCACTTGAAAACTTGATAGGAAGCTATATCACATGAAAAAGTGCTGTGCAAAAGAACCATAACTCTTCCTTTCATAGTTTATGAGTTATTGCCCTTTGTAAATTTCTATACTAAATTCTTGTCCCGGGCTATATCAAAAAGTAAAATAGATATCAATTTGAAAACTTTGTAGGTTGATTAATTGCATATATGAGCCGCGTCACGAAAAACCCAACATAATGGGTTTTTGCGACCAGCAATGGATCCAGACCACCTGCGCATCCGCGCATCTGATCAGGTTCCATGCTGGTTCGCTTACTAACTTTATAACAAGTCGAGAATTGATAGCGAACAGGCATGGGATCCTGATCAGACTGCGCGGATGCGCAGGCTGGTTCTGGATCCATGCTGGTCGCAAACCCCATTATGTTGGTTTTGTCGTGACGCGACTCATATGTGAAGTGTAATTACACAAGAACCATAACTCTTTTTCATAGATTAAGAGTTATTACCCTTTGTAAATTTCAATAGTTAATACATGTCGAGCCATATCTCAGATAGGTCAATACATCTCATTCGCACATACGCAGAAAAAGATGAAAGCATTTTTGCAACATGCCGCGCTGTTGAAAATAAATATAAGCGTTACAATTGGTCTTCATGTTAAAAGAAACATTCCATTCTGTAATATATGAGGCGAGACATAGCTACTTCCGTTTCCGAAAGGACCCGTCCAAATTAAAGTTTTGGTTTGAGATCACAATGTAAAAACATTCTTAAATAATATAAAACTTATCAATATCTCATATTCTAGCTGTATATTTTTATACTGGTAATATTCAATCATAGCATTTGTATCAATGGATTATCTTTTAATATAATATCTGTATTTTAAGCAAGAATTTTTTCCCAATTCATATAGTGTTACCCATAAAATTTAAACTCTGCTTGGAGATACCTAATTTTTCAATATGCTAATAAGTTTGTTAAGTTAAAAGTGTATTTCTTTTGCCTTCTTTTGGATATTTTGTATCTCTGTTGTATTATAACATGCATGTTTCGGAGATTTACAGAAAGAAGAAAAAGAGATTGTGTCACTACGCAACATAGTGAGTCAGAAGCTTTGCTGCTGTTGTTGATGATGATGGAGATTGCTAAGTTCAGCTTGTTAATTTGTAGTTTATAATTGACGTGTTTCTTCCCTTGAATTTGATTCTAATGTGTTTTTTCCTTTAATTTTGTTCCTGTTTGAATCAAATAAATAAGAACACATGATTTTTACAAAATTGTTGATTTTTTTCTCAAATATCTATCTACTAATACTGTTAAATCCCTCTCAGGGACAAGTAAAGTCGTCCTGTTTTACCCAGATAGAGAGAGAAGGGGAGTTTCAATGAATTGTGCAGGCACAATTCATTCATTGATACGAACTTTAACGCTATTTCTAATGCTCGAAGAACCACCAAATAGGTCCCCGTCGAGGATCGAACTTGGGAACTATCGCATCCCATGCGAGTGTCCTACCAGTGGACCAACTCGTCTCAATTTGGGGGATAGCCTATTGTTCTAGGAAAAATGTTAGTATTTTGCATTTTGACCAAAAGCCCTCTTTTCGCTCATTACATGAGAATACATACTGGAGATATGCCAAAATTTTAGTACGTTTAGCCATATCGCTTGTGTAACACAACTAGAAAAAAATGTTTTATAATTATTGCCAATTCGCAGCTTGATTATGAGTTACATATAATGCCTCGATAACCAATACATAATGAATTTAATGAATTTACATGTTCAATCTAAAATTGTCACAGATGGGAATAATAACCCCCGCACAACAAACTTTTATTTCATGCAGGAATAATTAAAGCCTTTATACATAAAATGTCTAAGTTCAAGGGCACATAACTCTGCAATGCCTGAATTGACAGACCATAATTTTGTGGCATGCTCATATTCACTTCATGATTATGATATAATACAAGATTGGAGCCAGTCACTTAAGAAATATGAAAGCAGTTTGCTCCACAATCTTTTATGTTCAAATAATACATATGTGCATGTCTATATTCAAGGGCATCTGCAATGCCTTGATTGTGTAAAATGTATATCTTCACTTCATGATTATGATGTATTGTAAGTTTGTAACCAATCCCTAAAGAATTGTGAAAGAAGCTGGCGCCACAAGAATGTAGGTATTTATGCATACAGACCAACCGACCACCCCAACAACCGACTCAATAATTTCCCTTCTTAAACTTCTTTTGCGGGAGTATTATATAATGGTTAAATAATGTACATGTATAACAAATGAATCGATAATTCTTTATTCTTAATTTTATTGTGACACCGTGATTTTATTTACATGTATTCCAAATCTTTTCACTTCTATATATTTCCATGATCAAATATGAAAACAGTTCAAATGCTCTATCAAGATTAGTTGGCATCTGCCATCTGTATTGTTCAATGACAGAAATGGGACAGTCGGAAAACAATTGTGACAGCAATACTGATTACGTTCATAACAGTTTTTATTTGCAAGCAATGATCAACCTCCACTTCAATCAGCAACTTTGCTCTGCTCGGTACAGCCATACAATTCAGCAGTAGAGTACATCATGTTTGGTATTTCTGAAAGAGATCTTACATTCTTCATCTTTCGCACACGATGCTTATTCCAATGGTGTGCATGATGTTGAAGTTCATTACGAATTGCAGGAATGAAACAGAACTTCAAGCAATATATATGAAGAACGTTGTCTGTTTGCAAAACACCACTCAAATTAATCCATGCAAATTAATTCATGCACGTCTGTAACAGAGATTATCTCAAATATTGCTCAAACCATTCGATCCTTTGGTTGTGATTCGATGAACTATCCATTAAGCACATCTTGTAAACGTATCATTGTGGTATGAACGAAGAAGCGTTTTGACATCAGCAATATTTACATATTCCGTAGCCGGTCCATATGAACGGAACCTTCTTGAGCTCACGAATTGACTTTAAAAAGTAGGTGCAAATCAGACATGGATTTTTGTTTGTTTTGTCTACTTTGAGCCAAATCAACCTTCTGCTCCAACCATCTTTTGCCCCATGAATACAAATCCCTAAAGGCTTTAATTTGTCGTTTCCATCTATATGCCACATATTGTTTGAACCTTTAACTCTCTGTAATTGATGCAGCTCTTTGTGGATCGTTACAGATACAGTGTATTACGTCCCTTACAGTTGACTTACAAGAAAAGCATTGATGCAAAGCATCAAAGGGCGTCCAAACAGCAGGTGCAGATGAACTAGTAGATATATGATGACAAGATATTCTTATAAACTTTTCAATGGTTCATTGGGTTTTACCAGAATTGTATATCACTTTTGAATGAACGGACGAAAGACATTGTTCATTATTTATAACTTTGATCGGCATGCTAGAAATTAGAATATTACTTGTTATTTCTTTATGACCGTGGTTATTAATAGCAACGGATATAAATGTATACAATCATTTATAATCCATATGTGTAACGCATGATCAACACCATACTTGTGTAATTGTCCCTTATTTAGTTATTGCTATTAACGAGGACCCCCTCTTAAGGTATCTGTTCACACTAAGTAACAATATGACACTTGTTATATTACCATGTTGATCATGTTGAGCATAATTGTTTATTATACAATAAATGTAATTTCTATTTTAATAAAAAAAAAAAATACAGATTTTTATGAATATTGTTTTTCTTTTCTTTTTTTGTGTGTGTTTTATGCGCTATTTTAATACTGAGTTTTTACGTTTACTACTATTTTAAGAATTCAATTGTCATAATGATCGACTATTATAAGTCAAAACTTAACTGGAAAAAGTCAGTAAATCATGGTTAATCTTTCAATTTATAATATTGTTTATTCTTAAACCATATACATGTACATATGTATTTTTCTTTATCATTTTTTAAATTATCAATCAATTGAATAATTCATAAAATCTGATTTGTAACTTTCAATAATTCCTCGGAATCTTTACTAAACACGAATAACAAATTATATAAAATGTTTTAAAAGTTGATAGTGTCATATTAATGCCATAAAAATGTACATTTTTCTCAATTATTGTACATATTTATTGTTTTTATCTCATATAGATAAATATAACATGCGATTTGTATTGTTGGTTTTTTTTTCGAATTGTATGTTTATGTATAATAATAATCAATCAATTCGAGAGTTGATCTGTGTTTATTAATTATTGTAACCAAACTAAGTGACAAACATTCATTTTGAAAAAAAGCTTATTTATCTGTAAATATTTGTTCTGTTCTGTAACGATATCTACTCCAAAACCGGGAGAGACCGGACAATAAACGTGTGGTACTATTCGCCGTCATTAGTAAATCCCGGGAGAGACCGGGAATTACCGATAGGAGTACATCCCTCTATAAATAGATTTTCGGAATATTTAGGTCATCAACTCATCATTCTATTAACAGCTTTCGGAATAACATACCATAATAACCCACTGTGTACTACAAAATGATAAGCAAAAATACCCCGAAGAGCGCGATTTATTGACGGAAAAGGTTATTTCATTTGAAAATGTTTGCATTGCGAAATTCTCCAGTTCGCCATTCATTGTACATATCGCGACTAATTAATAATCAAGCACCCTCATACCGATCGGAATGATCGGCTTTTATTATTGGCAACTATAAAAGGCTCGAGAAGTTGCTGTCGCCCTTTCACAAAATCTCATTTCATTCCAATAGGCGCCGCGCTTCGGCGCGGACGCCAACAAAACCTCGGGGGGGGGGGGGGGGGGGGGGGGGTTAGTATAAATAATTTAATACTGAATCTTAGAATGTATAGTCCGACTACTAGTAGTACATGTAAATGGTAAATGGAATGAGAGACACAAGTTTAATTTGTATGTGCCAGTTTATTAAAGAATAAAAGATAAATTCGTCAATTTGCTGGTCATCCATTCCAGCCCCAGAGAGTAAGAAGCGCATATAGCCATTTCGCATTTGTTATTTCGCAATAATCATTAGCAAATGTCATTTCGCAAATTGCATTTCGCATTTATAATTAGCAAATGTCACATCGTAAATTGCAACTGGCATGGCAGAATGGCGTTCCATACAAACTAGATTTAAAAATTATGTCATCCTCTGTTAGATTATTGTTTTCATGCCAAAGGGATTCAGTAATTGGATGACATAAGAGTGACAATCATCATTGAAATAAGGAAGTAGAATCCTCTGGTGACATTAAACATGTTAAAACAAAGTCAATGTAAATTATTTAAAATTTGATGAATGTAGCTATCAACTCAATACCTTTATGTAATAAATCAACCTTAACGCGGAGCTGTTTTTAATTCTCATGATATTGACGCTGATCGTAACACTTATTATTTTTAAAAGAAATGCAATGATTTTTTCCGTTTCCCGATATAACACAAAACGTGTCACAAAAAAGTAAACAATGGAAAAAAAAACAAAACAAACAAAAAAAAAAAAAACTTGTAGCTTGTTGATGAAAAAATAAATAAATTTTAACTACGCTGACAAATCTAAATACAAAACTCTGAACCACATTGACTGCCAAATTATCGATTTATTTGACGCAATTTATGGTACTTCCATTATAATCATCAGTAACAGTTCATATGACTAAAGGTTTAAACAAAACAAAAAAAAACAAAAAAAACGAAAAACAAAAAATACAAAAAACAAATACAGTACTTATACAGCAAACAATCATCATTATTTTTGGTAATAATTTGATCGATACCGAAACATAAATACAAAATATGTAAAAGAATTACGTTAAAGTATTTTTAATTTTGCTATAAAAGAATTTTTATAACATTTTGATTAATGTCATTCTATTAAATTATAAGGATTAATCCAGTCAAAAACACTTTGGATGTATTCACACCTTCTTTGTACATGCACCCTATTAAATAAGACATAAAAGGTCAAGTTTTTCGTTAAAAATGAACAAAACCTTTTCACCATACCCAAAAAAATTGTAAATGGTTTAATTTTAAAAAATCATGAAAATCCCCGGGCGTTTTCAAAAATTTTTTTTTCGTCCTCTAAAAACAGAAATCCCCAGTTCCCAGCAGTCGTTTAGTCCAGTTTTAACACATCATTTGGGGGCGCATGTCCACTAAAAAATTATTAAAATTAAAATCGAGAACTGGCTTGTTGAGGGAGTCTACAAAGGGGGTATAATTCGTCGCTCAATTGGTATATGAAAAATTGTTTTGCAAAACAGAAAATAAAAGACAGATAAAAATTTTTGATTGGAGTTTCCCTTTTGTTGAAAATAAAGGGAAAAAATAATTCTTTTTTTGTTTTTTGTATTTTTTTCAAAATATAAAGAAAAAAATTAAATTTTTGGAAACTTTTATTTCTTGTTTTAAGTAATTGATTCGCCTTAAACGGCAAAATTGAATATTTTCGCAGCCTTCCGTTTAATTGGCCTGTACATGGATGTCCGGGGTTAGGACTATCTACTGGCACTATCAATAACCATATCAGCATTTAAGCATGACACTTGTTTTTAGTTTTTAATCAAAACACATCCACAGATGTGTTCATACTGCCACGATCACGAACCTACTAAATGTAACGCAGTTATCAAGAGTCAAGCATAAAAAGTAGACAAGTCATCCGAAAAGTGAAAACACATCATTGGAACCACACAATACGAGAAAAACCCGCACGATTTAGTAATTTCAAGCGAACTAGCCTTTTATGTAGATGATAATAACGTTTTGACATATAATAACATTAATATTAAGTTTGACATTATGTAAGGCAATTTTGATAAATCACCTAGTGTCTGTTAATAAAAGATAACAGTTTAGGATTCAAAACAGTAAAGCATGCAGTTTTTTAAATACTTAAATTATCAGGTTCGTTGAACTAAATTTCATCAAAATTTATCAAAATACAAATTGATGACGTTTTGTTAACTTCATTAGAGCACATTAGATTTGAGACATGTTAACGTTCCTTCAAAATACATGTTTGGAATCGACAAAGGGCCAGAAATTGATCATGTTTGATAGCTTTTTTCACATTCATACCGAGTTTCGAATCGAATTTACATATAAAAAGCTTCCTTTTCAAATAATCAAGACTCGATCTCACTATTCTTCAAGACATTCTTGAAAAGAAAAGAAAATTGTAAACACCGATTCTTAATTAAGATACGGATGGGAAGATTGATGTACTGACAATGTAAATGTACGGGGACATTTTTGTGTGAAATATGCTTTAAGTTAAGATTTCAACTATGTGCCTCCAGTGGAGTGAATAATTATTTATCTAAGGTGTATTGACACTCAGCAATTTGTTCTTACTTTGCAGCCACGTTAATCAGAATACATTATTTAGATAGTCAGAATGCTGTATAGATTAAACATATACTTTTATGTTATAAGAATCATTTGTGTACATAAACAATGACGAATACAAAATAATAGCTCTTTATATTTAAAATGATATTAAAAGAAATTAAAGATAATTTAAGTTCGAATGATATCAATATCTTACATTTTCCGTGTCCATTGCTATCCTATCTTTCAATTGAACGTCTGCGAAACTACTTTGACAAGTAACTTGCGAAAAATCTATATTTGGTAGTGGAAGACAATAACAAATATATAAATACAATAAACGATCATAAACTCCGCCGATATTTTACAATACACCTATATCCATTAAATTTGCCAATAAACAATCGGTGTGTATTATTTTGCAATACTGACCTTGATTAATTTCGGGATGTATTTCGTTAGGTTCAGTAATTTATTATGATAAACGCATATCATTTAATTATATTATAGATCTTGGTATCAATAAAACGGTATTGTGACCACGTAATTGCAATTGCGAATCTTGAACAAACCATTTTTGGTGATCAATGGTCGAGTTTTTCAATATGATAAAAAATCATACTAACTAAAAACATAACCTTTGGATACGGATGCCCCAACACTCCGATGTTTTTTAAATCCTATTGCTCTAGGTCAAATATTTTTGGGCTACACGTGGCACAACTTAACCTAATATATTTTACTAAGTCAAGGTCAAAAATATTTAATAATTCTTAAGCAACTCTCAAGGTGCATCAGTACACGTGCTGAACAACATTCTTGTACATGTTCAGGCCTACAGATCAAATACTTTTTGAGCTATGCATGAATAAGTTGTAAACTGCAAATTGATAAGTCATGGGCAATAATTCTAACAGAACTGAAAATATCCACATGCAAATCCACAGGTGCACAACTTCACACTGATCATTATTCCTGTTGGATTTGTTGATTCTAACTCAAGCACTCAAGTAACACATAACACAATATATTGGAACGGTTTTTACCCAAGGACAATTACTTTTAAAATACTGTATAAATCCACAGTCAAAATTTCTGAAAAGTTTCATGACTTTAGGTCAAATACTGTTTGAGCTACACACGACCCAAGTTAAAAATTGCAAATTTTTACTAATACAAGGGCAAAGACTCTAGAAATACTGGATAAATCCACACGTAAAACCTTAAGTGCACAACTACACATGCTGATCAACATTCCTGTTAAGTTTCATGACTGAAGGTTAAATACGTTTTGAGCTACGCACGACAAAAATTGAAAATTACAAACTATTATTAAGTCAAGGGCAATAACTCCCATCCGTTAGGATATATACCAACGCCCGTAGCCATTAGTAGACCTGAAAAACATATAACACGTTATAGACAAAAACGTTATAATAATAAACTTAGACAAAAAATAATAAATTAGACAGGATTGGAATATCCTATTTTTTTACGTAGACTATACGGATTTAAAACCACACAAAATAATTAAAGATTGAACAGCGGTGAAAATATTTATCTACTACTACTGGTTGAAAATAAGATAAAGTTTCAGTTCTACTTAAACTGTCAATGATATTAATTAACAATATTAAAAGGAAAACAATTAATGCAAACGACACAACTTTGTGTTTATTGCGCATATGCACTGCATGACAAAACAAAAAATCCACGAGTAAAAGCACAGGTGCACAACACCACATGCTGATCAACATTCCTGTAAATTGTCATGACTCTATGTCATATACTTTTTGATGTATGTGCAACTCAATTTGAAAATTGCAAAATTAATACTAAATAAATCAACAAGCAATTACCGAACTACTTGCGACACAACATGGCAACAGACGGAAGGAAGGACATACTGACGGACAGACGGGCAGACAATGGTAAACCTAAATATCTCACCCTCCCTAAAGTCGGGGCACAAAACTAATTTGATTCCAACCTTCCTCGTTAGTCAACTAAATGAAAGACTTTCCCCTTGTCTCTGAGGCTAGTATTTCAAGTTATACATTTACCACTGGTATCCGATAATAACCGACATAAACGTCATTGAATATTCAAAAGTCTCAGATCAATATCGCCCTACAATTTTTTGTGCACTAAACGGATTCCTTCATATCCTAAAATATAGTTTCTTTTATTATCAAACTTTATATGCAGACATATTTGTTAGTTTTACCTGCGAAAACATGTTGTATGCAAAAAGATAAGGGCCCCGTAAAAACAAAACAAAACTTTGCATAAATATGCAGCTTAACTTCACGACACACCTATTTTTTTTAAGTCGAACTATTATCTGTCTTATTATGTCTTTTTATACGCCTATGTATATTGATATGCACATGGTCGTCCGTCCGCCTGTTAACATTTTTCGTATCCGGTCTATATCTTTTGAACCGGTGAAAGGAAATAGAACCTACTTGGCAGACATGTTAACCATAATGTCGATGTGCAGAGCGCAGATGTGACATATCTCAGGTCAAGATCACTCTTATTTTTTTTTGTATCAATTTCAAAATTCCAAGTCCGCTCTGTTTCTTTTGAGCCAATATAAAAAAACGACTTTTTAAAAGAAATACGTGTTATTTGTATTGAGACGATTTGAAAAACACAAATTTGAACTTCCTGAGATTAAAACTGGCGCCTTTTTGGCCTAACTTAGGAAATTAAATCTTTTTGGCACAGAACAGAAAGAATCAGCTTTCGTCACCGACATAATAGACATTTTACTTGCACATGTTCCGGTTACACCCACTTAAAGCCTAACACGCTGTTATTCATTGTGTTCATTTATTCGTTATATCGAAACAGGTCTGGGAGCATATCAGGTGTGTGTTTCAAATCATATTCAACTATTTTATTCTCACACGAAACGAATTATATGTTTTTGTCATTCGAGAGACCTTCATAGCTTTTATAGTTTTGATAGGTTGACTTGCTGATAGTGATTTAACAAAAAAATCACATTTTATTGACACTGGAGGTATATTTTAGAAGTATTGAGGGTATTAGCGTTTGACAATAATTCCAGTGTAGATAATTTGTTTAAATAAATGGTTTATATGATGGGTTACCAAAAGGATAATAGTAGTAAAAAAGTAAAACAATTCACTCTTTCTTAAGATAATTTTTTAACATTTAATTTAAGCAGACTACCCTTCATACAAACAATCTAAGTTTCATGACTTTAAAATATATTTTAGCTTCTGCTACTCAAACAGTCAAGGTAAAGCTTATGCAAGAAATATCCGAATGACGTTTTACCGGCCCAGAGATTAGATTACTGATTTAATGTGATTTTAATTATTAGCGAAAATATACAACTTATTTATCCTGCTAAGCAGCGAAACAAACGAAAATCAGCACTTGTGATAAAACATCAATGGATTCACTTGGAATATTTATAGAAAGCCTTAATAATAAGAAGACATTATTAATTATTTTAAAATGTTTCCAACTAAAGCTAATAAAATTAACATTCTTGTAAGTTAGAATAACTTAAAAGTTATTAAGTTAGTAACCCTAAGTACCTGATGAGTATTTGTTTGAGTATACGAGTATTATATACATGAATAAAAATATAAACCGCCCTTCAAAATATGAATACTGCAGAACAAAGATTATAGATTCGTTTATTCGTTTTCCTTGCAGCTTATAAATAAATGAATTAATTGATAAGTAAATAGTTAAGTAAATTAATAACTCTTTTCATTTTGCAATGAACTGATAAAATGATAATGCAAATAAAACAACCGAATAAACAACAAGAAAAAGACAGATAGAAAAACAACAATAATAAGCCAAAAAAAAAAAAAACAACCAAAAAGACAAAAAGACAAAAAACAACAACAAAAAAAAAAACAACAGAACACACGCTCAATTAAGAGTCGATTCTGCATTTTTCAAACAATTCAATTTGACCTCACAATATGTTTGAATATAGTTTACAGGTTAAACACATAAAATGAAATACAGTGTAACTTCTGATAACCGAACACCTGTGGGATTTAGCAAAAAAGTTCGGAATTTGGAAGTTTCAGGAATTCAGAAAGCTTATTAGATTCATAAAATGGCAAAGTTATAGCGCTTTTAAAAAGTTATAACTGCATTGTATATTGAATTTCATTGTCACCTATAACTGAATTTGTTGATACAGAAGCATAATTTCATGTTGTACCAGCTATTAATAAACTGTTTTTTGTTTTGTTTTTCATCACAATATACTTCTCATTTTTTTCACACTTTTATCGATTGTAATAGGTGTCAAGATAAATGGTTTCTGCTAATTGGAAGATACTGACATTTTAAAGGTTTTAAAATCTCATTTATGATATTCCGTCAAACCTTTTTTCAATGTCCGGATTTTGGAAGTAAATTTGAATTGATATAACCCAAATTTTAACCCGCAATTCAGAATTAAAAAGTTCCGGAATTCAGAGGTATTTATTACATGGAAAACAGAAGGAAAAATTTCGGTACCCTGAAAAATGATCGGATTTAAGAAGTTTTCCGGATTTTAGAAGTTCCGGAATTCAGAAGTTCACTGTATAAGAAGACTGAACCTGCAATAACCATGCAAAATAGTATCAGAATTGGTTCATTTTTCATAAATAAAAAGAATTGCACTAAACAGTTTTGTTTAATGCGATTTTGAAAACCTTATAAAATCAGCAAGTTCTCGTTGTTAATGAACTACCAAATTTGGACCTCTCTTCGCAGATAAATCCAATAGTTCTATTGATATTTAGCAGGAAGAAAAGAAAATAACAAACGTCTGAAAATTCAGTTTGCACCATCTATTAAGTTCATTTAGAATGATCTAGAATACAATCTGAATTTACAAAAAGGTTGCACAATCTAGAATTAGATTCTGTCCGGTATAAAAATGTAATAAATAACTTTTTTCAAGTTGACAGAGAAGTTTAATTGCGCCAATCACTTTTTTCAGCAGAGTTATTACCTGCCTGTCACCACAATAGAGTCAAGTTTCGCTAAATTCGATGAAAACAATTTAGGAGAGAACATTTTACAGCTCAATTTACAGCTAAACCTTTCTCATGTTTTACCAATCCTGCATAAAACTCTTATATAAGGAAACTTCTGAGATCACCATATTCAGTCAAGCCGAAAAGCTAGCCTGTGACATTCGAAATGTAGACATAGTGTACCCATCCAATTTGAATCACCCAGTGATAGAAATCAAAGCGATAGTTAAATTATGAGATTTCAACTCGGTAAAGAAAGATAATAAAAATTGCAACATTTCTAACGACCCCTTGTATCTTCTTAAGCGCTATTCAAATTTAAAATGCTATAGTAATTGATTAGTTAAATCATTTCTTTTAATAATTCTTTCATTTTACCTTTGTTTTAAAATTGATTGTACCTTTCTTCTTAAAGTTACGAAATAGTTATTTCTATGCCAAAAATTACTTGATACGACTTCAAGTTAATAAGATATGTAAGTTATCAATAGTGATAATTTCATTTACGGAATTTATTATTTTCATTATTCTCATGATTTGTTTAAATCTTTTTTTCACTGACATTTGAACTATTCATCTTGAATATCCCACTGAGTAGAGTTTTTTGTGTATGGCTAAAAATCTTTTAACGTGTCAGTTGCTTATTTCATCGCTAATGACAAGTTGAGTTGTATTAGTAATATAATTCAAAAGATTGGCTATCATAATGGTGACTGACCAATTATTTTAAATAAAAATCTACATGATATAACGTACAAACTACCTAAATTCAAACACAACTGTTCAACACTTTGTCCCACAAAATGTAACATGGCAAAATGTCAACATAATATTTTGATTTGTACTAGTTGATCATTTACAATAAGATGTTGTCACTTTAATCATTAGAATTCTGAGAATTAATATCAAAAAATAAATCAACATTTCTATGATATAAGCGATGTCATGTTTTATAAATACATGTCTTATAGTGTCATATTAAAATGTACTTAGATTTGATTCAAGTTATAATTTACATGTTATGTTCTTTAATTGTACTCAACTCGTTGGCGCTAATAAATGGGCATTATGATGTGAGAACGGTACAAGCATAAGTTTTGCAAAATGTATTCTCTATTTTTTTTAAAAAGTGTTTTACAACGTTTTGAGATCACCTGTCTTATTTGTACTATTCCCTATGATGATTGAATATTATCATTAAAATAGCCCCTCCTACTACAGTGATCTATATAGATTTAAAAAGCATTTCAAAAGATGAATTTATCAAGCCAAATGTACTGAAATGAATTTTATGAAGTATTCTCAGTAATACTTAAAGAAATTAATATGCTAGGAGCGATTAAGAAAAGTAAATAAGTGTGTTCGGGTTGCAAAACACTGGAAAACTGACATTTTAAAATTGAATTTAAAAGAATTATAGAAAAAAACCCAAGGCATTCTCAATATATCAGACTAGATTCTAATGGAATTTAACTAAGGTAATATTTTGCCTTTGGAGTTAGATAAATAATTGTTTTGCGTGAAATATTAAATAACCTCCATAGAAACGAGCATAATATATCATGTCCTTGAATCTGAAAACTGAATATGATATTAGGTCTGGAAAAAAGACTTGTAAATGTTTTATAAAAGTAAAAGCCCAAATATGTAATTTTGTTTCACTTTTTCACGATTAAAGACAAAATAAGAATCCGTAAAGAAAGCCCAACACGGCAAAATTGAAAATGTTTAAAAGTTTATAGGTGATCTGATTTTAAAAAATATCTTTTAAAAAGTAAGTAAATTTTGAATATATTTTTATTCTATAATAAGTGAAATATAATCATGCCGATTATCTCATTTCAAAACGAAGACAAGATTGGCTACAATGTCATATTGTATAACAGTATTTAATGTTTTAATTACAGAGGCTAAATCATTTCGTCTGCACAATAAAGGGCGACTTAATTTTCTATATTTCCTTCAAAAAATATTCAGTGCAATTGTTATGAGCACTCTTCTATGATACTGTTTGGATGAACATTTGACGAAAAAATAATGTCTTCTTTTTACTCATTAAGGTGAATGATACTGTCAATTTCACTCCGGAAACAATGGATATAAAGAGGCTATTCGCATGCATGTTCATTACGGCGTTTAACAGAATCATTTAAATGCATCCGTCAACATAAATCACAATTGCAGATGCTTCCAAGCCATTACAGGAACCAAAAAAAAAATGATAAAATTAAGTTTTATTTTTCAATAGAATGGCATAGCATTTAGCAAAGCGTCAGTGAAAGTAGGCACAAGTAGTAAAAGAGATTTAATGTTCTGCTTTACAAATAATGTCTTCCTCTACTAGATTATTGTCTTTATGCCAAAGAGATTCAGTAATGGAATGACAGAAGTTTTTAAGAGTGACAATCAGCATTGAAACAAGGAAGCAATCATTCATGGACTCGTCTGGTGACATTAAAACAAAGATCAAGTAAATTGTTTAAAATTTGATGAATATAGTGATCAAGTCAATACTTTCATATTATAAACCAACCTTAACGCGGAGTTGTTTTCAATTCTTATGATATAGACGCTGATCGTTATACTGAGAATACAATAATACAATTAATGTTTAAACAAGCGTAAACTACTAAACTTATACAATATACTTGTTTTTATACCAATAGCACACTTTCATGTAATTAATTAAGATCAGCTTAAATGTCATGAACAAAGGAATAATGCATTGCGGAGGATTTTCTTCTATTTTAACATTTTTGTTCAGTAGTAAATACGGCAGTTAAGTTGAAATGTAAAGTAACATGCCTCCAGAGTCATGCTAATATTTTATGAAAGGTTTGAAAATATATTTAAATGTAAACTAATGCGAGTTGAACAAAGAAAGCAGTTTTCACATTCCAAACGTCATTTTAAGTGACATTATGTCAAGCCACGTGTAAATTATGCGTGTCCAGGTTAAAGGCAAAATAAATTCACATTTGGTTTATTTTAAATTATTTACAAATATTTTACTTTGTGAATGTTTTATTTTAATAATCAATCACATATTTGCCTCGAAAAAAATCTATAATTTCTTTTCGAAATAATATCAGTTATGTTCAATTTATAAACAAGCGTGGGACAGTCCTTTATATTTAGGCTGTTTTTATATTTTATGCTAAATAGCTTCGTTATCAATTATTGTTTAATGACCATTATATAGTCAATCGTGTAAAATACAAAGTAAGACACTTTTTTGGATTATTTTAAACATAACTTTTAAGATTACTACTCGTATCATGGTAAAAAGGCCAAATGTCAACATACTTATGTATATTGTAAAAGGCACTTGCTTAAATTGATAAATATTCCTTTATAGTAAGAACTGAAAAGTATAGTCAGTAGACTATTCAGACTTCTGAGCACATTGTTGACACGAACTTCAAGGAATAGCGCCAACATATCTCAAAAGAAAAGGTTCGATGATTACCGTCGTATGAACACATCTTTGCATGTTTCTATATTCAAATGTTCCCCAAAATCATTTTTTGAAAATTGAATTCTGCTTTAGATGGTGCACCTTTTGCACTTTCTAGAAATGTCCATGAACATGCTCAGTCAAACAGAAATAAATCAATGACCTGAGCGTGATTCAATTCCATTATAGTGAGAAGCAAATGATTACTGTTTGAAAAGAAAGACTGACGTAATTAAACTTCTGTGTCAGCTTAAAAAATGTTTTGTATTATATTATTTAAATATTTGACAGAATCTGATCCAAGGTGATGGTGCATACGTTTTAAGGAAAGGTCAATCAATTTATATTTCCGTTTGAATCACCCTGAAATCTTCAGTTTTTAAAGATTTCATTTTCTTCGTGTTAAGATTTTTTACTGGTTTTGAACAAGTATTTGATGGAATAAAGGGTAATGATCTAAATGTGACAGTTTTGTTACAACGAACAGCTGCTGCTCAAAAATGTTAGAATGAAATTTAACAATGAGTTGTAATGATTTTCGTTCAAACTCAACAATCCCTTTTCATAAGAAAGGCCACTTTTATTTCATTTCGTATAACTGGTTATATTACTGTTTTTCGATTCACCCTCAGAAACTATCAGAACTATCCTCACCAAACTAGATAATCAAGTATATTCGTTATCAAAATGTGACACAATTTAAAACAGCTAAAAAAACATAAAAATCAAATAGCAAAGGAATGTTCCCTTTTCAAAAAATATTTTTGCATTGGTTAACATTTTTTTAAAAACCGCAAAAGATGTTTAGTTCAACCAGTTCACTATCAAACTTTGATCCAAATTCAAAGAGCAGAAAACTCTTAAATATGGTGCACAATTTTTCCCTACAAAATGTTTTGTTTTCAAAAGGTTTTAAGAAATATAAGGTTTTGCTGATACTTCTTTCCCTTGAAAAAGTGTTACTGATATTGCTTTCTGTTAAAGTCGTTTTTTCTCGACCTTTTTGGCGTTTTCAAAGCTATCATGCATCAATAAATGCGTTTAAAGGAACTCCGTTGATGTCTTATAGCCTAAAATGATACATTTTGAAATTTTTCATAAATCATGTGTAATGTGTAATGTATAAATATACACGGTATTAAATTGATAATCGATTTTTTATGTTCGCCGATCTGTTTTGAGTGAAAAGGATTCTGAAGTTACATGTTTAACGCTGCATGGACAACAAGACATCGACATTCATCAGAAAATCTTCTTATTAAAAGGAAGTTGTCTATTATTGAGATTTTTGTTTCAATAAAGCAGTCCATAGAATAAAAAATAACGTATGGAATTGTAATAAATAACTTCTCCAATCATTATTATGAAGATATTTCTGTTAAAAAAAGTAAAAATTTAAGTTACAGATTTTTGTTAACCAGTTATACGTATGTAAATATAGATATTAGCTGATGAATATTCATGTTAGATGAGTCAAACTTTTTCAAGATAATCAAACTTGAAAACAATATACTAAGATATTATAGAAGATTCAAGTAAATTATAATAAACATGTTATGTGCGATAAACGACTGATTTTGCGTATTTATCACCAGATTTCTCCTGCTTGACCAACACAGTGAATGGTATTTGTGCATATTTTTACCTCTTTTTGTTTGGTTAGCAACTTGGATTGTAAGTGCCGTTTGCAATGTGTAAATTACTTTCTTTGTTCTATTCACAATACTATACTTTAAGATAAATTTTTTTAAATTTTTACGAAAATTACCATGGATCTGGAGACATGCTGCTTTAAATCCTAAAATGTATATGCTTGTAAATTATCACTATTTCATTCCCATTAATTTAATGATCATAGTATTTACTGTTTTTTTTTACAATGTTTGCCTTAGCTAATAACGACGGAATGGTATATTGACGAGTTTGGTTTTGAATATTTAAGATTACATTCAATACATATAGTAAATTTTATCATTTCAAAAGTCAGATAATTCTCCCTAATGCTTTTATCATATGTCTTTTATACAAAGACAGGTTACATTCAGACTAATGTTAAACGTATACATAAAACTGTATCATGATAATATAGTATAGCACATGTTGATCGGAAAAAGCGTACATGTAACTGTGAAACATCAGGGCAATACATGATAAATTCTCGGCAACCAAATGTTCTTAAAAGGTTTCAAAGACAAACTCTTATTATAATGAGATATACTTTTTCAAGATATCATTTGATAACATTACCACGGGAAACCTGTCAGAAATATAAATAGCTTTAAATATATATTTGATTGTTGACATAGCGCCAAAGGGGAAATTGAATTATTGCAATAATAAGGGAAACGTCGTATAAACACATAATTGTTCAACAATGAGGAAAGACAGGCTTAATATTCTTATTGGTAGAGAAAGCATACCTTCCTCAAACTATAAGCATGGAAGTGGATCTATCTCCACAGAAAAAACTATGAAAACTTATCATTAATGACAGAAAAGGTGCATTTAAATACTTATATGTACATGAAAAGATTGACATGAAGTCGTGTGTGTCAATAAAGAAAAACAAGGAACAACAACAAATACTTGAAGAACGCTAAAAATCATAGCTGGAACGAGCGGTTACCTAAATAGAACCTCTGACGTTCTCCAAATGAACAAATTCAAAGTCCTTAGAGAAATTTGAGCCTCATCGGTCAAAATCAGGTGTTTTAAAGTCAACGACTTTAAGTTTCGGCCACAGACGCCATAAAAGTGAATGTTTGATAAAAGAATGTTTGAAGCGATCAGCTCCAATGTTGTCTGTGGGGGTTATTTGTCATACAAGATTATAATTATAAGTGCAAAAATGATAAAGCAGTACATAACTAAATTTTGGTTTAGAAAACAAGGAATATAAATTAATTCCTTACATATCATCAAATGTAAGTTATAATGCTAGTATTTCAATAACATACCAGAATATTCCCTGACTGTGTTATCCTTGGTTCACAGATCAAGATAAATACCTCTGAAAATGTCGGGGCGTTTTGTCATATAAAACGATATTGGCGATTAGGATACATAAAACTAAACTTAACCCAGACCTTCAAAGTGTTTACTTTAAATCAATTTATATATAATCTTACTCATTGCTCTCAAACGCCGGTTACCGATCTGAAAAAAAGCTTATGTCTTGCAAAGATAACTTTCTTGGTATTGGAATAAAACTGCTTGAAGATATTGAAATGAGATTGTGGCATCCGCAGTATATAAACAGACTTCAGTTGTCCAATTTACCAGGATTTTGTCATCTTTATTGTAAAAAAGGCATGTGAGAGAATAAGCGTTCTATTTAAGTGCAGCTCCGAAGCATTAAAATTATGCAATATTATCAACAGCTGAAACATTTATTAAAAAGACAGAATGTAAGGTTTGTCTAATAGTTTTATATTCTTTAAGAACAAGGATCACGTGTACTCAAAAAATAAACACCACCAATGTAAATGAAACATGAAATGCATGCGCCTCAGTATGCAACCACGACATATTATTCTAAAAAGAGACAAATCGCAACTGACGTCACATTGCATCTGAGGCAGGTGCTTAAGAAATATTTCATTATAACTGTCATTTGTTCTCACAAGTTTCAGAGAGTAATTATATTCTATAGATTAAAAGTCACCACCTGAGCCTACTTGGCTACTGAAATTTATTAGAATGTTCTGCATGTAAAGTTGTCATTTCTAAATAGTGACAGTGTAACGTGATGAAATATCGTCTATTAAGTTTACTGAGAAATCAAAACATCACTAAGCAAATGCTTTTATTCAGCTTTTATGCATATGGTAAATAATATTGTGTTACTGGGTGGTAACCCATGCTACAATGCTTAAACATACAAGCGCACAACCGAATAATAGAAACGCATAGCATAAGGGAATATGGTTTCGTCATTTTTGCCGTTATCAAGACTGCAAAGAATGAAAATAAGGATCAACAAGGAAAAGTGGTATTCAGTATCATGTAATACTTGCAAACGGCATTGTCATAATGTCACATATTTGTTAAAACAACAACAAAATGTATGTATGTTCTATGCGCGCAATTCACCATATTAACTTAATTTTTTTTTCGAATGACTTTAAAACAAAATATTGAAAAAAGAATAGTTTCTTACAACATACTTCCGTCTCAGACGTCATAAAAAATCCTTAATACTGAAAGATTTTTTCTGTCTGTGAGACTGTCATCATGTGAAACCTTGAGAATTCATTTTATCCTATTCAAAACTTAATCATTGTCTTTGAAACCTTATAGGCATATTGCACTCTTTGTACCTAAATCTGGAAAATATTATGCAATGTTTAATGATCTGTCAACAAATTGTATTCACAATATCATGAAATCTCAATTGATTTTGTTGATAAACTAAGAAATTGTGTCATTTATATTTCAATAACATGTATTTCATTATCATATCTAGTATAATTTAAAAGTGCCTAAACGCTTAATGGGTTTACATTTACGACAATAACTGAAATGTGACTATCTAAACTTGTTATGAACAGTGATATCATTTTTCCTGTCTTGTTCCGCCCCAACCATACTTTGTCGGTGGAAATACTGTCAATACTGTTCTGGAAACCGCCATAACCATTCATAAAATAGAAGTTTTCAAATACCTGTCCTTTACATGTTTTTAAGTTTCAAATGGATGCAAAATCACTGAAAAAGTACACGTTTCGATATTTTCATGAATTGCCGCATATATATTGCTTTATGTAATTGCCGTATAGGCCTTCATTTTAACACAAAGCGAAGATAAGTTTAAATCAGCAGACACATTCTAAATTGTTTGCTCCACCGCCTCTCAAACACTGTACGCATGTACTTGGTTTAAATAATTTGCAGTAAGATTTAGATACAAGCTGATACTACGAAATAATAATATACTAAATGTGATTTAATGACATTTCAATTTTTGACATAAAAGAGTTTTTATTTTACCCTTGAAACAATAATTCACTACGCTAAAAATGTAATAAGACTTTAGAAGTGTAGCTGAAATATTTAACTCACCCTCGAGAATAGGTTCAATTTTCTGTATTTGTGAAAATAAATATTAAGAAAACTTGACAAAATGGAAGCAAAGCACCGGCAGCACAGTATCGTAAAGTTATTCGAGGTAATTGTTCTCTGAGAGCAATACATGTATATAAGGAAATAAAAGATTGAACAATATACCACATTTTGGAGCTTATTGCTAAATACTTATTTAAATGCGGATTTGATATCGCAAAAGCTGGGAATAGTTTCTTTCTCTACAGCAATATTATTTGCCTGTCCATAGGCGTTGGAGTCCAAGAGATGATTACGTAGGCTTGTGTAAAAACAGTAAGTATTTTTCTAAAATAACATCATGCTCTACTCATTGCATTCGAACTTATTGCACATTAGGCACTGCATTAGTCTAAGCATAACAGCTCCCATTAGCAGAAATAATAGGCACATGGCACTGTCCAAGTTCACAAAATGTCTGGTTAACATAGGCTACAACCTACACTATTGCCTCTTAATATTAACATTAAAGCTACTTATTTCTGTGAAACAACATCATTTCCCTGAGCCAGTCAACACATACTAAGTGGTCCGATTCCGTCTGTCCTCGTTTGACCTGTGCATTTACTTCGTTTTCCCTTCCTATTATAGTATTGCCCTCGCCCAAGAACCCAAGGCATAGACTCCAGATCGCGTGGCGACCCCTTTGGCTTGTATGTTAAATGTGTTTTCATTTACATCTTTTTTCGGAGCCAACTACAATGTCTTTCCATGTCCCTTTCATTGCGCATAAGCAAGTGCAACAACATGGAGGCTCCAGTTTACAACAGTCTAAATAAACATGAAGTACGCCCACCCCGCATGGCGATTTTTTATGTTCGTAAATTATAACCATGTATTTAATTAAAACATCATAATATAGAGACAAAAATGTGCTAACCATTGTACTTGAACCAGAGCAAACATTAACATTAAGATATGCGGCCACTTAAGACAAACGATGCTTGCTTTAGAAACATGTATATTTGATTTTCGCATGGTTTGTCATTGCAGCACTTTTCTAACACCATTTATGATGACACCATTAACCCAATTACAATTCCAAAGAAATATTTGCCAGTTCAGCCAATTGTTCGAGTACCTCTGTTTTTATTCACAGCGTTTTTTCTTTAAAAAAACACACACTGTTTTCTGGAGCACACCATGAGCCAACCGTTGGTAAGTACTGACGCTGCTATTTTTATGGTATATACGACATCGAACCAAGTGATGGTAAATATGACATTGTATGTCATTCATTACTTAGTGTCACTCTATTACTTAGTGTCACACCTATTTTAAAGGTATCGTAATTCAAAAAGAGGAATAACAACAAAACAAAGGATCGTTCCTACCTGCATTTTGTTTAAATCGGATATAATTTCGTCAAATATAAAAAGTGACTTCGCTGTAAATTCGCCTTGTCAATGAAACAAAGAAGGGTGTCTTTGAACATTCATGACATTAGTGACAGTTTATATGCTTTATTCAGGACGGCGGCGACAATAATCAAACATTTATACACACTATGTACTATGGATTTTTGTTATGTATTGTCATTGTTATAAGAGGCCAGCATTTATTGTGAGGTTGCATTAACATAATTGTTATAATATTCAACATGGCATAAATTGGTTGATTAAAATAGAAATTTTCAATAAAAGGTCGATATTAGACACTCTTTTTTAGCTAGAGAGAGCTCCTCTTTATCACGACAAACGGTAAGATGATTGTTGGCTGGTATAAAGATTTATTTCTCAAGTTCGGCCTTAAAATGTGAACTTTGTATAACGCTGGTATCAAACTAGTTAAATGTTTGTTAATTTAAACCGGATATTTCTAAAACAAAACACAAACAAAGAATTTTGACATATATTGTCGTAAAGTTGTATGTACTTTTCGCCCGTCGATTGACTACCACACCACCAAAAATGTATTTTTGTTGCTTTTACCTTTGTTGGCGATTGACTTATTGATTAAATGAACAATATTACATTACAGCCGATGTTTTATACCAAGAAAGTTTCACGTTTCTTTAACATATGTAATGTAGGCAGTATCTAGAACAGGGTTTAATCCTCTTCAGCAATGAAAACAAAAGTTGAAATATAAATTTTGACAAGTCTGTATGTAATCAAGCGTGCAAACTTCATCAAGCACATTACCCTATAACTGTTAAGGAATTATTTTGCAACATTTAATTGCATGTTATTGGAAGCAAGTTTACTCGTTTGTTACAACTACAAGTAAATGTTTTAAAACCCGGACAATGTTTTATGAATACGTGTAACATATGATATTATTCAAATTTCTCATAATTCCATCATTTTCATGAAAACTGATAAAATCTTTTACTGATTGGTGCTATTATACAATCATGCATTATGCATATGTTTTAAAGAATCTTACGATCCTGGTTAATCAGCTTTTTATTTTATATCGTATTAATGTTTCATATTTCGTCAATTATATTATATAGAACATTGACCTCAAAAGGGAGTAAATATTGTAATATCAGGAACTCTCCATAGTCAAACCATTCTACTGTGTTCACACAAAATATTACGTATAATCAAAATAAATTACATGTTTATAAGAACATATTATAACATTTTAAAAATGCTCTTTAGAAAACTTATGTTGAATCTAGTCCTGTCACAAAATTCTTTAATGTGTAAAAATATCATTAAAATATATGATCAGAACAATAGAGAAAATAAAAAAGTCGAATGAACGAAAAATATTTCACGAGTATGAATGATCAAATTGGTATATAATTATTGTATTTCTTTCTTTATACAAACTGTAGTACATAATTGTTCTTTTCAACCGATAATGTACGTCAATCAAAATGGTCACAGATATTTTGTATTGATGACATAATTTTTGTAACCTCTTCCGCTTTAGGTACTTATAAACCTGAAATAATTTTTAAATCTAGATCATAAAAATGGAAGCAGGAGTGAATGTGCGGATGTTTCGTTGTTGGAGTTTGTGCATATTGATTCTAGTTGCTTTGGTACCTTGGACAACATGTATCGGTACGTGCATGTTTAACATTTTAGTTATCAATTAAAAACAATTCAATTTAATGACAATATTAGAACGTTTCTTATTCCTAAAAGACAGTGTTTTAACAATTATATTTTTCGACGATAACGTGTAAAATTTTTTAGATATGCGGGGTAACAGTTCATATTATACATGAATTATTATCATTAAATTGATTATGTGATAATATGACTATCAAATAGCTAAAATAGCGGCATAACAGGACGGAAATACTATTAGGTTAATGTTATTGAAATAAATTCATTAATATTGAAGGCATGCGTATTGTAACATCGGTTTCCGTCAATAGATTTCAATAGTTTTCGTCTGCAGGTGAAATTTTGCAATGCTGTATTTGAATATTATTGCTTTTTATTTTATGGTTTTGATTGAATTTCTGATTTATCCGTGACAATTATATTTGATAATTTCACAACAAAAATTATCAAAATATAATTTCATCCTTTTCAATGAAGATATGTATTTCTAAAGATTTCTCCATTTGGTACCTCAATTTTATTTGTGCTTAAAAATACGACATTGTTTAAAGCAAACCAAATCTAAAATTGATGAATAACTTAAAATTCAACCGAATAGAAAATAAAGAACTTATTTCAATTCATTCAGTTTACCACACACCACTGTCCGTAAGACATGATTTTCAAATCCATCGTGGCTTTTAGAATATTAACTTATCTGTCAACAATTATTTATTGTCTGTATCAAATAAGTTTTCTTTCTTATGAATGCATGTAGAATTAACAAATCCAAATTTAATTCCTCTGAATCAACACATTTTATTTCTTTCTCCCGTAAGTTTTCAAAATGGCGGTCGCTTACATTTTTAAGGACAGTCTTAAATAAACCTCCGCGAAAAATAACGGAAATAAGCTCGGTATGTTGCAACATGTTCTTATTCTAGAATTGTTTGTTTTAATTATTAAAACCAGCGATAATTCATTTTTTGTATAAAATAGTTAATATCATCACCATTTAACATTTATTTTTTAAACAAGCGATCATTCATTTTTCTTTGCATAAAATTGATAAAATCATCACGATTTAACATTGAATTTTTGACTTACTTTCTTTCTGAAGATTTCATGTTTTTATGAGAAATATGTCTGAAATTGAGGTCTACCAGTGGGAAAGAAAACAGAATTAATATTTAAATTGATATTGTGGAAATTTCATTTGAACTTTGGTTTAAACATATATTAAAAAGAAAATTTGTTTGTTATTTGTGTAAGATGTTGTTTTATTTCATCCTGTGAACTTCAAAAATAGTATTGTCACTCGTGGCTAGGCCATTCATGAGAACACTGTTTTGAAAGCTCACTCAATGAAATAAATTTTCATCTTTCACAGAAACAAACAAAAATTCATTCTCCATTAAATATATGCATTGCTCAAATACTAATGTACATGTATATGTTAATTTGAATAATGTATTAAATTTAATTTCTTTGAGAAGATACTTTTAAGGTTTTGAAACATTTGGTCACATATTATCATTATTCTTTTAAACAAATTACGTTGATTTTTGGAATGGAAGGAACTAATAAAAAAACAGTATCGAGAAAACTTGAAGGATAAATTATTTTCATGATTTTTTAAGCATTTTGTTTAGAAAAAAAAATAGATTTTGAAATTCAAATATTATTGTTGATGTGATAAAGATTTATCGTTATAGCCTTTTGAAATCTGATAAGCTTGTTTTATTGATAATAATTTCCTTGATCGTAGCAATTAACATTGCATATTTTTTTTTTATAAAAAAGAACATTGAAACATTGAATTACAAGGAAAACCTAACAATATTTAGAAATAGTTATCATAATTAGGTTGGGATTATCTTATTATTGAAATAGATAAATTGATTGTTATCACATGACTTACATGTATTTTGTGTATAATTATGACTAAGACGATGTTTAAAAAGTATTTACTTTTGTCTGTACAGTCCGAGATAATAGACAGTATGTCAATCTTTAAAAGCAGATACAAAACAAATAAAACTATGACCGGGCATGACACTGAAGTTTTCATTATGTGATTTTGTAATTAAGTCATTACAACAAATGTTTTCACTGAATGCTTTAAAGAAAATTAAGTTGTTAAGTTATATTACCAATGCAAAATTGCTGTGATTATCATATTTATTAAATTTGCCTTCTTTAAATATTTATTTAGAACAGTTCCGCGTTAGGTTCAAATGCACCAATCAATATATTTTAGATATGGACTGTCCAATATAAAATGTTCAGTGTTTTACTTTGGGAACATGTCATGGGATATTTGTTTTTTTATTTAAATCAGATGAAATCATAATTGGTAGAAAACACCTGCGTATTTATAATAATGCAAGTAAGCGCAGCAACTAAACTCTACCCCAACGCCTACCCCGAAAACAAAATAAAAAGATAAATAAAGTAAATAAAATCCAAAAATACATAAATAGTTTAATGATTTTGATATTAACAAAGAGAAAAACAACAACAACAAAAACAAAGTATAACTTGCCCAATCGACCACTTTTATCTTGAATGTGATAATGTACGTTTGCTCAACGTGACCAGCGACCGTTATTAAACCAGCTTATTGCGAGCGATTACTGTATATTTTGAATTGACACTTTAATAAAAAAGAATATGGTAAACTATGAACTGACAACAATTTGTAGTAACATGCTTAGTTTCTATCTGCTCATTTTATTTATCATTTTTGGCCAAATCGTAATTTTAATAAAAAAATAAACGTTTGTACAAAATGGACAATTATAATACATTAATTCTTTGTAATTCGATAACATTGTGATTGGCTTCTTGTTAAACCTATAACCAACAACACAATGATCAGATTACTAAATTATAATGCTGTGCTTTCATCATAATACTGTAATCACTGTAAGATTTACTATTTATTCATAAAAGGAAGTTCAATGTAACTGATTTAAAGATATTCCAATGCTACACAATATCAATTCCCTTTTCACGTCAAAGTCAATGCGATTTAAAGCAATTAAAACAAGAAATATATTTACAGAGGATAGTTGGCCGAAGTAAAACAGGTAAAAATGCAAAATAATGTTATTTATAAATTTTCAATTAATAAAATGTTAGCATGCTTGCATAATAATGACAGAATATTCATTTTCTTGTAGCTAAGATGATATTCATTTGTAAACATTGAAATTAAATTATGTTATAGCATATTGATAATTTTTCAAAGATAGGCAACTTCTATTGAAGTTATCATTTTGTGATCATTTACAAATTAACCTAAAACATAAGGAACTATACTCATTCCTGTGCATTTTATTTTAGAAATATCTTTTACATTTTTTTTTCATACTGGAAAAACTCCCTTAAATTTTATCTTTGGACTATCCTTAAAATTTTATTTAAGAATTTCGGATTTGTAATGTTGTAATAGAGGGTCATCGTGATATAGTTGAACATGTGTTTAACTCGGCGTAAAAACACGAAAATCAAGCTTGAAAAAAACATACTTTATAACTGTTTTTATATAGATAAATTTGATCGGTTGAATATACTGGGTACATAATTGGTTGGCTGTCGTTATAAAAACGCGTATTGTACTCACTACAGACGAAATAACCTTCTTTTAACGCATAGAAACGGGTTTTGCACGTTAAACAATCCAATAACAGACAAGGTTTTTGCTAGGTTATAGTGATAGAGTGGTCATTTTTATAAACCTGCTAACTGTAAAATATAACGTTATTTTCAGGTTTGTGCAATATGTCGCAAACTATTGAGAGCGCAATTGTTTTTTCAATATTTTTTTTTCAGATATCGCAATATACTGAAGCTATAAATTTCTAATAAAAAACATAATATTCTATTCAAGATAGAAGTGCAATCTTTGTGTGTAAGCTTGACTGGCATTTACAAGAAGTTGTTTAAACGCCTTCGTTTCAATGCCTGTTTCAACACACTATGAAATATTTTTATACAATAGGGCCTCTGACATACATTGTTTTTGGACATAATATTTAATGATTAGATTCTGTACGTCTTACATTTAATTTTAAAGCTTTTTATATAGTTCACAATATATTGCAATGACTGTAAATATCGCAATATATCGCAATATGATTTTTTTAATTATCCACCCCTAGTTATTAATAATGAAACATAATCTTTACACCTCTTGTATGTATAAGGTACATATTGAAATGAATTTTCTGTATAAAGGTCGTTTCCCATCTTCTCCATTCTTAAACTTTCATATTTTTCGCAAACAAATTAAAAATTATATTTCTCTAGATACATTGTATCTTAAAATGTTAGTAAAGTGTTTAACAGTAATTCTTAAAAATAACGATTTAAATTGTAATATGAGTTTACATGTACTCGCTTACCTTAGTTTTACTTATTTCTTTATCATAGGTGCAACTATTTCAAGTATCGAACCTTCATATGGTGGCATTGGAGGAGATGTTAAAGTAACAATATATGGCTCAGGTAAATTTCTTTATTTCATTTCCAGTTATTTCACGCTGTTTTGTTTTTACTAAATGCAACATAAGTTATTTTATCTAGTACATACATGTTTGTAATTAAATTACATATCGTAATATAAAACATTATATTTAAAATAGATGTATTTTTGTGAACTTTAAGCATATGTTCTAATATAACTTAATATAGAACGTATGTGTGTGCATATATTGCAGGCTTTTCAAACCAGTTTAGTCTCAACTCTGATCCGAATGTAGGCAATCTTGTTTTCATATCTAACAACAATGGAAGTGAACATATTTGCGATGTCGTGAAGGAGGGCTCGAACCAAAACCAGATAATGTTTCTTACACCAAGGTTTATTTTTAACTTGAAACTCGTTTATTCCTATCCCTGCAATGTTTTGTTAAGTTTTAGCTAAAATGTAATAAATACATTACTATAATTGTTTTCGAAGATGATTAAACGTATGGTTTCTTGGAAAAAAAACACACTTAAATTAAAGTTTGAACTACATGTATATAGTAAGCGCTTTTCCAACTTACAAATTAGTCTGAACTTCCATCATTTAATAAATTAATGTTTATAGATGACAAAACAACAACAACAAAAGAAAAGCCATCCATAATAACACGTCGATTTAAATTGACAGTTTCTTCCCTTATAGAAATTTAACCAAAATTATTCAATAAAAAATTTGATTCATTTTTCAGTGGTTTAATGGATCACAAACTATATACGGTTAATGTTGTCGTCGACGGGGAACCTATGTCATCGTCAAGCTTATTTAACGTAAGTTCTCAATATATTTAGTGCGTAGTATTTAGCCCATAATTAAAAGAAAATCATTTTGTATATGGAAAATCATATAAAAATAATTTGAATGTTTTCCAAATGTAATCTACAACTAAGTTTATAGTAATACAAAAGGATAGCCTATTTCGGATTTCTGTACACATTTGTATCTATTTCAATCGTATAATGATTTAAAGAACTATTGCAAAGAACATGAAAACTTCACCTCTTAAGAAACTAAAGTTTGTTAATCAAGGGCAACTTGCACTTACTATTACTGCCAAGCACCAACAAAATCAGATTGAAAGCGTGCATCCTTTTCATTATTTTTGTCGTGCTATACATGAAACATGCCATATAATTTCATTCTCACATTTTCAGTGAATAGTCGAGTAACTGACTTAAACTAACAGCCTTATTTGAAAAAATTATTTTTACACTTGCAGTCTTATACTCATTACACACCATGGATTTCTTCGATAACACCAAATTCCGGAATACCAGGTTAGACTATATTTTTTTCTAAAGGAAACGTTTCCGAGATAATGGTATCAAAGGAAAAAGAACCAACTAACAAAGATAGTATGAAGTGTTTAAATAGCATAAGTGACGGATTATATTACTTTATAAATCTAGATCATGAATTGTGAACAATATTACGATCTATATTACCATTATATCTTTTGTAAGTATTATTGCATTATTGATGGTGTACACTGTAAAAATCTATTTAAAGTATCTGCTGTGATCTTTTCTGTACATAGATATATGAATGAACGAATGAATAAATGAATGACTGATTATAATCCAATAAACAAAGCAATAAATAACTGAAAAAAGGAATGCAAAAATGATTTACAAATAGTGTTTGTTCTAATGTAATGACTGATTTGTGTTTTGTTGTCATTAATTATAATTATTGTTTATCTCCGTGCTTAAAAATAAATTTCTTTGAATCTACAATACATTCTTATTGACAAGGGTTATATGTAATCGTACCAATCTATCTCCCTGAGGTTAGGTTAAACTAATTAAACGTTTATATTCATTATGTCAGTAGTACATTTATATATATATTAATGACTTAAAATACACGTAAAAAGGCGATTTTATTATCATTTCAAAGGAACGATAGTGACAATACAAGGCAGAATGATTACAGATAGATACAGCACAGAGTTAGATACAGGATCTAATGGAAGGACTGAAATGATATCACGGTAAATATTGATATTTTAAAATGGGAATCTAATTCACATAACAAGTTCATAGTTTAAAAAGTATTCATTCAGTGATAAACATAGTTTTTTTTCTAAATGAGGCACACGTGTCAATATCTGGAAATAACTGATCCCTCGGACGCTTTTATGCAACAAAATTACATGAAAATTGCAGTTATACACAGTTGTTTTCATAAATAAACTAATTGACAAATTCCATCTGATATATTACCAATAACTGTGAGTAAACCATATTGAAAAAAAAGTATTTTTCTAGTCAATCGTACTGATATCTTTTTTTAATTTACACCTTTATTTTTTAAATCAATTCTACAGCTTAGAGACATTGTAATGCTACATTTTAAGTAATGCCTGTAACCATTTGTAGGGTATATGCTGGTTCAAGCCTCTGTGAACTGTTCAAGGTAGAGAACAAGTAAGCATATGATTTACTTCAATTACTTCTACATGTCATAGTTTGTTTAAATCTTTTAAATATGTGTGTGTTTTTCTCTTTCATTCTATAGAACTAAACAATTGAATTTAACCCATTTAAAGCGATTTTTATTATAAGGAATTGTCAAAATATGTCTAAATACATAAATCAAAGTAAATCCGAAATAGGAAAATATTATTACTCAAATTTAATTCTCCTGGAAAACCTGCGATCAAACAAACTCAGATATTTACTACACCTCGCAATATTCGAACAATGTTTTTACCTACCATTCAAGATTTGGTAACGTGTCAATTATTAATAAGCTTAAGTATTAGATTAATAATTTTATAATATGTTTTATTACTACAGACTATGTAGGAATTTTAAATAAAATATTTGAAATAATATTGAAAATAGAATTAAAAATAAATGATCAACGTTTTCATATTCATATTTGTAATACTTCAGCTACAGCTTGTCTCTCGTAAATGAAGATTTTTATTATGGAACAATTGAATGCAGGACATCAACCTTATTAGTCGGTATGAAATTTATAGATTTTTTACAAAAAAGTGTATTGTTTATTGCCACCCGCCTTTTCGACGAAAAAATGGGGATACAGTAATAGGCTCCGTCCGTCTGTTCGTCCGTCCGTCTGAGCAAACATTTTGGGTTTCGGGGCTATATAACAGTAAAGAGAACAAAAGATAACAATAGTCTCAGTCCGTGATTAAAAGGTTTAGAGGCAAGTGGCCCTTAAGAAAACAAAGAAAATAACAAAGAAAATAGCCCCTAAAGCCAAAATGTTGGAACGTCCGTCCGTCTGTCCGTCCGTCCGTCCGTCCGTGACACTTTTGTGTCCTCTCAATACCTTTGTCATTTATCAAAGGAATCTGAAATAACTTGGTACAAATGTTTGTTATAATAAGACGATGTGTCATGCGCAACAACCAGACCCATACCTCCAAGGTCAAGATCGCAGTTGCTCATTCAAGGTCAACATTGTCTATTTGATGGTATATGTCGTGTCCGGTCCATAGCTTTCTTATCTTTGAAGGGATTTTGTAAATACTTGCCACAATTGTTCACAATAATAAAACGATGTGTCATGCGCAACAACCGGTCACCTACCTCCAAGGTCAAGGACACACTTGGAGGTCAAAGATTAGCATAGTCTATTACAGGGTATATTTTGTGTCCGGTCCATAACTTTTTCATTTATCAAAGGAATCTGAAATAACTTGGCACAAATGTTTGTTATAATAAGACAATGTGTCATGCGCATCAACCAGACCCCTACCTCCAGGGTGAAGGGTGCACTTGCTCATTCAAGGTCAACATTGTCTATTTGAGGATATATGTCGTGTCCGGTCCATAACTTTCTTATCTTTGAAGGGATTTTGTAAATACTTGCCACAATTGTTCACAATAATGAGACAATGTGTCATTCGCAACAACCGGTCACCTACCCACAAGGTCAAGGTCACACTTGGAGGTCAAAGATTAAGTTAGTCTTTTACAGGGTATATTTTGTGTCCAGTCCATAACTGTTTCATAGGAGTCTATGACACCTCGACCCCTTGACACCTCGACCCCTTGACACCTCGACCCCTTAGACATCTCGACCCCTGACGCTTAGACCCCTAAGACACTTAGACCCCTTAAATATACCGGACATTTCGACCCCTTAATTAATGTATTGTTATATAAGGAAAGACCGTGCTTTTTTAAAAATAAAAAAAAACAAAGTAATGACTAGTTTAGAACATTTTCAGCCGTTTAATAATCATTTATGTATATTATTTACAAAAACAGTAATACAAATAAATATGCATGTACACACATTTCATTGAAATAACAATACATAGAATACGCAGACACTATCACTCTCTTTATATACAAGTATGTAATAAGTACAATATTTACAATATATATACTTTTTGAAACTGTATTTTTGTATGTCTTATTGATAATCTTTTTCCAATTATACATTTCCTTGTCTGAATGATCAACGGAATTGTCTTGATCAGGTGTTGCTTGGTCTGAAGGAGTGTCACAGCAAATACTACAAGTGAACTGTACGACGCTTAAACGTTTACGTGCCTTGTAATAATCGATTCTACTGATACCTGCAAAATACAAATTTTTCATCTTATAACAAAATTAAAAAAAATAAAGTTATGTTTTATTGATAATACATGTATATATCGTTCTAATGAGCGATAATCGGATTAGTATCGGCACGCGCCGGTGTTAATCCAATTACGTGTCACTGAATAAACACATACATGTATGACCGATAATTTGATTATTAAACGGCACGCGCCGGTGTTTATCCTATCACGTGTCACTGATTAAACACATACATGTATGACATTAAACCAGCACACGGGAGATGTATGATGATAATTTATTAAAGTCATTTTCATTTTTTGTGGTCAAAATATGTATGAAAGTGATTAAATGTGTATCAAAAATAAATCCTTTTTATTTAAAAAAAATTTTGGATACAGTTTGATGCACGCTCATTCTAATTTTCACCGTTACGAATTTTAATTGTTTAAGTAATGAGTCATATATATTTTTTGTACATATCTGACATACCAAGTCAATAAATATATCTTAAACTATATCATTCATCTAAAATTACTGTAGTTTTTTTATTTTGATAAATATGGCGGTCAGCTTCCGTTAATTATTACGCAGTCAATAATTACATTTCCGTTAACTATTACACACAATTCTATATTTCATTTAGTATAAACGTTCATTGCCAATGTAACATTATTATGTCTTACAAAACAATAAACTGAAGTTTACAAATTTTTAGTTATTATTATTACGACTTACGTATGAATTATATGTAAATGGAAAAATGAAACATTACTCACCAGTATTGCAGGTTCTGTGTTGCACCTTCTCACAAATGTCACACGTAACGACATGTTGGGGAACAGTCTCCTTGCACGCAATACACAAAACGGACAATATCATTTAATAACTAATCATTTAATAAATTAATATGATTATGACAAATATACACACAAAAATAAAAGTCTGTAATAATATTCCTCCACTTATTTATCAGACAATATTAATAGGAAACACGCTTAATATTAATAAAACTGAAATGTTGTAGTAAATACGCGTTTTTATGTATATCTTCACAAGTTTGAGTAAATGATATTATTAAGAAATGTGTGTAAATAATTAGCAAAAGCTTTCTATAACATCAATACTCATTTGTAACGCGTGATGTTACATATTTAATAAATATTTCTTACTTAATGCGCTAATAACGAAATTAAATTATAAATTAGCATCTTTACATTAAACAACGGGACTTTAATCCGATTTTAGTCCGTAATTAAACAAATGAAAACTGTGATTAGTTTATTAATCACCAAAATTAGATTTTTAAAAAAAATGTAAATTTTGCAACTGATATGTCAGAAAAACAAATAAATTTAAACAAAAATCTTAAAGATTATATATAAGTCTTACAATATTTTCAAAATATATTAACGGTTCTTTTAAAGTCCAACATTTAAAACAGGGGTCGAAATGTCTTAGTCAGTAGGGGTCGAAAAGTCATCTTACAAGGGGTCTAAGAGTCAAGGGGTCTAGATGTCATCTTAATATCCTAAGGGGTCGAGAAGTCAAGGGGTCTAGATGTCTTACTTGCTTTCATAGATCAAAGGATTTTGACACTAATAGTCACTATAATAAGACAATGTGTCATGCGCAACACCTGCATCCCTACCTCCAAGTTCAAGGTCACACTCAGAGGTCAAAAGTTAAAATAAAGTTAGTCTCTTTTAGGGTATATTTTGTGGCTGATCAAGAACTTCTTCAGGATTTTGAAATAACTAGGCACAAATAGTCACAATGATAAGTGGATATGTCATGCATAACACATATGTCCCTACCTTCAAGGTCAAGGTGAAAAAAGGAGGTCAAAGATTTACATAGTCTGTAATTGGGTATATTTTGTGTCCAGTCCATAACCTGGGATTTTAAAAATACTTTGCATAAATAATTTCAAAAAATAAGATGATATGTTAGGTGCAAAACATGGATCTCTACATCCAAGGTCACACTTAAAGGTCAAAGTTGACAAAGTCTGTTATAGGGTATATTTTGTGTCTGATCTACAACTTCTACAAAGTTAAAGGAATTTTGAAAATACTTGGCACAAATAATAATATTGATAAGACGATATGTGATGCAGAACACCTGCACCCCTACCTCCAAGGTCATGGTCCCACTTAGAGGTCCAAGGTTAACATGATAGTATTTAAAATTCCGTGTTTCATTTTACTAGTATTTTTTTAATGAATTTATTGTTGCATTTGCAGATCTAGCATTGATCATAATGTTGGACTGAAAGTCCTAAAATCCATATCTCAATCTTTTGAAGTAGCACAATTTAATGCTTCATATAAACTTCCCAGAGGCGGGGGAAGTTGGTAACTCTGTTACAAATTCTTGTTTTGTTTGTTTTATTTTTTCAAAGCTCAAACAGTTTTCATTGATGTGAAACTGCTAGCATATTCTCTATAAAATGTTTATATGCATTTTGTACATGCGTAGTGAATGTCAGGTCGATATTTCGCCTGTCATGTGACAATAATTACGCCTGACACCACAAAACGTTCATGTGCATCTCATATGCCGAAAAGCTTTCAGAGTCCTCAGCCTGTCATATGTATCTAAATAAATTCCTAGTAGGGCTTGATTTTAAAAATGAGTTTGAACCAAGGATCATTGCAAAATAGAAGCAATTTTGATTCAGTTTTATTTCACAGATGACATTTTGTATGAAATATAATTGAAATGTATATTCGTTCAAAAGATATTAATCCCTCAATCATATTGAGTCTATCAAACTGATTTTAAGTATTATGGTGCTCATTCAAAAACTGAAAGTGTTGATAAAACCACGCTTAAGCAATCAATACTCAATGCATTCTTTTCGATTTAAGATTCATTTCATTATGCTGCCCAAGAGTAACATGACATTATTCTACCAAACAGGCACATTTCATTGTACTACCAACCCGATACATTTCATGATACAACCACACAGATATATTTCACTATCCTACCAAAGATATACGTTTCATGGTACACCCAAACATATAAATTCATTATTACTACCATACGGATACGTTTCCTGATACAACCAAAAAGAAACATTCTAATGTACTACCATACAGATATATTCATTATACTACTAAACATATACAAAACATTTTTATGCAAAACATATACGTTTAATAATACTACCAAACAGGTACACTTTCCAATGCACACATGATTTATTCTATATTACATAGCACACGATATATTATGATATTCATGTACATTGCAGGATTTCTAAATCTCAGTTACATTGTTGAACCACCATACGGAAGGTAGGAATAATTATTGCATTTTATCAGATTGTTTTATGTTTTGTCTTAAAATATTTATTGTCAAATTTATTTTATTAGTGCCCAACCTATTCATGTTTGGATTTGTATTAGTAAACTCTGTATTGCTAAAGCTACAGTCTCACTTACATCCTGGCAGAGCCCCGGCAAAGCCCGGTAGACGTCCGGGTGATCCCGGAACGACCGGGGTACGACCGGGAACAACCTGGAGTACATCCGTAACTCGGCCGGCAACGTCTGGGATGATCCAGGATGATCCGGAAACATCCGGCATTCGACCCCGGATGGAATAAAATATTTAATATCACCGGGGTGGTCCGGTATGATCCGGGAAGGTATAGCTTTGCCGGCTTCATCCTTAGCTCTGCCGGGAACGTCCGGGGTTATATCGGGGAAGTACCGTAGATCTGTCGGCACAAACCGGGGATGATCCGGGGTATGATATAGCCGGTAGAGCTACGACAGAGCTACGGTAGAGCCCCGGTATATGCCAGCAGAGCCCCGGTAACCAAAGGCAGAGCCCCGGAGGATAAAGGTAGAGCTACGTTGATCCCGGTAGATCCCCGGCAAAGCCCGGATCATTTCAAAAGAATAACGACAATTTGTGATGATTGCACTTGTTTGTATTAAAACCCTTCCCGTTTCCCTTCTATCCAGTATGGCATAAGGATTTTTTCAGAAAATCATCTTTTAAAATTACTATTTCTGGAACAAAGGGATTTAAAATTTATTAAAAATAAAAAAGTATCAATGTTAAAATTTTTTGGGGCGTTTTAATTTCCCCCGGGGTTTACCGGGCTTTTCCTGGATTCCCTGGCCCCTCCCGGATGACTGGGTTTCCTGTTTGGGCTCGGGCCGGGGCTTTTCCGGCGTCTTTTCCGGGAAAGGGCCGGGAAGACCGGCATAAACCCGGAGTTTTAAACTTTGGCTCTCCCTTTGGATGCCCGACCATGCTGGGGGGTTAGTTGGGAATTTACGAAAGTGTTCCCGGGGGGTAAGTGTGACCGAAAAAAAATTTTCACCCGGATCTTTCCCCCGGAAATCCCCCCTGGTTAAAATTTCCCGGGGGAGGGTTTCCTTTGGGCTCCCCGGGAAGTAAGTGAGCCAAAGTTAAAGCTAAAGATATTAAAATTTAAATTTGAACATTGTTTTTTAAATGATGTCCTTCAAAGAATGACTTAATCCATTTTAGTGACATTTTTAATAAAACTTAATTTGCATATTTTGTACTGCTTTCATTTCCAAACATGTATATATACATTAAACAAGTTGTTTTTTTTCAAATTCAAAAATCCTGAATGAATAGATAAGTATGAAATATGCTAGTTAAAAGTACAAAGTTAATATTATACAAGGTATGTCACTGTTATTTATTCAAAATGGTTAAAGATACGATATTTAAGGTATATGTTTATCATTTGTTATTTTTCAATTTAGATCCGTTTCGTATCCGCAGCTATATCACGTGTCATACAATGATATAATATATATGTTCCAGCAATACGCAGGTATCTCAATATTGATACTCTTTTAGTGTAGTACAATTGTATATGCAAAAATATTTTAGTTCGATTTAGTTGAAAGATATTAGCTTATTGAAAAACTCTCGAATCCGTTCCTGGAACCAACCAGTACTAAACAATGCGTAAAGTTTCTTGCTGGATGAAACAACGGTTTGCCCCTGACGAGGGTTTGATCCCCCCCGCGGTCAGCAATCCTTTGATTACTGGTCCGACGCGTTCACCACTCGGCCACGCCAAACTTAATATTGTTTGGTTTCCAAGCACCTTTGAACTTGTTGTTTGTCATTTTTGACAACATTCTTGAAACAATTGATTATGTATATTTTCAACTTTCAAAATCAGATATCACAAACATCAGTCACTCTAATGGAAGTGTGGCCGGAGGACTTATTCTTACGATATATGGAAGACATTTTGGCGGTAGACTGTCATCAAAGAGAGCTTACATCGATGGTAATTATTTGATAATTATAGCGCATACATACTGTTTTATTTTCACAATGTATAATTATAATATATTAGTATTAGATCTTGTAGTATTTCTTGCTTACGGTTACAGTATAGAAAAGACATTTAATCGTCTCATGCCTTTGAAATCATATGGTCAGAAATAAGTAAGAAAAACTATGAAAATATAATCGTTTTGATGAAAGTACTAGATTGCATTACAGTTATGTGTTTTTTAGATACGCCGTGCGTTGTGACAGAAGTAATGCCAGGTAAACACATTACATGCCATGTAGCAGCAAAGCCGGAAATATTAGGTTCTGACTTTGAAGGAAATAGAGGCGTGAACTACGAATACTGGACAAACATGACTATAGATGGTATAGAAACCATCCTGTGGCTCGATAATCTTGACCCGGGTTATAATTTTCAACGGCTTGACGCAGCCAATCTTGATTTCGATGATGTAAATGGTACAAGAGGTCGGCATGCTGGTAAATTCACATTTTATTTCAAGCCACCTCACACTGGGCATTACCGGATCACCGTAGAAATGTATATGAGAGGAGGAGGAGCAGCCAAACTATATATGGATGGCGTAAGTAGCGAAATTTTAAATTTCCATTACTTTAACAGTGTATTGGCCGGTTTGTGCAGGTCAGATCATGCCGTATGTGAACAACATATAATATGTTTAACAACATATTACATTTTATCAATTATTGATTTATTTTTTAAACAAATTTAAGGTTGAGAAAATGTCATCTTCTTTCCGATACGGACATTCAAGAACGATGGATGTCATTCTACATAACGAAGTAAAGTAAGTTTATTCAAAGATACATAAATTACACAAATATTTTCATTCGTCAGTAATTATTTTTTCTCTATAGTTAAAACTTTTGATACAAAGATTGCCAGTGAGAAGTATAGCAAGTATTATAGTGATTACTACGACAGGGACACCAGCCGTTCGTGGGACAGACGTTATTCGAGACCTCTGATAGTCCAAAACAAACTTTAACAAATACATAGGGGATATTAAAGTTTTTCTATTAATACGGGACTTATTTTCAATGTTTGATACGAAATTTGATAATATATATTTTGACCATATAATTCGGAAAACTTCTCCTTTTATTTTGTGTATTGGCTGCATGAAGAAGAAATGTCCGGTAAGTCAACAGTGAAAATATACAAATATGTTTAATTGCAGTGAAACATGTTTTACAGTAAGAGTACGAAAACATTTTATTTCAATAACATATCTCAATATTTGATTGATATGAATTTATGAATAAAACTGATTATTTGAAATAAGTCGAACTTTATCCTATATTGTTTTAACATTTGAGTAATCTTGAATCGAGTAAATTTCGGCTGATGTGAAAATATTATTTATCGGTAGCGTAAAGGTTTTATCTTTGGTTTTAACACGTTTCAGTAAATTTATAATTATCTGACGAATCTGTATTAAATATAGCACATGATAATTATATATGTATTTATCGCATGATTTTGAATTGTGTCTTTGTTTGTTCTAAGTCATTGTATATTGTAAACTTTCAATGGAAATTTCAAACTGTATTGATATATAACAGGGCTGTTTATTTCCTTTGAATTAAAATGAAAATAAATAAATTGATACATAAGAGTTGATTTTCTTTTTGCATCGAGTATTTATCATTTTTTTTTTTAAAGAGGTTGGAATAGAGCAAGGGAAACACATAATACAAGTAGCAAAACATAGATTAAAGAGATGCAATTTGTTCCCACACTTATGTCATAGGCCTACTGTAAAATGTACAAAACGTTACTCATTAAGTAGTATATTCACAAGACCTACAATTGAAGGATACGTCAACTGAAAGAGTTATTACCTCTTACAAAAGTTAAAGGCATTTACATTCACCTAATTGACTTATTATCATATATAGCTAAAAGGTAGCTTTCGTCAGCATTAGTAGGAATTTGCTTTACATTTAAAACAATCAGGAAAGGGCACACGAGGAGGAAAATACTGAACATATACGAATTTTTTTTGCTTATTTCTGTGACAAAAATAGTGAAATTGCAATAGAATAGTTCTAATCGATGACACCGGTTAATAACGGGGTTATAACACTGGCTAGGACGACATCTGCAAAACAGTCACGCGGCCAGACGGCCTAGACATATTTTAGTACAGAATCCATTCTCGATGTGCCCCAAGCCAATGTTATACTATTTTAATTGAATAATTCCAAATTTTGTTGCTATTACTAAACAAATACCAAATAACATTTTACAGATATCTATTTCAATTGATTTACCATTCGACTGAAGGAAGTGTTTACATGAATACAAAAGCAAAATATTATAATACGACATTTACAAACACTATGGTTAAAAAAGCGGACCAAGAACAGCAGAGAATAAAGATAACGTCTACTGTCCTAAATGAGGTTCAGGTATGAAAATTATATTACTTTTCAATAACAGTGATATATTTGTAAATCCTTTTAAAAGAATTTTTCAATAGAAATATTTTAACTTTAAAGCGAGTAATAATATAATTTTATAATTGATTGTCTTTTTATAAAAGCGTTATGACGCGTCGCTGTAATTTGCATATTTTCATTTTGGCGAACACTAATAATTGCCTTTTTTAATCGGTGTGTTTGTTTGTGTTATTTATACTAAAGACTAATATGACATTGTTTTAACTGTTATTTGAAAGCGATTGAGTTATGATACTACTTTGTTAATTCAAACAGAAGAGTATTGAATGAATTAACGATAGTCTGTATTTCTTAGATAGTTCCGTTAACTGAAACAATGTCATTTTACTTTTAATTGAAATATGTTAATATATTAATATAATAATAAAAATCCTATTTTCATTTCATTTTTCTTAATAGAATAATAAAATCTGATTTGCAGGATCTCGTTTTCATAAGAGAATTAAAGCAGAATCATGTTTTTGAGGTTCAAACGGTTACAATAGATTCAGTGTCGCATGATTTGTTCAGGTTTGGATTGTATGGTGTATTTACAGGTAGACATATAATTAATCAAATACTGATGTTGTTTATTGTCAAAAGAAACGTACCGCATAATACTTCAAATTTAATGTCCATTGATTAAAAACTATCATTGTAATCGAATGCTTTTGAGACAAAGTCATAGACTAGTAAAATTTCAGCGTGAAGTACATGTTTTGATAATAATCTTTTATATTTGCCGGGTAAAACAAAATGTTTTCACAAATTCAGTACAAAAAAGAAACAAACAAATTTATTTTACAAACGCTTACATATTCATCAAAAGATACTTTTCTTTGTAGAACCATTGTCTATATCATTTACTGAAAAAGAAATCCAAGATTCACTGTTGGCTTTGCCAATATGGGGACCGCACGAATCGGTTTCAGTTAAGAGAAGTTATAGTCCAGCTTTATCAATACCAACTTTTACTTATGAAATCACGTTCATCACTACAAGAGGTAAGTGCTAGTTTTGCTTTATATAACTTGTTTAATATTTATAAATAAGATGGAGTTTTCAAAGAATAGCGAAATTTCGTTGGTGCAAATAAGTTTATAAAGATTCGATTACGGATTTGGCTATGAATTTGTTTCTCTGAGAGATCTTTTGCAATCGTTGAGGTGACTGAATAATACTCATTAGGAAAGAAACAACCATGAATTTGAACCGAATTTGTTATCATATTGTTTAATGAAAACCAAACACATCATTTCCAAATGCTTGTCATTCAATCACTTATTATCTATACGTATTCTACATGTATTTGAGTCACAATGAATATATGTTTTGCAGGATTTCTTCCACTTATTGACGTAATTCAAGTCGGAGACAATAACCTAATCCCTCACAAGGTGACAAAAGTCCAATCAGGAGTTCCAGATTTAGACACAGTTGTTCTAATGCTTGAAGGAACTGTTTCAAAACCATTTTCACTGCAATTACTGAATGCAGGAAATATCACCGTACGTTTAAGAGGAGATGCATTCGAAATAAAAAAATGCCTGTTAAATGATATAATATGATGTTTCATTTTGCTTGTGCACGATGCATATTATTAGATTCGTCCTTGATGTTTTGAGATTCAACATTTATTTTACACCTATTAAAATGTTACCAAGGAATTTCAAGCATTTGCTACACTTGACTGTCCAATACGAATCATTTTTTCGGAACAAATGTATTCAATTTATCCATGTTTTCATTTTCAGAATTCATAACAATTTTATGTGCTTTTCCTTAGTAACTAAGGGTATGAAATAGATATTTTACGATACATTGTTGAATAATATACAGATTCCATTGAACGGGTACTTAACTGTACTCGTTAAATGGAATTCCTCTTTCTTCTCAAAATCATAGAATAACCTCTGAATATTACGATTCTTCAGTTGCACATGCATTCAATTCAATATATATTAAAGGAAGCAGCATATTATATCGCAACGTTTTTCTTCACACTTCTAAATATATATAATATTCTTCACTTCAGTTGGAGCCAGTTTTAAATGATATGTTTGAGTCAAAATGTCCAGGGAATCTTGACGGCAAGAGCTCTTTCAATTATGATAGTTTTGAAGAAAGAAGCTACTCTTATAGTGATTTCAGATGGCATAGGGTTCGAAGTACAGAAGCATTTTGTGGACGATATGCACTTATAAATCCAAGCCTGATATATAGTGATCGTCATGGAACCCAACTAATACGATATGGAATGGTAATATTAATTATGTAATACATTGTGTACCGATCAGCAATAAAAGAAATGTTTCGATTTTTCTTTTTTCTTCGTTATGAGACGTCGTTAAGGTATGGCTTTATGCCAGTTACATTGAGTATATATCTTTATTTAAATCATTTATAATTTTCATTTAATGAAAAATGTATTATAGTTGAATTTTGATCCTTTTCTTGAATTTTGCTTTCGTCGATCTTACTAGAACTGATCACTGTTAGCTGTATGTTAGAAGAATATATGTGTACATATGGGGTAAATGAGAAAACCGCGTTATGACGAAAAACGTATTTTATTATTCTATTTTTATGTCTTATAAGTAAAAATAACTGCAGACAGAAATTGATTAAGCTACATCATTAACTGTGTAACAGACACACCATGAGTGATGTGGATTTTATTTAAAGAATAAGTATTCACTGAATATCATAAACTAGACCAAAGCTAATTGTTGGTATAATCACCTCAATTATTCATTCAAAATGCATAAGTCTGTACAGAAGTAAAGAAAAGAAATACGTGTAAGCATTGAGAATTGAAAAAATACCTTGAATTGTTATATTTTATAAAAAAAATTCTGAATTTCCTTCAGCTAATTTTACTTTATATATCATATTGTGTAAATCTTTTTGTACAATATGCATCACGCTGTACTTAAGACATAGTTCTATTCTGACACAATGAAGGCCTGATAATCATGAAATACATATTCTTACCTATGTTTTTTCAGGTGTGTTTTGCATATAAAGGCTTCCTACAAAATAAAGTAGGGGTGTACTACTCGTTCAAGGGTCGTAGTAGTTTTCGTCATCAAGATTTCTTTTATCATTTTAAGACGGATTCGGACAAAGTGTAAGTATGATCATCATTAATGATGTTGTTATAGATTAAGAAAAAATAAGCTATAATGAATGATGACTAACAATGAAAGCATTCTTGTGATCTTTCTTCGGCAACCACATATATACCGTAGGAAGATCCATAATTCCCCGGACTTTGTTTACAATTCTGACAAATGTCATGTTTACTTCATAAAATTTACACCTGCGCAAAAATTGATGTTTCACCTATTCAATTGCAAAATATGTTTGATTTAAAACACCCGGTAAAAAGAGTACCGCCTCTGTGGTCGAAGGGTTAAAGTCAATGACTTTTAAGCAAGTTACGTCTCTGGCATGGGTTCGATCCCCGGGAGAGGCTTTTGTAGTTTAGCACAGATGAAGGTAGTCTGCTACTGGTGTACCTCTCGAGGAACGATGGTTAGGAGACTACCCGCCTATATGACTGACATACTGTTGGAAAAAGGCGCAAAATAAAACAAACAATCAAACAAACAAAACAGGTAAATCAAATAACCACTGAAACGCTCACATAAAAGAACGCGAAGTTCGCTGACATTTATAATACACCAAAAAGGCTTGTTACAAATATGGATCTTGACCAAAATTTGACGTAGTTAGTATAAAACCTGAAAAAGTTCATGCCTAAATTTCATGCCATTTGAACATTTGATTTTTATACAATAATTATAAAGTTTTCAGGTTTGTAGTTGCAATGTTTATTTTTCAAAAAACGTCGTCATTAAAGCGTCAAGAAAGCAGCACTTTCATAATTCCATAATCATTAGTCGACAGTCCGTGTAGCATCCTTTAATTGCATCTTAATGAGAAAAGAAACACGACACAAGTATCTTGTTTGTCAAACAAAAGGGTTTTAGAAGTTTCGACGTTTCTCAGACGTTGGACTTATTTTAAAGATAATATATATAGTTGACAGGATGAAAAATGCGCAAGGCGGCAACGTACTCCGTCGCTGTGGCAATTGAAAGAAAAAAGAAATATACTGTAGTGTGTCGCCATATTTTAATGCGATTTTAATATGGCTTTCAATTGATGAATTGCATGTATCACATATAAGTTTCAAGTATTTATATTATTTATCCAAAACGTTTTTTTTTTTGAAATTAAGTAAATTCAAAGCCTTTGGATTAATTTGATTTTCCAATCTAGTCTAGGAATAATAATCGACGGTAAACAAAAACTGAAACATTTTTCTTATTTTCTTACATCTTATTTGTTTTTTTAATTTCTAATTTTATCACACACATTCTAATGAGATAAAATTATATAAAGAAATATAGAAATGTAAATATGTTTGGCCTTCAACTTGTTAGCACACTTACGGTGTATGGCATTCGCGATTTTTCGACAATAGGACACCTTATACATAGATCCCTACATGACTATGATGTTTTAAATTGAAATTATAAGATAAGTGGATTGCAATAACATTTACAAAATATATTTGTTAACAAAAAAAGGCGCATGTCAATGCTTGTGGTATAATCGGTCGTTATTCAAATGAAAGGCCATAATAAGGATCAATCCGTTGTATAAGAACATAATTGTATCATAGTTTGGAGACCTTTCTGTTGAAAATGTGTCAGGGTTAAATCGTATACATATACATGCACAGTGCGTTAACTGGAGTGCGGGTATTAGTTACCCGCACTCCAGAGCATGCCCATTGATTGGCCCATTTTTGCTGGGGTTTACATATTTTGACGGCAGAGAAAAGGCAAGCGACAGAAATGTCATATTCAGATGTTTGTTCATTGGTTCATTTTTGCCGGGGTTTCATATTGTGACAACAGGGAACGTGTTTTTATGTTTGACTATGATACAAAAGAGAAAGAACACCAAAACACTCTGCAATCTGATTAATACTCGGAGGCTACGCCCCCTCGTACAATCAGATAGCCTCGTGTTTCGGTGCTCTTTCTATTACTTATTTTCCTAATTGGTTATAGAGCATCGATCTAGTTTGCGTACAGCAACAAATAATTTGAAAACTTTTAGTATGTTCTTGATGTCAACGCTTATGAAGTTGTGACAACGTTCAGACTGCGTATGAATACATTGTTTTAAAAATGTATGCCTAAATTCCGGGAATTTCTGGATCATCCCTCATATTAAGTCTTCATCACATTGAAACACATATCTCTTTTTGTGATATTTGATTGTAAGTTATGTAATGCCTATCTATCGTAGCTAAGGTCTTATATGATGTGTTACAGGTCACAGACGTGGCATTACACTTGTATCAACATGTTCGACATGGTAAGAACGGACCAACCTGGTTACACAGATTACCGTCTTCATGATCTTTATGTTTATCGCCTCAATGGCGTAGTAGACGCATATATTGACTCTGTAAGTCTTGCATCGAAACCGACAACAAATGACCCAGGTAATTTTGTTTTGAAATTTAGAACATATTTCTTTCATGAGGTTTATGTATATGCTTACTTACTAAAAATAGGCATTGACTTCAAGTACTGATATGAATGTAATGGTAAATATTAATGAAACCGTTTTTACTTTGTCTTAAAAAAAGTTTGAATGGCGGTTATATTTAATTACATTATACTTGTATTTAGACCCCTGTGGTATGACAAACATCAAATGAGCCGCGTCACGACAAATCCCACATAGTGCGTTTGTGACCAGCATGGATCCAGACCAGCTTGCGCATCCGCGCATCCGCGCAGTCTGATCAGGATTCATGCTGTTTTCTTACCAACCTTATAACAAGTAGAGAAACTGATAGCTAACAGCATGGATCCTGATAAGACTACGTTAGTTTTGTCGTGACGCGGCTCAAATTTCATTTTATTGCGTATCATCAAAAATATACACTTCTTTGATCATTTGAACACACACAAAGTCATTAAAAGACATACATCAATCGTCTTAGTGAATCAAAACTTCAAAACTTCAAAATTTTATTGCATTAAACAAATACATGTTTATAGCAAGTACAAAATATATAAACACAAACAACACAAGTACATGGATTTTTTCAGAAGAGCCTTACAATCATATGAATAAAATACAGATCACATTTGATAGGATTAATTTCTTAAAGTGTTAGCATGATATATAAATTTGCTTAAACCATTAATTACAGTTAACGATGATTCAGACATTAAATTGATAAACTTTTGCTAAGTCGGCCATGTGTAGTAATACCGTTTAAGATACTTTTTTTCTCAAATCGGAGAACTTCGGGCAAATAAGTAAAAAATGATATTCATTCTCTATTTGAATAAATTGACAATTTTCACAAAAACGTTCATTTCTTGGAATATTACGATATCTTCCATATTCTATAGCTAAATTGTGTGACGATGTTCTGAATCTAGATAAGGCTATTCTATACTTTGGTTCTTTAATTACACTTAAGTATTTTTCTAAATCAAAAGTATGTTTAAATAAACTGTATGTATCAAGACGAGGTGAATTATTTATCAAGGTATACCATTGTTCGTAATACAAACTAAGAATTCTGAATTTAATTTCTTTAAAACATTTAAATCATTTAAAACATCTGAGACTAATCACAAATTTGAAAAGGTTTGAAACTCAATTTGGTAAAAATCCCCAAAGGAAATTGATGTATACTGGATGCGTATTAATTTTGTGTTATTGGGTAATTGTGTTATATTGTTGTGTCCACGTATATCATTCATCATATTGCAACACAAAAAAAGATTCATGCATCGGATGAGATCATTCAAGGGGCAACCTATGGGGTATTTGTAAGTTAGTAAAATTATCGCTGAAACATTAAAATTTCACAATTCTAGCACAAGAATTACATTTCATTTCTAATTTTTAGATGGATAACATGATATTTGATAGTAAAAGTAGTAATTTAGGTAGGATATAATCCTCAAAATGATTAAAAAAATAAATAAAAAAATGAATTTCCATTGGCGCTACGCGATTCATGATCATTAAACATATTACATATTAGACAGTTTTCGGCTTATATCTACTTCATAGTATGTTAAGGTATTAGGACCCTAAAGGGCACTATCAGGAACTAAAGAATTGACATCATAGGTCGGATGTAAACCTTAAAGTACACTTGTATGCAAAATTTAAACAAAGTTTACCGTACGGAAATCAAGTTATGGCCACTTTTCTGAACTCAAACTAGGATGTTATGAGGGCCCTTTTTTAGAAATGAGGAACCTTTAAATGATCTGCAATAATATTCTAATGAAAAATGTTTTCCCATGTATTTTTGTTAAGAAACAAATAGTACCATTCAGCTAACAATCCACATAAGCAAAATTATGGTTTCTACTCAAAGTTTATGAAATCTGTATTAAAATGTTACCCTACCCAAACCATTTTTACCACATGTTTGACCATTTTTCTACTTAGGGACTCCCTAATTAAAAATTCTTAAAATTTACCCAATTGCGTGCCTGTTTTCAAAGTTTCCCTAAATTTTTAAAAAAGTATATTGGTTGATCTTGTAAAATATGAAATACTTTTACCGTCTAGTTTTGATAATAATACACTTTGAAAATATCAGGTACCATATTTTTTACTAGATAATACTACATAATTTAGCCAATAAATGCCTATATAAATTAAAAATTCAAAATTAAACACATTTTTCTTTCCATATGGGACATGAGAGATACATAGATAATGTTAAAAGAAAAAAAGAAAGAAAAGAAAGTTGACCCTTTAGGGGATTGAACCCATGGCCCTCATTTTCAAAGTAGTTAACAGTAATTCTAGCCTATTTGAATACTCTTCAAAGCGGACGTAATGCATTAGGGTGCTAATACCTTCAGTCTAAATATCGAATATTGAATATTTCATGAATACAATTAATTCATACTAAACATTAAAAATGAATTATTGAGCCGTTGAAAGTGAAATACCAGCAACGTAATCATAATTCTGCATTTTGTATTAATGTTCATTCAATATTGCATCATTCTTATTAACACTTGGTAAATGATATTTGTTTTTTCTGATCTGTCCTAGGTTAATATAAAATAAAGCCTCGCTATATGGGACATTCTGATGACAGGCTTTTGATAGTTCTGTCGATGCATACAACATTGTAATGTATAAAGGTATTTGTCATTACAGACGCTCATCTACAACGAAAACGACCAGCATATTCTCGACAAGCATTAATTGATAATGTACGCGTATATGTATTAACAAATGGATCATATCGAGTTATAATAAAACCACTTGAGTGCGGGCACGGATTTCCTCTATTTGAACTAGCAAATGTCGTAAGTAAAAAGCATGAAAATAGAGTTAATGTTTTCTCTGATGTAATGAAATGCTTTTGAGATTGAATTTTTCTACTAAGCTGCTTGAAAATGTCCGCCGTTTTGGAAAAATTTGAAATACCAGAGAATGCGTCCTTGATATTCAAAGCTGAATTTTTACGTTGTTACCTTGCGACCAATTATTAATGAAACCTACATCATTCGCCTTGTTGAACGGTTTTTTAGTATTGCAGTCAAATATTTGAAACTAAGAATATGTAGATTAATTGATAAGACATATGAAGCTCTGATAAACCTAAAATGCAACAATGGACACATAAAATGTGTGACTTGAACTTGCAGTAACTGTGAAAAACTGTTGCATTCAACCCTTCTGTTATTTTAGCTAAACGTTTTTAATAAGTGCTTGTGTGTATGTTTCTGTTTTTCCATTATGAATAATGCCTACATGTATGTTAAATCTAAATTATATTCAACCGAATAGTAATTATATTTGTAAATATATACGTAGTAATTTCAATTAACACACAAACACAAAAAGAAAAATATAAGAATGATTGAAGAAGTATGATTGTATTTCAGAATAAGAAATCACCAACCGACACAACAGTCATGTTCTCCACAACAACAGTGAGCAGCATAAATTCTTCTCCGAGAAGTTCTACTGCTGCTTCAGTTTCATCAACAACATCCAGTGAATCTTCAACAGTGTCATCAATGAACTCAGAATCTATCCCCTCTCCGACAGTGTCAACTCAATCACAATTTAAAACAATGGATGGACTATTTTCCGCGGCAAGAGTTTTGGCAGCTTCGCCGCCAGTTACAGGACTTTTTGACGTAACATTTAACGGCAAAGAGAAAAAAGGTAATGCTACTGTAGTAAATGATTATTTAAATCACTTCAATGACTAATAGTATAAGAAAATCCTTACTAGTACGAAACAAAAGATTTCTCTGATATTTAACACACATGCATACAGTAGGTAAGAAGAAATACATAAATGTTCCGGAACTATGCTTTTCAAGAACTATGCTTATATTTCATTTAATATTTTTTATAGTATAAGCTTTTTCATGCGCTTATTACACTAGAAGGACACGTGTCTCTTTTGCGAGTAATTTTACATAATCCATTTACAAAAGACGAACATTTACTTTTGAACTGCAGACGGCATATGTTGAGCACGATACTATTGAAAGAAAAAAAAAACTGTGCCGTTAATCAATCGTTCGAATGGATTATTAAATGCTTTTTTTGCAATTACGAATTAAAAGTATGCATTTTTATTTCAATTGTGTTATTTTTTAAGGAATAAATGTGTCGCTCACTGCTGTTGAATTTAAAAAAGAACTGGAATCAATTGAAGGAATCGGTTCGTTAGAAGTATCTAAGATCGGAGACTGTGCAAACTTTCATGTTATTACGAGGTTTATTACACTGCCAGGAAATCTTCCACAAATGAGGGTTCGTATAACTTTTTGTTACCTACTTTCAAAATTATTCTGTATTGATAATGTAGATTTATTTAACTTTTCCATACATTGTTATTCTAATATATATTCGAATACCAACAGTTCCAAACGAGCAAACTTATGTTCAATTGGTTATTAATTAGTATATCATGAAACAAACAGTCGCATTTCGTGTGTCTGTATATAAATGTTATTAATTATTTATATCGCAGGCAAATTTTAGCCAGTTAAAGGGCCTACAAGTATCTGGAAGCATTATAACAGATTTGTATGGTGGACTCAACTACAATCCACTCATGGGTGACATGGTTTCTACAGTACATCAACTACCGCAAGTTAGACTATTTATCAATGATGTCCCAACTTCATGTACAGGCAACTGCTCTTTTCAATGGATTCAAACAATAACCCCGGTCATAACTGAAGTGAACCCACGATCTGGTACTAATTGCAATTTATAACGAAGAAATAACTCTTTATTTAAGTGTGTTCTTACCCATTTAATACATAGAACTTGCTGTATTTCATAATGACACTTTTCTTAAATTGTGAAAAAATACTTTCCAAAATTATAGTTTAGTTACAATCATGCATGCATGTTTTTTTATATTTCATATCAACACATTTTGGGTTTTCATATTTTTAATTTAGGATCTGAGGCTAAAGCAACATCTATTGATATATCCGGTTCAGGTTTGAGCACAAACGTTACCCATGCTTATGTTAGTATTGGTGGTGTGGAATGTAAAGTGACAACAGTTCGAATAGACAGTATCTCTTGTAATGTAGGTGCCGGCCCCTTAGGCTCCTATCCTATCCTTGTCAATATCGCTGGCAAAGGTCGGGCTATAGGAAACGTTCATTTTACATATATATCAGAAATAACTGAAATAAGTCCAACTTCTGGCAGCATAGGAGGTAAGTCATTAACATGAGTCTAAAACAGGATTTAACAGTGATAATTTGAATACATAAACTATCATTTTTAGAGGTAAATGGGTAAAGTCCCTATTTATGCATAATGTTGTGGGCTATGAAATATATCTTATATTTTTTCATAAAATCTATCACCTATAAAACTAATTTGGTTCCATAATCTTATGGTCGATTCTCAAATAAAAACCGGAAAGGATGTTTTTAACACTCATTGATATTGTACGTTAACAGGAAAAAATTGCTGGAACAAAATATTACAATGCTATTTAAGAAGATTTCTATCCCTTTTATAATGATTTTGTGCATACGCCAATAATATCCAATGCAAGTTAATGCTACATTCACTTCATACAAGCATTGCGGACGTATTCCTTTTTTAAGTACAAACAATGATGTTTGAAATATATCTTTATCTTTATTCACCTTGAATACAAATATTTACATTGTTTCCAACAAACACAGCAGCAACAACAAAAATAGCGGCGGCGGCAGCATGGACATCAAAATGTTATCAAAGTTAATTTAATTACCTTTTAACGGCGAATTTATTGAAAAGTCATTTGAAGGATTTCAGCAGGCCACTTGCTTTTGCACAAAATCTTTATAAAATATATTGTTTTATTGATCTTCAAAATGTTAAACTTAATTGATTTTGACTGATTATGTCATGTAAAGCAAGTGACTATTGTTCATTCACTGGCAGCAACCATCTTGAGAATCACTGACAACTGTTTACGCCATTTTGCATGTGCTCCCATACAATCTCAAATTATATAAAAATGCCGAGAAGCAAGGTGGCATTTATTTCAAAATAATCCTGCTCTTGCTAAAATTAATATTTTAGTCGAGTTTCACGCAATGATATAGAAAAGGTCAAACCGTTTCTAGATTTACTTGTTGATCTCATGTGTCATTTTGGCCTTAAATTATAAATCTTATTGTATAACTATATGTTGCAAGGTATTACTAAAAAGTTGTAACTTTCTTCCTTTACAATATCCTTCATATCAATCCATTTTAAGAACTGTACAGTATTAAAATATTCGATTAGTGTAAGATTAATCAAATATTTCAGATTTTCATTTTAAAACGCAACTTAATTGATTTAAAACCACATTAACATTTATGTCTAGATTGAATTGAAAAACCGTTATTAAATTGTTTTAAATGATTGAAAATATGTTCCTTTCGTTTCGTATAGGTGGACTGAATCTAACGATAACAGGGTATGGTTTCAACAAAAATGTTACCATTTTAATAAATGGAAAAGATTGTATCGTGACAAGTGTGACCTTTACTAAGATCATCTGCATTATTCCGCCATCTGTAAGGAATGATTACTTATCTTATTTTAAAGGACTAACATGTGTATACTGAATATGATCAGTTTAAATGATAACTCAATAAATTTTATCGTTTTTTTTTCTGTTTAACATTGTAAACGCCGCAATCAGTAACGACTTATCTGAATCTATACCGCTTCCTTTTGTTTACCATTATGACTATCGTAGTCCATTAAAAAAACATTTATATGTTTGAAAATGACATTGTTAACGTTTGTGGTACAAATAATTAAGATAGATCACAGTGATATATATACTTCAATGTATCAATATCTGTAAATATAAAATGCATGTATAAACTGTAATGGAAAAATGTCTGGAGGATTAAGGGTGACCAGATTAAATGAAATTTAATAATTGCTTCTCTTTTTCATGATGAATAAGTGTGCTTTTGCAGAATGTAAGTGGTATATTTGATGTTCACGTGACTCATGGTTCAGGGATAAAGGTGACACCAATTTATGAATATGAATACAAACTGTCAAAAACAGCTATTGTGAGCAGTATTGCACCCGCTACAGTAAATGTTACAGGTAAAACGAGTAGTTTACTGTCGATTTTTTTGACAATTATTTTCTTGTAATTGTTAACAAAGGGTTCATATCTAATACATTTTATAAGTTAAACCGTATCTGTCAAACGTTCTTTCGTTGTTAATTTTAATTTACAGTATATTTTTTAAAGAATTGATAGCAACAACAACAAAAAATATCGTGGAACGTATCAGGCAAATAATTATTAAAGCATTGACGTAACATCAACAGGTGGAAAACTAACAATCCTAGGAGAATCCTTTACAAATGAACAAAATTTTGTTGTGGTTGGATCGGAATTGGCAAGTGTATCATTTTGGTCTGACACCCGCATTGAACTGATCATCGGGGAAATTGATAAAGGATGGAATGTGATAAAAATAGGTGCACAGTATGGATTCGCAATAAATGGGTATGGATCTGTTTTTATTAACTTTGTATATGGATTTAATTTAGTAACCGTGAACATCTTATCTCATTACTTGTGCATAATTATCATCATTGTTTTGTAATAGACTAACGATTAACTATTTTGTCCATTTTTTAGAACAAGTTTTCAACTCCCAAGGATTTATGTAGATCTGAAAGTTACACAAGTCTATCCGCTGCAGGGCTCATTATTTGGTGGAACTGTACTTACTATCGCAGGCTCAGGATTTGGAAATAATATTTCAAACGTTAACGTTACAATCGAAACAACTAAATGTCACGCTATCAATGTAACAAATTTTGAAATCGTTTGTCAGTTAGAATTCACCGGCATAACTCACTTTGTTACAAACAAAGGAGTAGACCCAGGTAAATATGTTGCTTTTATTTATCTAGAGAAGGGAGTTAAGAAAATTGATATCAATAAAATCGTTTACAAGTATGAAAATTGAAGCAGGGCTCGAGACCTTTTTCATGATTTTGAACTTAAACATATATTTTTTTGAATATTTGAGTCAGATATCATAATTTATTGACATAATAGATAATGTTTTATATTGCAAGGATCAGTCACTTATTATGATATTTATAATGACTGTTAAAATGAATTAAATGCAAAATGGAAACACAATGACAATTAAACAAAGTATAACATAAACATAGAAATATTTCAATATATGTTTTTTTGGATTTGCCGATATGACGATAAATATAGAATTTGGTAGGTGTCACTATTAAAATGTAAACTATATTGACAATGATGATTTTAACAATATTTCTTTCAAAAGAGGAGCGTAAAAAGTTACAGTAACAAAAGTATATAACGACTGTCGAAACATAAGTTTGATGGTAGAATTATTTGCTAGGTTGCTTTTCAATCTTTTTCATCTTCAGCATTTGGCGCGTTTTATGCATTCGATAAGCCTCATATCAATATAACTGTTGGAGACTACGTGCAATGGTCATGGGAAACACCTGCATTTGTGAACAATGTAACACATTCAATTATTGAAATAGAAAATCCAAGCTCTGTGACTCAAAAGAAGGACGGTTTTAGCAGTGGGGTACCTACAAGAAATGGTAGATAATAAGTATCAATATAATACTTTATATGATGTATGAACGAACTTATAAATAAAATTGTGACAAAATATCATTCCTTATGACATGCAATACAGTCAAAGAACTCGTTATCTATGATACCTTTGACATTATCCATTGAATAGACACAAACGTACATCTATGCCCTTAAAACTATGGAATAAATCTTTAAATTTAGGTATATTCAGGCACCAGTTTTTGAAGAAGGGCAGATATTATGTTTGGAGCGGATTTGTAGATATATGGTTTATCAAAAATTACGTTGGTACAATTGAAGTTCTCGACAAACGTTCAACAACGTCATCATTGAGTGTTCGAGTTGGTGAAGCAGAAGCTACTCATGACATTGGAGGTTAGTATGAAAATATTGCGCTGGCGTAACAGTTAAGCAGATTTGAACGAAATGTACTCATATATGCACACCATTAGTTAAATGTTCCGATCGAAGATCGTCTAAACTAAGTTTAACTTCTTTAAAATTTATAAGGAAGAACTTTCTGAAATCGTTTACTTCTATAGTTTGAATAAAGCTAGAGGAGTCTCGGAACCGAACGTTCTCCTTTAGTGTCTTCGACATTTAAGTTCTTTTAACAGCGAGATCACTAATTACGTTATAGACCGCATAAACTGATGTGAATGAAAATATACAAACAATAAATAAACATACAAAAAAAACACAACAAATAATATCCGTTATGCTCAGTTATTTATGTCAAAAAAGTGATTGATGCTTCAAATTGATATACCGCTTACACTTTGCGTATACTTGTGCTATGCAGATTTGTGAAATGTGTATATAACCACTAACGATTAAATGGTTTTGTGTTTTGTAATTGTTTTTCGGAAGAAAGTATTTCAAACTACATTTTTTAAGCTATACTACGCCTTTTTCCGGACTATAAGTGTCTTTAGGTATTGTCAACTTAGCTTTTAAGAGACGATTTAATGTTTGTCTCACTTATATACTTCCTATCAAAATATTGACTTGATTAAACTTTATTTGCTGAGTTTATTATTTTTACCTTTAAAATGCAATTCAGCTTAACAAATTATGTTACAATGTAAATCGACATTAATTTACATATGAAAAAAAAAATTGAAGCAGCAATTCAGAGTACGAAAAAAAGTTATAGTAGTCATTGAACGTTTTTTGTACCTAGAAGGTCACAGGTTTTCCTTTTATGTAAAGTAAAAACTGACAAAAACCTTTTTTTCTCAATTGACAAACCCTATTATAGGTTTATATTATAACCCTGAGATGAAAATCGTTCTGGGGGTCAAAATTATTCTTTTCTGAAGGGTGTCATAGGTTTTCCTTATAGGTTAATAGTAAAAGCTTAAATATTACTTGTCTGAGATAACATAGGCTAAAGCTGAGATATTTGGCATGAAACATTGTCTAGTGAACGTCTATAAACTTCATTCACATTTTTGCTTCTTTTGTCAAAACTCTGCCCCGAGGGATATAGCATTTCCTTATATGTATATAGTGAAAACTTAATTTTTTTTTATCTAAAATAACAAATGTGCACAATTGTAGATGTAAAATTATACTTTGGTATCAGCTTACCCAGTTTTTGATTAAGTGATCTAACTTCAATAGACTTTTATAAATAGGTATGACATTTTGACCGTGTTCACATTTTCGTTTTTTGATATCAAATGACCAAAGTATTGACTCATTTGTTTTTTTACAGATGTACAGCTTAGAAATAAGAACCAATGTATATAGTATAATTTAAGACTATATAATTTGCATGAAATGTGGTCTTGTGACCACAAGACATCGTTCACTTCTTATAATAAACACTAACTTTAGATACAAATAATAGTCTGTCTTAACGTGAGTGCTCTTTGGCAAATGGCTTTCTTGTTTAAACATGTGGACATGTTATGCAATTTTCAAAATATGATTCATTATTTTGAAGTTCGTCTAAAGGTTATGATCTAGCAAGAATGGAGTTACTTTTCAGGGATTTATATAAAATGATTTGAGGTCATAACCTCTAGCAAGAGTCTTGTTTGCCTTACACGGATATCTATCAAAATCTAAGCAGATATTATTAGGACAATCATATTCACACCATGAATATAATTAATACATAAATGTTTTCAAACACAGAAAATGGTTTATTTAAACAGAAGTGTTTAAGAAAGTAATGACTGTAACTGTATTTCAACTTTGTTTACACATATGTTATGCAGTTTACACAATTTTTGTTTTATAAAGTCAGTATTTTGTACTTTTTGAACCTGTTATACCTTGTCCTTTGATTCTTAACAGAGACACATCTGTAGATTTTCTTTCAATTAAAATGCTAAACTATGATCTGGACCTCCAAATTCAGTAGAAACAATAATGTAAAACGGCAAAATTCAGTTTTATAGAGAAATTACAAAATCTTTTGTTTCTAATATTTTTTCACAAATGCAGTCCTGTTTTTCATTTGCCCATATTGACGCGGGCTCTTTGTCGTCAAAGACACGAGGAAAGAGTCAGATTATATGTAAATGCGATGTTGTTGCAAAATATATTTTTATTAGTCGTCGTTAGTCTGAGTGACAAACAAGATAAAATAATTACAGTTTAAAATGCCTTCTGTTTGTATTTGATTTTAAATGTAGCAATATTCTGTTTTCTTTATCATATGACAGGTGTTCTTAAAATGGAAGACGACACTGTTTGTAAACACACTATTACACAAAGATCTGGCTGTTTTGAAGAGATCCCAGTGACTCAAGCGAAAAAAGTCAGTTACACGTTTTCGTCATGCAGTACCCCAATCATAAATTCAATTAATTTGAATAATGGTACATTTGATACAGAAATTAAAATCAGCGGAGATGGATTTTCTACTAAAGAATGTCAAAACGAAGTGAAGTTTGGCAGTTTTATATGTAACATTACATCTGCACACGAAAACTCATTGACATGTAAAATTGACAGTAACTCAAGGCCAGAAATATATGTGCTACATCAACTTCACGCTAGAGTAAACAATAGAGGTTTTGCTCAAATAAATATTTCAGATTTAGGAAAAAGTGGTTTTGCTATTAAACCAAGTATTAAATCTATCACTCCTATTCGCGGATCATTAGCAGGTGGGGCGCGCCTAACAATAAAGGGATATGGATTTGATGGTTCGCCATTTATTACAATTGGTGGATACGACTGCAAAATCACCGAATATTCTTATAATGAGATAATTTGTGAGACCCCTCCTTCAAACACAGAAGAAAGGAAAGACGTTTTGGTGTTTGTATACATTGGAAATACCTCAATACAATCCGAATGCGAAACAATGTTTGAAGAATGTACATATAGCTATAATTCCTCTTTGACTCCCGTAATGTTAGACGTTAAACCAAAAGTATTCTCGCCAAAAAACCCTTTCACTATAACCGGTTCATTGTTAGGTAATATCACAGAGGAACTTGATGTCACATTTGGCAATGTTTCAGCGAAAATAATTGAAGCAAACGAAACATACGTCATAGCAAAAGTTGATAATATTCCTGCTGGTAATAATAGTGTAATAATTAGGGTTAAAGATTATGGTAAGGCATCGGGAAAGTTGGAAGTTCATGGACCATTGATAGTCAACGATTTGTATCCGCTATCCGGCAGCATATATGGTAACACAACTGTTACCATTTTTGGAAACGGGTTTCTAAGAAATAATTTAACGATTTCTTTCGGTGACATTAATTGCACACTACTGTCATCAAACTTGTCACATATAATATGCTTAACCAAACCTCATAAAGCCGGCTCAGTAGACGTGTCTTTGTCTTCAAATGGATTAACGGCTAACTATTCCTCCTTCCGATTTACAAAAGAATCATCACCAACGGTAACATCTGTAAGCCCAAAATCGGGATTTTCAGGAGACACTTTAACAATCTCAGGTTCAAATTTACAAGGTCAATATACCAGTGTATCCTTAAATAAAGCAAAATGTGAAGTCATTTCTGTAGATACTGACGAAATCAAATGTTTAAGTGGTAATCATCCAACAGGAAAGGTCAACATATCTGTACTAGTTGCTGACTTTGGAGTATCAAACACAGATATTCAATTTGAGTACCAGCTGAGTCTTTTAGAAATTACACCAACTCAAGGTAATCTTCAATATTTTTATAACTAAATCGTGTACTTATAAACTATTTTTAATTTTCTGATATCATTAAAATAAATCAAAGCGTTTTTCTTTCTTAAACGATTTTTTTATACCTTTTAAAATCTAGGTGGAATAGCTGGTGGGCAACTGATAACTTTAACAGGAACAGGAATAGATAATTCATTGGTTGCAACAATTTGTGGAAAGACCTGTTTGCTACATAACACTACAACGCAGGTTTATATATGTCGGACCCCTGACAATAGTGGTAGGTAGAAATTGAACTAAACTTTTGTTTTAGCTAACGCTATTCTAACTAAATTACTAGTTGGTTTCAGTATCCCTTTAAGCAACTCAAAATGAAGTCTAATTAAATACACAGTTTGCTTAGATTGAGTGTCCTACAAATATGAAAGTAATATTCGGGACAGATAAAAATAAAATCAAGCGAAAATAAATATTCTTATAGCAAGCATGTTTCAAAACACCACGAATATCCTCACTAAATTGCCACACAATTGTGTTTATGTAAACGCCAAGAAATATATCAATCGATCTATGTCTATTTGGCAGTACATATCATATGAACGTTACAATAAACGTTCTGAAGTAATTATAAAAACACTTTATAAAACGTTTATAATTTAGTATTCCTTGCACAAACACAAACCATGAGGATATTTGTGGTTTTGATCAGCATGCTGCAGTATTTCTTAACATAGTAACGGTTACATACAATTATATTCTATAGACTATACTACAGCTTTTTAAATTTCTAATATTCATTTTTAAGGCACATGGTGACGCTTTCGACGTAACAGCGACTAAACATTGCTTTTAAATTATGAATTCAAATATTTTTACCCTCTTATGTATTTTGATACATTTGTAAGCGTGATTTTAAAATGGAAAGGGGAAATGGTGGCTGTTTGTGGCAAAATAGAAGTTGTGATTTTGATAAAATTTAAAACAATATAATAAAAAAGCATGTTCATGTTTTTAATCCATACACACGTAATGTGCGTTCATCTTTATTTTTTTAGTCCAGGTCTGTAACGTTTCTGTTTCGTTGAATGGATTGAACAGAACGTTACCGAACGCCTACCACTATAATGAATCTATCACACCTACTATTTCAAATGTGACACCAAAGAGAGGTGGGACTGGTGGTGGGACTATAATCACTATAACAGGAAAAGGATTCGGGTAAGTATAAACCATGTATTTAAATCTTCCTCAATGTGATTAACTTATTTTATTTTGAACAATAACTATTTTGTTTTTTACACTTAATATTTGATCAGAGAATAAACCATGCGTTTTTGTGTCATTTAGATATGAGCTTCAAAGCGCAAGTGTGATTATAGATGGAGTTCCGTGTTTTCTCATAGATATATCTGATGGAGAAATACACTGCGAGACAGGACCGCATATTGGGTCAGTTATAACTAAAGTCGAAGTACAAAGGGCAGGAAATGGCATAGCCAAAGAGGTACACTTCCTATAACATTTTTTCTTTTAAAAAAACCTTTATGATAAAAAATAGATTTATTCAAACCTATACAAATCCATCTTTTTTCTGTCAATGCTGTCCAAGTCCATCTAAAAAAAATCTTAGGATAATCATTTGTGTAAAACGGTCATTATTAACATCAAATTTTACTTGGATGAATGAAAAAATCACAGACAGACAGATATAATTCACGACATGTTTAAAATCTTTTCAGTTAACGTGAAGTATTACGACGTCCTTCACTAAGATCCGTTAAAGCACGTTAATTTATTAAAATCGAATTAAAACAATATGGCATGTAAGACAAAGAAAATGCGTGGTCGCCCTAGCATTGCTGATTCAGTAAAATCGAAGAGTTAAAAAAAAGAATCAAATCATTTGGAATTTAAAATAGCGAATCATTCTGCAGGTAAACCAAAAATGCAAACTTGCAGACCTGCTCAATCAAACCGAGTCTGCAATTTTCATGTAATTTTGTTGTTTTTAATGCTTCCAAGGGAACACTTGTGCTAGATATTTACTTATAATGTTGTTGATTTATAGCAATCAAACATGATAATGTATATGGGCAGTTAGAAATCTAAGAAGAAGGGGAAGAACTACTTTTGAAAGTATTTTGTACACGGAGAATGTACATGATCAAAATCAAATTGTCTAGTGGTGTAGACCAGAATGTTTGCCTTGTGTACAGACAGTCAATGACGTTTCCTTGTCATTCATTTGTTTATTCCAATGATAAGTAATGATTTAATATACAATGAAAGATAATCTAAATACTACTTTGTACATTATAGGCTTCAGATTGTGACGCAAATTTCCAGTATATTGATGTTTGGTCTTCTCCTTTTACATGGGGTGGTGGACCATTACCGGAAAAAGGAGAATTTGTTGTCATTCCACCTGGCACTACTATATTATTAGATACAAATACACCGATTTTAGGTTTTCTACTAATTCAAGGTAATGCATTGTAAAATAATTGATGTTGACAGCCGATAAAAAATAATAATAAAAAATAACGACGTACCTTATTAAAATCATGAGTAATATATTACAAATGTGCACGTCGTTATAAAAAAAGACACGTTTTTCGTTTTTAATTTTTTAATTTTTAAAATTTGATTATTTAATTCATAATATATAGGAGGACATCTAGTATTTGATGAGAAGGATATAGAGTTACAGGCAAATAGCATACTGATAACTGATGGTGGACGTTTGCAGATAGGGTCAGAAGCCAAACCCTTTCAACATAAAGGGATAATAACAGTACATGGTCATATCAGAAGTAAAGAACTGCCGGTATATGGAGCAAAGGTCTTAGCTGTTCGAAATGGAACATTAGACATGCATGGTATATCGTGAATACTACAATATGATGTTAATAAAAGATGTGAAGATATACGCACCGTAAAAGCATACAAAAATAAGAATCTCAACAGTATCAGTATCGATGTGAAAGTTGTTTTTAAATATTTTGAAATATTTAATTTAACGTTGTACAGTACAATATTGCTTAAAGATAAGCTTCACTAAAATGAGGCCTTTTTTTTAAAATATCAGAAACAGTGTTCTTGCTGACCTTCTAAGACCTACTGTAATACTCCTGCTTGAAACAACTGTTGTGCTTTTATCACTTAATTAAACGTATTGAACATAATCTTGAGGGCATTCTGATTAAATTACAACGCAAAAGCTACTGGAATAAGCATCCGTAATTCTTTTATTTCAAACGTTCTCGTTATTTCCTCAAAAAAATCTGAAAAAGCAAGTTTCCATACTTCATTTTCAGGAAAACCAGTTTCTCCGACATGGACCTATTTATCAGTTACAGCTTCAAAGGGTTCAGATATTATACATTTAGAATCACCTGTAATGTGGGACGTCGGAGATGAAATCGTCATAGCATCCACAGGTGATAGTAAGACAAACAATGACAATGAAAAGAGGGAGATATATTCAGTCATCAACGATGGAAGGACTCTTATTTTAACAGAACCATTAGAATCTGAACATGCAAATGTCCATGAAATATTCGACGGTCGATTAGTCAGAATGAGTGCTGAAGTTGGTCTTTTAACACGAAATATTATTATCAGAGGCAATGATGATACGCAGTGGCATGACGAAATACAAACTTGTGATTTTGAATATAAATCAGGTACTTTATTTTCAATAACGTTAGACTTTTAAATTTGTCTTTTTCAGAATAATTATATTAGATAACCCAATAATGACGTCATTGGTCATTCTTTTAATTTTCAGATCGTAGTTCATTCAAAAGATGCAGCAATATGATATATGAAAATGAGTATGAGCATGGAAGCAGTCAGTTTGGTGTAGCAATTATTGTCCATCCACCTGTTCGAGATTGTCAAGCATCAAAAGTTCATATATCATTTGTAGAAATAACATTTGCTGGTCAGATTTTCAGATTAGGACGACATCCACTTCATTTCCTTCAAAACGGTAATATGGCAGGAAGCTTTGTACGAGCATGCAGCATTCATAACACATTTAATAGAGCCGTTAATATTCAAAGCTCAAAAAATATACATATTGAGAGAAATGTCATATTTGACATCCTTGGTGGGGGTTTTGTATTAGAAGATGGAAGTGAAACCGGTATTTCTCTTTCACAAAACCTTGCTGTTTTTGTAACTGGATGCACAGCTTTAACAAATGACGATTTAACTCCAGCAGCATTCTCGTTGGCAAATCCAAATAATTCGGTTCAACACAATGCTGTAGCCGCAGGAACACATCATGGATATTGGTATAAGCTGGATTACCATTCAAAAGGTGCAATCTATAAAAAGAATTATGATAAAGATCACGTTCCACTTGGATCGTTTCGGGTCAACTCGGCACACTCTCTTCGAGGATATGGGCTCTATATTTATGAAAATTATTTTCCAAAACAACATTATCACGAAGACGACACACTAGCGACCTTCCATAGTTTTACATCCTGGAACAATAAAAAGGGTGTAGCTGTTGGTAACATCGGAAAGGATGTTAAGTTTGTCAATTTAACCTTAATTCAAAATCGACTTGCTGGTATTGAAGTTAATACTGTTCCAATAGATATTCCAAGGTACCATGAAAATTCATCTTTTATTCAAGACTCTCTCATAGTGGGGAAAACAACCGTGTTACCAGAAAAAGATCACAAATGCACACAGGGAGGTATTATTTTACCTCTAGGGAGGGGAGCAATGATTAAAAATGTAAGCTTCGTAAATTTCTCTCAAAAAGAATGTGCGGCATTCCGATGGACACGTATTCTTCCCTTGAGGTGTCCCTTTCTTTGTGGTGGGTTTACATATCATCTAGAAAACATGAAATACATCAACGCCCCAAATAAAGCGATTTATGCTTGGGACTGGGAAGGAATAATTCTTGACAGGGACGGAACTTCTACTAAGAAAATTGCTAACTGGACAGTTTTGCCAACTTCAGGAACTATTCCACCTGAATGTGAATCTGCTCCAGAATTTAGTATTGGTCATGCTGCAAGTTTATGTCCTCCAAAATACAAATGGCATAGGTTTTCTTTCAACAACTATAGAGTAAACCGCTTTTATTATCATTATAACCATATACGTCAGAGAAATTTCATTATTTCAAACAAGTATGGAATAAGTACACTCCCATATGCTAATAACCGATTTACTCACGTCAAAGGCTGGATGTGTAATTTGTTGAGTAATACATCATACAAATTTGGATTTGAGAACTTGACAGCTTTTAACAACGTTAGTTTCTATGGCTCTTTTTACGATTTTGAGGTTCGTATTCAATACTTTTTATGTAGCTATATTTTGCATTTCCTATTAATTTAAATTTTATGTTTTAAGTTTTTTTGTAAAAATTAGGGGGGTACATGATAAACTTAATTTTTTACAGAAGGGGCTTTTTTTTTCCCAAAAAATTGGGTAAAATGCTGGTTTTTATGACATTTTTAAATATTAAAATGTTAATTTGAAAACAATTTTCCCAGTTTTGGGGGAAAACTTTTAAATATTTCGATGGACGTTCCCGAATTTCCGGATTGGTTTTCTGTAGAAGATGATAGATTAAATGCATCTTTAGTACCTATCAAACACTCAGACGGCTCATTTGGGGACTGGCATTGGGACAATTTTAACAAAGAAATCACATTTTTAGGTATATAATTATTCAATTTAGAATACCCTTAGAGCATAAAGTTTATAAAATAAATACAATGTTCTTAGTTACAAATTAAATTTAAAAAACAAGTCTTTACTTCACATAAAAATTTGAAAAGTCAAAAGCAAAATGTCCTGTAAAATTACGATTCAAGGATACAGTTATATACAACAAATGATTATTAATCCAGTAAAAGTTAGAAATGATCAACATCTTTAAGGATGGTATTGCAATCTTTTTTAGTAAATAGTCGTACGTCGTCTGGTTCCAACACTGGCTTGAATACCAAAGATGTGTTAATCAACTTCCGGATATATAAGTGTTTCTATAAAGACTGTAAGCTTCCCCCGGATCCTAATAAAACGCCACCGTTACAATTTTCACCGCCAGTTTTCTTTTACTGGCATGACTGGAGAATATGGAAGCTAGAACTAGACGGGTATATGACCAACAGTGCCAAAAATGGCACGAGAGTGCCGAAGGATTTTGAACACGTTAAAATTTTACCAAGTAAGAAATTTATTTGATCGTTTACTCGTTTAATGAAAGCATATGTTTGATTTGAAAAGCTCTTTCTTAATAACGTGACTTAAGTCGATGACATTAGTTCATAATTGTTTGAGAAACATTTGCTACTGCAAGACATGTATTAAAATATGTTATGATCATACGTAAAAAGAACAAACAGGCTTAATAAGTATGACAGAACCAAAAATATAAGTAATATGCACAATATTTCAGATACTTGGGTAAAAGTAAACTTAACAGACATTTGCAGACTTAAAACATTGCTTTTGTTTGGCGGCCTTGAATTTATAAATTCTCCGGAAGCAGTTTATACAATTGAAGTTGAAGTTATAATCATAAAAGGAGGAGGAATGTTAGTCATAGGATGGCCTAGAGATCCGTTTCTTGGACATGCTAGTATCTTTCTTTATGAAAACAATTTACCATCACCCTTTATTCCGGGAACTGGAGCAAATCTAGAAAGGAAATGTATTGGTAAGATTTTAAATACATATTTGTTGATGGCATTTCGGTTCAGTAACGAATTTAAATTATTTAACCGGTGTGCAGCGTGTATTATATGTCGATAAAACAATTCTGTATTGTTTCAATAATTTTATCACGGGGAAGTGCATCATATTACTGTTAAGCCGTCTTCACAACAACGAAACGATAGCTATTTATAGCACGGCAGTGACTTTTGTTTCTGAAAATAGAAGATCGGAAAAAGAATCGTCCTCTTTTCTAATTTCTATATAGAGAGCGGGCGGCTAGATTAGAGGTACCGAGTGTTTTTATGTTTTTTTATGTATTTTATCGGCGGCAGATGTAATTTTCCACTTTTAAGTCATTCCTTTTGTTTTGACAATGTTAAGAAACAAATTATCGAAATATAGCATATCAAACATTTAGAAAAGCGGACGATCGCTTAAATTTTGTAATGAAAACGTTAGACATGGGCTAATATTCTGTCGTTGTGTTCACTTGCGTTCAAAAGGTTATCTCTAAATATCCTCTTATAATGTCTTGTTGCAACTAATCTCTTTCAGGCCTTTTCAGTATGCCTAAAACACACGTAAGCTTAATATGGCTGTTAATAAATGTGTTTAAATAAAGAAACTCCTTTTAATTACTTTATTTCTTGCAGGTGTTTTTGGAGGATTGCAACTTATCGGGAAAAGTAAAGGATTGTCTTGGACGTACTTAAATAGAACTGTATATCCAGGGACGAAAAAATTGTTTTTTTCAGAAAACAAATGCAATGGGCAAAAGGGGGATGAAATTTTTCATAAAAATCCCAAACCCCGGGTTTGGGCCATGGCAGTGGAAAGGGATTTTCGAAATTAAAAAAACCTTGACTTAGATAAAAAAAACTGGGAATTAAATGGGCCGTTGAAGTACAAACACATTTTTGGTTTTTTATTTTTCAAGGGTTTTTCTTTTAAAAATCAATTAAGAAATATTCAAGAGGTCTGTTTTTTCATTGGACATTATATAAACATCAAGATAAAGTGTAATCATTTGGAAGCATTCAGTACAATAAAATTACATGAAAATTGCAGACTCGGTTTGAATGAGTCTGTACATGAGGGATAATGAAATAGTATAACATAACTCAACCCCCAAAAGGGGTTTTGCGGTATTTTAATTTTTAAACCCTTTTAAAAAATGTTTTGGGAAACAAAAAGATGGCCGAAGGACCTGAAAAATTTACAACAAAAGAAATTTTATTTATAAAAAAAATTTTAAAAAAAAGCGAAATTTACTAAGATCCCCATACAAACAGTAAAAAAATAATTTGTTTTTCAAACACACCAAATTTTTTCCCTTCCATGGGACGATTTAAAAATTACCCAAATGGCCAAAAACTTACGTTTTCGAGGGAAAAGGTTTTTGGATCCTTTTCTCGCAAAAATAAAAAAATCGGGGCAAATGTTTCATAAAGGGTAGGGGGGAATTATATTTATAAATAAGATTAAAAAAATTGGTTAGTATATACAAATAATTTTATTTGGGGGAAAAACATGCATAATAAATTTTTATTTTTAAAACAATTTTAAAAAATTTGCATTCATAGATACTTTTAAATAACTCAAATTATATAAAATAATAAAACAACATATTGTTTATTCATGCTTAATATCTATATATATAATATTTTTTTAATGTATATAAGTATGCTTTTTTTAAGGAATTTTTGCAAAAACCTATCGAACGTTTGAGTTTTACCCCATACAGGCGAGGAAGGACATTTCTGTATCTTGTTGACCCAAATATTCATTGGCAAAATACCCTTGATGTTGGTAACAGAATTAACCATATAAGCCGTCTTCAGTAAATAATTGTTCATTTCACAGTGGTTTAGGCACAGCTGTGGGTGTGATCGGTATCAATAATATCAGCGTAACCAATAACGTATTATATAACAACAAAGGGAAAGGTAAATCTTAGTGAATGAAAACATATACGTATGCTCCTAATATAATTGATAATATAACATACCGATATGCGCTTTTGTCATTATGAAAACTTAGATACATAACAGAAACATATTGATTATTAGCGGGCCATAATTAAGAAAACCAACAAGAATTATTATAAAAAAAGTACAATTAACAACAGCAACAAAACTACCACAAAAATACGCCAACAGAAATCTAATTACAACACAAATTGACACATTTTGTTACGAATGAAATGCTAAATTTTGTAACTTTATATGCATAATGAGCTGTGGATTGTCATGGAACAAGATTTAAATAAGCCAAAATAGTGGTAATTCTGAGGTATAATTTAAGTAAAATAACATTTGTGTATTGGCTGCCAATTCATTACAATAATATGTGGATTGGCTTGGAAAAATGTTTTGCATAATCGTTAAAATGCCATTAATAACATAAAAATCTGTTTTGTATAGTGATATATTTTGTGTTATATATTTTGTGAAAATGTTCAAACCCTATATAACTCTGGCAGAAATAATGTCTGTAACGGAACATCTTTTTATAATTTCAGGAATACTTTCGGCATCTACTAATACTAAAATTGTACACAACCTTGTTGTCAAAACAACATACATTGGGATTGAAGCAATCCATGCAGAGAATCTTACTCTAAAAAATAACCTTGTTTCATCCTCGGAACGTATTGGCTATCAAGTACCGCCTCTAGAATGCAAGGAAACTAAAGATATGTATGCGAACAACAAAATATACTCAAACTATCAAGGGGCTGTAATTTCTCCAAGATTTTATAGGCAATCAGAGTGTAATAAAGTAACTGGCTTTTTGGGCTGGAAAAATTCAAATTTTGGACTTATGTTTGATGGCAACACTAATGCAGTCTTTCAACAAAACATTCTAATTGAAAACCAAATAGGTATAACTGCAAAACTTGCTAGACATCAACCAATCTGTGACGTGTTTCTAAATATTTCTGTTACTGTTAGGAACACGACATTTGTAGGACAGACTTCATCTTTTGACTGTGGGGATATGGTATGGGTTCGATTAAATGGACTAGCCAAGTCTGTAAGTGGGATGTCTGGAATTGTGTTTCCAGAGTATACGTCTGCTGTTGGATTGACTAAAATGGAAAATGTAACGTTTGCTAAATATAACCATTCCATTTGCCAGAAGAATTACGCTTTAAGAACGAATCTTGGTATAAATGAGCTTCAACGTCCAATTTATTCTGAAAGAATAAAATTGTTCGATGTAGATCATGCAAACAAGGTCTTCTTCCAAAGAACTGAAAGGTAAAATGCACCTGCTTATAAACCATGTTTGTACCAGAAAAATCTGACCTTTATATCAAAGAAAGAATCTAAATGAGATAAGAAACCTTTTGAATTAGCAAATAGAAATAATTTGTTCATTCAGATCAATATCAAATATTTACAGCCCGTTTTACGTTTGATCATAATAATCAATCATTAGAGGTATACTTTCTATTATTCCTTTTAAAGATTTCCATTTAGTAAACTTTCTTATTTGTGACATGTAATATGCCTGCTGTTTCATTTAAGGCTTGTTTCATACAACTGCTATTCAATTGACTGTGATGTCTTTCGGTTGGCGTTTCTGAAAGACCTAGATGGAACGTTTCTTGGACATAATGGAACTGTCATTCCAAAATCAGAGTAAGATTGGTTTAGTGGAGTTTTGATTTTACACTGTTTATTTAATGAATGTATACATGTAATAAAATAGTATGTACCAACATATTTATATTTTTTACACCATGTAATGTAAGCCTGTCATTTATTTACTTTAAAACAGAATGTGTGATAGCGCTCTGTGCTCCTTACTAAACTAACATTCGCTCACGAAATGGCTCAAAGAAATTTAACCTACAATATTTCCAATTTGCCGTGTTGCGCGGCAATTTAGATCTTAGACTTTTAGATTTTGTTTTTACATCTTAAATGTTTATGCAGATATATTTTCAACACATAACTGTTATATATTGACTGTATCAATAGACATGTAGTCTTTTTGCTAGGTTTTGCTATGAGTGCGTTCATTGGATGTCCGTTCTTCTTGTTGATATTTATTCCCATGGTTTATCTTAATCTAGCGAAGTATTAACATTTCTTATAATGAATTTCACGATTTTTGTCAGTATTGTTATATCTCTGTAACATTTTGTGTAAGTATCTAAATAAAAATTTAGAAAAGGGAAAACAAAACAAAAAGTTAATTATGTGGACTAGGATATATTGGGTATATCAATTGTAATGATTATGTAATGTTCAACATATTCTATGCACCAACCAAGTACCCGCTTTAACGGTATTTTATCCTATTTTCTAAATGATTTAGCTTAAGTACAAGTGTGATTAAACACATATATAAAGTAAGGAGTTTTGATATTCAAAGTATTTTATAAACGATAATAGGTACAAAGACATTGATTACAACAACAAAATTCCAAGAGAAATGATAACGATGATAAATGGGACAAGGATACCTTTAGAAGACATAGCTCCTAACAAAGGTGAATTATTATATTCAAAATGATTCATTGAACCAACCACTTATGATCTTCATTTAAATAAAAACGATTTAAGCGACAATTACATAGCATTTTTAAAATGCTTTGTTGCAGATAATATTTCCATTTTATTTTCCATGCAAGTTAGTTGCCTTAAGACGCATTTTATATTGTTTCTTTTTCTAGAAAAATGTTTGCTTTATAAGGAATTTACGGTGGGTGATTGTGTCATTCCCTGTTTTCGCCCGCGACCAAACCAAGCGCAAATCACAATGGCACATATAAAGCACAAGATAAATGAAATTTGCAGTTAAGATTTTATGAAACTGACATTTTTAAATTGTCCTATTGTTTGGTTGAAATTAACAGTAAATATTTAAGTGTCATGTTACATTTTTGTTACAGGCCAGGCGTAACGAGAAAGAAAATCCAGCAACAAACTTTTAACAATAACAAATTTATTACAGAAAAAATATTAAAGAAAAATTAAATAACAATTCATGTTTACAAATACCTGAAATCCAAATGAAAATATAAATCTCAAATGTCTTGTCTGATCCTGGAATGATCCCTTTTTGAATAGCACAGTTAAATCCAAGTTAAATCCAAAAACACTTTAGAATAAATTCCCACAATAAAATCCACAATAATAATTTACTTTAAAATCCAAGCTCCAATAAATTACTTAATATCCAAGTTGAGTATACTCCAAATGTATTGATGACTTGAAAGGTAACTGATGACTTAAAAGATAAAGGAATGAAAAATGTCCCCTATATATATTAAGCTAAGAAGTTTCCAGAATAGTCTTCCATGTTCTACAGTTATCATAATCTAGCAACTTCAACAATAAAGAACTTTCCAGAAATTTCTATATAAATATAATGCCTGAATCATAATCTAGATTTTTCTACAACAGTTACGAAAGTTCTAGTACATACATTTAGTTTATGTTCTAACAATAGAACAGTGATAATAATATATACATATAATATGTTGCATACATAACATATTTACAATCATAAATATAATTTATGTAGTTTTCCTTGTATGTGTTTAAGGTGTTGTAAGAAACAGCAATTGCAGTTACCGTTTCTATTGGCAAGCATACGAGTGCAATGATGACATGGGCTATACTATGCTTCTTATAAAAAATATGGACAAAAATGCAAAGTATCGTCAAATTTCACCATTAGCTTTATTAAGCGAAGGATTTCTAGATCTGTTAGACGTTCCCTTAGACAATGGCCACTGTTCTCAACATATATGCAGAAGGAAGAACAATTTATTTAACATTCTTGTAGCAACAGGTAACTATGATTGTTTCAAATGACAGTCAACAGAAGTTCATTTCAGAAACAAGTTGTTATCTTTTTATCTATTTATTCTTTTGTGGATATTTCAAAATTGTTTTATTATTGTAAGTCCACTAGGCGACGCCGAACAGTACTTTTTACTGAAACGTGGTCGTGACATGAGTATGGCTTCAACCTAAGACACTTTGAAAGTCAGAAAACCAGTTAAACCTTTCGTTTAAGTTGTATATCCATATATCTTGAGAATGTTAATGCTACTTGGATAAAATGATTTATTTCAATGAGACAATAATCATTTGTAATGTTTTAAAAATATGTTGAGTGCCGCTTCTTACTATAAAGTGAGTTAATCTTTTCTTTTAGCGTTAAATTGAATGGGTGAATTTCAAACAATTGTAATCATTTTGATAAACGAGAATCGACCAACAATTAGTAATGATAAATCATTGGCATGAATGATAAAAAAAATGCAAAGAATTATGAAAAGACTGCCCCACTCTTTTTGCCAAGTGAACGAAACAAGTTATTTACGTTATAAAAAATATAGAAAATGGGGTCACATGAGCTATTGATAATTTGTTTATAACAAAATAACGAATTGAGAGTAGGTATGATAAAATGTTAAGTTTTTATACCTTTTCCAGTGCACTTTGATTATATTTAGAGGCACATAATGTCATTTTAAATTGTTTCTTATATTATAACATAAAAAGTACAATTCTTGTTTCCTGTTACGATTTCAATATGAATGTATGAAGTCTCATAAATACTGTGTCCCTGCTTAAATTTATTGACCCCGTAATATTATAAGTATTAATGAACGGTTTACTTATTCGCAGGCAAATCATACTTGTTGCATTTCACAAGAACAACACCTAGACACATACATTACCAACTTATGAACGTCAGTCCAAATGAAGGAATAAAGCTAACAGTCTGGTATTCCCAACCAAATAGACTTGATGTATTTGTCAATGGAAGGTTCAAGATTTCTACCAATGCACGTATTGATGACAGGGGCAGATATATAATATCGATGCCGCAAGGTATTCCATCTTGTCGTCAAGATTTTTTTTTCAACACTCTCATATAGGAGTCTTAATATTTAATTGTTGATAAAAATCTTAATGTGTACGTTCTTTCCTTTTAACATGATTCAGAACCTCAATTTTCAGTACAATATTTAAGTTTTGGTCATTTTAACTTATAAAATTTTGTTGTATGTCTTCGATTTCTTACAGGAGACGAATTCGAGCCCTATCTAGAAGATAAAAGTGGGTCAAATTATTTTGATAGAAATCGCGGAGAGATTACTCTAATAGTGAAAGGCCAAGAAGATATTGATGTCGTTTCACAGGAAACAATCATCGTGTCATTTGGATTACCCGCATTAACGAGCACAGAACTGTTCGGTGAAAATATTGTTGAATATTTGGCAGCATTCCTAGACATTCCTTTAACTAAGATACGAGTAGTCAATATAGTCAGGGAATCTGGAAATAAAAGAAGAAAGAGATCTGAAAACGATGGAAGTATTATAATAGAAATTGGAGATGAACCTAAACTAGGTAAAACTCAAAATTATGTAACGTACACAAATCATAAATTTAAATAAGGGACGGGTTTTTATATGGAAAAGTAACATTTGACAAATATATACATAAGAATCCTTTGATTTGTTAGCTTGATGTAATATTTCTTAACTGTAACATAACCACTGTAACTGTCATTAACATAGTACCTTTGTCTTTCTTCAGAACTAAATTCGACCCTGGATGATTCGGTGAGCTACGCGACTCAAACCGAGCTTTTGTCGCTTATAGTTAATGAGTGTCAGCTAGGAAATATCTCTAATATTCTGAAAGGAAACGTTGAATGCGGGAAAATAGAATTATCTTCACATGACTATGAAATTGGCTCTTTTGTCTATAGTAGTCAAAGCCCGAGTTATCTTTATTCCTACGATGAGCCAGAATCAGAATATGAGGGTGTTTTGTTGAAAACGCAGCCAAAGATAAGAGCAATAGACATTAATGTAAGTTTGTAAGTCTGTGTATGGCCATAAAATGTTTGCACTGCTTAAATGCCTGAAATATGCATGTTACTTTTTTACCTTTTGTTTGAAAAAAATGTAAATACATTAAAGATTTAACTTTATGCTTAAAAGTGATCTCTAAAATACGAATCTATTTGCAAGAACACATCCAAGAACGGAAGTACGTACTAAGGTAGTAGATTTGTACTGATCATATACACGAAAATATTAATAATCAACTTTAAACAGAATGATAAATGATACTACATTATTGTCGATGAGATACACTTTTCATTTACATCATATATTTTATAATTTTTTCAGGGTTTAAATGTAACTGATCTCGGAACGTTGGAATACCCCTGGCAAATGACTGTTGCAATAAAGAAAGGTTCTGGAAATGACTTGGCGGTTCTAAGTGGCGCGCTAACCGTCAATTGTTCTCAAGGGTGGTTCAATTTTACTGATCTTGCCATATCACACAGTGGACAAAACTACACTCTTGAATTTAGAGTGGTCTATCCAGAACAAGCGAAACGTTTCTCTCTGGAATCAAGGTCATTTAATGTTACAGGAAGGCCACTGAAAATACATGTCTACAATCAAAATCAATCATCAGATGAAATATATGCATATGATCAGTTTGACATTATACTTGGACTTGTTGATTTCAACACAAATGACGATATTACTAATATCACTTGGAGGGTAAGTTTGTACAATGTAGTAACACGATTGTATAATTATATAAGGTGTCAGACTGAATCCCAATTTAAAAGTTTTATTTAATATTTATAAAACTTCCATTTTAAGAAGTAAAATTGTGTGTAATTCTTAAATCAGTTTGATCTGTATGCGATGCAATATTGACAGTTCTCCTATTTCAGGGTCATACTTGGACGTGTGAAGTCGATATGATACGACCATCGGTGTACGCAGACCTAACAGGAATTCTTAATACGCCATTTGATGTCGGAACTGGCAGAGCGTCATTCTATAATCTGTCTGTAACAGGGTACGGTCTGTATTTTCTACAGATCACGGTTGTATCTAATCCACAAGAATATATCCTGACATATAATTGGAGAGTACAGATAAAGGATCCTAGACACGTCAATATGACTGTGGAAGAAACTTCACTGGTCCAAGTAATCCAATAATTTGTCTTATTTTTGTGTATTTTTATTTATACTATTTAATTCTTCTGTTCATTTTTCTTTTAATTTTAGATAAATTATTTCTTATTGCAATATTGTTTGTAACAGTCGGTAAATGCCTTTCTATTTTAACTTTCTATCGCTCGAACAGCAACGATGTTTCCTTCAAACGGTCAACTCATTTTGAATTATTTAGTTAACTTGATCTAGGATTATAAAGATACTTACGTCATGTTATATACAGGAAAATTGCTTGTTTTAACACATATCAAGATCTTTTACATGTAATAACGTTTTCTGAGTGAACCCTGTATGTAGTACTTTCACAAGTGTCGGAGCTAAGAGTGAAAATAAAAGATCAGGTGTTCATGAATGAAAAATAATCTAATCTTATAAACTAAAGAAACATTTTGTTTTTATCTTTTCCATGCTCTTTAGGGATTTCAATCGTTGGTTATGATATGTGTCGCGTAATGATATGCGCTCTAAACTTTGCAGTTTATGAAACTTTAAATAAGATTTAACTATATGATTTTTAAGATAAAATTTGATGCCACTTTCAACGACGTCTTTAATACAACGGACGAAGTTGATGCATTTGTACAGACGTTCCTTACAGAGTACGGACACGTTTATCACCAAGTTTCAATCGTAGAAGGAATTGCGTTTGAAGGTTGTACTTTTCTTCTATTTAATGGCTTTTTCAACACACTCTATGTCAGTTATGTTTATATCAAACAAAATTCTATGTTTTTATATAGATAGATATGTAAAATAATTTTAAGATGAACTCACTGTTTGACTGTAGTAACACCACTCTTCATTTTCTTACAGGTAGTATTGGTGTTGAGTTTGTCATTGCTGGCTCAAAAGAAAACGTAAAATTCATGCTTTCCGACCTTTGTGAGGAGATAAAAAACGGGACGCTGTTCCACTATGACGGCCATAATTTGACATTATTACCGTTTATGACAGTGAACAGTAGGACGTTTTATGGAGTAGAATGTGGCGATAAAGTAAGTCATCTCAAAAAGAACTTACACTGAACTTAGTCAAATTTTGTTTATAAAAGAAGCTTCTGTTAATTTTTTGATAAAGGGCTAGGTACGTTTTGGGTCGATTTTGGCCTATCGGCAAAAAATATTCAAAATTTGATATATCAAAATTAAATTTTATTTCTAACAAATGATGCAAGATTGAGCCAGATATCTGTTTAGACAAAAAAGTTATAATAAATCAAAACAACCTATCAAAACAAAAATACTACAGTTTGACGTCATCAACGTCACGTATTATTTTGAGCGCATCGCTTCGAGTAATTAAAATATAGTGACGCATATGTATTTTCTTAATTGTTTATCGTGTAATACAAAGGAGTTAATGATACATTTGATGTACATTTCTACGTTCAATTACGATTGCAGACATAAATAATTAGTCACTGTGAAGTATATAAAACAGACGAAAAGGAATACATATACGATAGCTTTTATTCTATATGATAGGGTATTAGTACGCGTTTAACTGTTGAGGTATGGAGGAGCACGTGACCTGTTTTCGGTACACGGAGGAGCATGTGATCTGTAAACCGTACATGATTGGTTAATTGCCTTTTCGAAAACCTGGCTAAATACCGTTTGCCGGTACGTTACGGATTTACCTCTAGGGAAATAGTCCGAATTACACATAATTAAGAAAAAAAACTATTACGTGACATTTCTAATTTTCTAAAATTATTTTACCGTTTAAGATGGAAAAACTTGAATGATGTGTTTGAAAATTATCAATGTTTCTTTAATATCTATGTCAAATTTTACAAACAATAAATTGTTTATACTAAAGATCTACAAAATTAAATATTCGTAGTTGAATCTGCCATAATAAATAGAGATATTTTGTAAACTTGTGTGTTTACTTATTTTTTTTTGCTCGGAATTATTCATAGAATGGTAGGCCTATTTAATCATTTTCTTAAAAAGAAATAATTGTTTTATGTTCGACCTTCTCCGGTCTTTCAACTACGGTCACCAGTTTCCAAATACCTTCTTCTATATTGATCGATTATTGTCAACTATATTCCTGATACAAACGTTATTTATCCCCCAAACAATGTTGAAAATAGTTAAATGAGATATATTTATATCATTAAAAATGTTAGCCGCAGGAAAACGTTTTACTTGTTTATATAATTTACTTACCCTATTTAAGAAGTGTGTTCAGTAACTGCTGTTTTATAAAATACACAATTACTTTAACAAGTTCATAGTTAAATTTTCGGCACTGAACCTTCTTCAGTTTAAAAGGGCCAACCAACGAAATCTATTAGAAATTTGACATACGAAGAGGCACATATTCGTAATATTACCGCTATGAAAATATTTTTATTCAGTGGTCTTATGTAATTATCTATTTAGTAAAGTTCAGAACTTATATCTATGCACGTGTTTGATTATCATCATCATCATCATCATCATCAGAATCATTATTATTATTGTTATACAATATTGATCTTTCACATAATGCCTCGGTTACTCAACCTACCGGAATCGGCCGAATTACCGGAATCGGTGGTTTTTACTGAAATCGACCTGTAATTTTGTTATTAATGAACTTATAAAGAATGGCCTTGCATTTTTATAAGATATAAATATCATCAATGATATGTCAAAAGATTTTTGTAAATAAAATCACTTTTGATTAAACAATAAATCTAAGATCGAAGAGTTACTGCCATACTACTGGATTCGTCGAGGGCCTGTGATTTGGTTATTTATTATTTATGCATTTTAATAATATTTGTTTTGGCTGTTTTTATAAATTAAACTTAAACGTTATGATTGTCCTCCAAAAAAAGAAATGTTAAAAGAAAATCGGTTTAATTAACAGTGAAGAAATATTTAAACGGGGAAAACTGCCGGAATCGGCGAATGATTACCGAAATCGGCCTGTATTTTGCTTATTTATGAACTTTAACCAATTTTCTTGCATCTTAAATTAAATATAAAACGATATCAATAATATGTAAAAAGATTTTTGTAAATAAAATCACTATTGATAAATAATACAAAATATTTAATATCGGCAACTACGGCAAGTTACTGCCTTACTGTCGGAACCGGCGAAGGATTAGCGGATCGGCCTATAATTTGGTATTTTTTGGACTTTTTAACGTTTCCTTTGCATCTTTTTATTAAATATAAACATTATCTATCATACTCAAAATAAGAATTTTGCAATTCGCTTTTGATAAATAAAACAATCGAGTTACTGTCATACTGCCGAAATAGTAGAATGATTAGCCTCCCTTGAATTCCTGCCAAAATGTCCGGAGACCACGTACGTGCTAGATTTTATATTGATTTATTAATGTTTATGTACTCAGTATATAGATTTCGCAAAAACTTAGGTCTTGAATACAGGATATTTTCGTGTTTCATAAAATATTTGTCGGCGATCACAGCGGAGAACTTACTTTTTTATTTTAAGATGACGTTTAAAAAACATAATTAAATAAATAAAATGAAATAAATAAAAAATAATACAATGGAAAAGAAGAAAAACATAAACATATGTACACACACATTCAAGTCGGCAGTGTTAAGTCGAAGTTTTTGGTATCGTTCAAAAACAGATCATCATTATAATACGATGATGCAGAGGCTGTTTATATTCTGTAAAAAAGTAAAATACAAAATGAACTAGTACAAGATTTTTTCTGTTACGGAAGTTTTTTCTTTTGCAAGGTAAATGCACGGATAATTTAAACTACCTTAGTCACTAAAAATATTTACAACTTGCTTAGAATACTGTTTTTATTGAAGAATATAGGAAAAGGCGGTGATCAATCAACATTAACTTTGTTCCGGATTATTTACACTCGTATTTATGTTTCCTGTTAAAGGATAATACCACATATTTCATTGTCATACTTTGAATATTCAGATTTCATATCTAACAACACAAAGCACAAAATAGGTTTGAATTCCTTTTATGATGTAAAGAATATACATGAACACGTAAAAACAGTGCATAAAAAATCCTACCCTTTTCAATGACATATACCATTGGTGCAACAGTACTGTAATATACTGCAATAAATTTGCATAGCAGTATACAAAATACTACCGACGAATTTCTTATTTTCAGTTTTGTTTCAACACAAGTTATGACTAGTAAAATATAGGTACAATTGCCGACAAAATGCTTTTCCAGCTATTTCGATAACATACATTTTCGTTTTATCACACACACATACATGCCATAATTTCAAGACTGATTTCCGGGACACTTTAAAAAAAATTCTCAAATGTTGTAACTTTACAACTTGCAAATGTTATGATACAGTAAAGCATGCGCTATGCTTCATCACTGTGGTAGCGTAAGGTTTTCAACGTACCTGTTTTTATACCTGACCAATGCCTCTGACAAAAGAAAGAAAAAATGTTAAGAAGTGACTTATAAAGTTTTTGAAGCCACAGAGACTCGTATGTTAAAAATAATGTACAATATTGCGACACTTCCAAGATAATTGCAAGCATGCAAACATTTGAAGAATTTGTAAAATTATTTCAATACAAATGTATAAAACAAAATCGCAACTAATGACCTATATTCAGAATTTTTTGACAAGATTTAATGTCACACCACCCTTCTAAATAAACTGATTCTGGAGACAAGTGATTGACCGGTGCTACGCTAAAAGTGTGAATCATCATTAAAGGGCGGTTTTATCAAGACTTTAAAAGACTTTGCCGACGTGCGTACGTGACAAACTGCTAGGTAAATGTAGGCGGAGTCATTTATTCAGTTGTTGACACACTTGCCCAGCAAAGCAGCAGTGTTACAATATTTTAATTGACGAGAAAGGTCACATATATTTATCAATCAGTGGATTAGTGTCAACAACTAAAATGTCTGGGGAAAATCTATCTGAAATAAACGTCTTATAATAATTAAATGATATAATTATATAAATGTTATTGCATATTATTGGAATTGTTCACTAAAGAGAAATACTTTATGTTATTTAAATGTACAGTGATATTTATCTCTTCACTAATTGAAGAACTGGAGCCTCTCCTACTACCAATATATACTCGATTACGCCCCTTACCAATCCGTCGCCATTTGCCAGTATGTAAACAGCAGACTGACGGAGTGTAAACTTTGGGTAATTAACAGAAGTGCGCAAGCAGTAACCACAAAATAGTAGGTGATAATTTAAAGCTAATATTTTATGGGAATATAAAATGTAAAAACCTAAGCGGTTAAAAAGTGCGTAAACCTAATATTTGTAGAATCACACCAAAATTTACCCATTTTTGCGAATTTTGCGCGAAATAGAGGATGATTGACGTCATCCGTGACGTCATCTACGTTGCCGAGATACAAAGGAACGTCAGTTTTTAATTGCATATATGTTGCTTTGTCAACTGACATTAAATGACTCATTTATATTCAATATTTTATTTCTTCAAAATTTTGGGCCAAAATCGACCCAAAACGTACCTAGCCCAAAAAATGTTTTATTTTATTGAAACCGGTTTCATCTGTACTACAGTTAGTTTGCTACTTAACATTACTGAAACGTTTTTGCTTTTTTCAGCCAAGTAGCGAAAGAAATATGATCCAATTATGGCTTTTCATCATCGCCGGTTCAACACTGGGTTTGATTATAGCAATTATTGTCGTGACATGTGTCATTTGTAAATGCTATTTGAAACCAAATAGGACAAAAATTCAAGGTAAATAAATATATTTTGTATTTCACTTTGCATCGATACATACTATGTTTTCTGGCATCCAATTTGTATGGTTAAAGTTATTTATCATATAACTGCTGACATTTATGATCATAGAGTAAATATTATCTTTAACTATTCTATGCAGCGTTTGTAGGTCTGCTCACAAATAAACGAGTAATTTAGGTTTTTATACTAATAAAAAGATAAAAAAAGTAATTAAATAAATGTTCATGTCCGTTACCATTTATTCTAGGCTTACTAGCATGTGTGGGGGCTGCATTCATTGAACGACTTATCTTGTTGATCTTGTTTATCATGTTTTACTAGCTTTTGATAAGTGGCATTGATTTAATATTATGATTAAACGTTACCAACCTTACCTGTTATAGCAGGAGGTTATCAAATTTTAGACTTGATTCGTTTTAAGAGATATTCATATTTCAAGGTTGTAATAAAGATTTATCATTTGTCGCCTAAAACAAGAATAGCATGGTGAAGCAATGTTCTTAAAGACACGTTATAATTTTGTTATTCTATTTGTAGTAATGAATTCAAATCGCAAGATAAAAGAACTGTTATCGGCTGGAGATCTTATCGGAGACAAAAATACGTTTTGTAGAGAAAATCTTAAATCAAATGCTGCAGAAGTCGAAAGTCAAAAGCAACCTGAACGTGAGCTTTCTGATTTCTCTCTTAATATTGTTAACTTCGGAGAACAATAAATGGTTGTTACTGGTTTCAAAGAAAGATGTTGGAAAAGTTTGACCATGCACGGAAATTATAAACATTTATAAAAATTACGTATAAAAAGCACGACATAAAATTAGACGTTTATCTATATGTGAAGCAAATATTTATTTGTTAGTATATTGTATTTACTTATTTTACCTTTTATATTATGTTTTTTTTTCTTTGTTGATTCAGTGTTTTTTTTTCATTTGAGAGCAATCACAACAAGGGTGTTTATATTTCGCCTGCTTTAATGCACTGTTTTATAAAGTTAATCCTATTAATTAGAATGTTACCCTTTCCTTTTGTTAAGTTTATATCAAAGATGCTGTGATATAATGTTCCTTTCCCTTTTTATGTTATTTATTTATATGTGTATCCTTATTTCTTTTTTAAGTATTACTAAAGTTTAGTTCAACGACGACGATCAGAATTCGTCTGAATTTATTTGACTTTGCTTTTTTGAAATTTACAAGCAACGACGGTGAAATGGTATTACCTGACTTAAGCTAATTTTGTATGATTGAAATGTGGTGAAAAGGTTTTATTATATTTAATTATACATTTTTTATAGTCCATTTACTAAGCAATATATCTAAATTATTTCAAACACGAGATTAGACGCAAATACGTACATACTTAAAACAAAAATTAGAGGATGAAATTAAAGATTAAAAAATGTGTATACAATTTCCAGATACGAAAATTATGATTTTTTTTTAAGATTTAGACATTATGTGTACGTGTAATATATTTTCATTACTTTAGGCATTTTATTATTTTTTGTTGACATGTACGAACTTAATATATTTTCATTGGACCTTCTAGTTATAACTAATGCCCGTGCAGCATTTGCGTCTGCAGTTTAAATGGATTCAGGTTTTATATAAGCAAATAATTACTAAGAAGGAATTAAGACACATGGCGTGAAAAAGCAGCACGTTTTATTGAAATGATAATAATAATAATAATAGAGATAATCATGATAACATTAATAATAATAATAATAATAATAATAATAATAATAATAATAATAATAATAATAATGGTAATAATAATAATAATAATAAATAAATAAATAAATTTAATAAACATTTAAAATGTTAACAAACTTGTTTGTCTTTCACACACAACGCTAAATCCATATCACTATACTAATAGCCTTATTGGCGTGTACCTTAGAACTTGTTTAACTGTTTTATACTTACTCAACAATTAAACATTTAACACGATTTTTGTTTTCGTTTTTTCCCCTCCGAAAAGGCCTTATGAAAAAATGTCTTTTAAATATACCTATTTCATAGTTTGTCTTAATTGTCTGAAAAGTATATTGGTTGATCTTGTCAAACATGTATGCTTTCAACGTTTTGTTTAATGATATTAGACTATAAAATGTCAGGTACCTAATGTGTTATCAAATTTAGCATTTTAACAAATTGAATATACATATTTAGAATAATTTTATCGTTTCTTCCAAAATGGATCTTCTTTTTAAAGTAGAAGTCATGCATAACAAGGGTTCAACCTTCATATGACAGACGGACATATAGTTATGAAATAACATCGGCCTGAGAGACGTATATCGGCTATTTAACACCGGTTTGGAGTTTTGATGCGTAGGAATTGACCACGAAGACCATTTGTCGCAGTCCACTCTTACGATATGGGAAAGGTGCTAAGAGGTTCTGGACTTGAGGGTTGCTATAAAAATACAGAAATACGCTCTCAGAAAATATTTATTATCGATGAATACGAAGTCTGGCTCGCGCCATGAAAATCTTCAGTAGGAGTGCAAAGACAAAATAATGACAAATGACACAAAATCATGAATGGCAAAATGTAGAATAACAAGTATGGGATCAATACAGACATTCATATTAACCTATAAAAATACAGAAATACGCTCTCAGAAAATATTTATTATCGATGAATACGAAGTCTGGCTCGCGCCATGAAAATCTTCAGTATGAGTGCGCATGCGTGAAGGTACTTAGTGCGGAAATAGAATATTTAAGATTGAGGCCCGTACCAATGGTAAGCATGTCAAAATATTTATTAACTGATATGTATCTAATATGTGGCGTTAATGTATGTGAGATATTATTTCGGTATTGTATGAAAAGAAAACATTATACGTACTGAAAATATAAATAAAAAATGTTTTTTATTGTTGCTTTAAAATGCTTTGTAAACTATACAATCGAGGGTGAAAACATAACAGCGCATAAACAAGTAGTCCTTAACCGGTGTTTATTGGCAGTTTAACGACAGTTTTTTTCCTTCTTTGTCTATGGTGACAAAATCACCTGAGTGTTAGAATTGTAAGTTATGAAAAGTAAATGCTTTTTGGGTTAAGCATAAGAGCTGGTACCGTTATAATAAAGTCAATGTACAGACCGAACTTTAATTCTCACACTTAACAAGAATTTTGTTTTTTTGACGAAGCAAATAAATGTCGCTTCGACATCTTCCATAGGATGGTGGTGATCGTATACGGAATCAACTCAAGCAAATCAAATAAGTGGTAGATCGTCCATCCACCCAAAATTGTGTAGTTACTATTTCTTTTGATATTAAAAATGAAGAAGAAGTATTCATTATACCAAACTGTAGTAGCCTGATGCTCTTATGTTCATATATGCAATATTTGATGAATGAATATTAATTAATCACGTTAGCATCAAGTTATGTTGTAGCCTATTTTATAAGTTTAAAGTGACACAATGATAATCTATAAAGTGCTTTTACCGGTTACCAAACGCAATGCTAAAATTGGGAGTAGTTTGTTTTGTATTACAACTTGTTCAAGTGATTAATAAACAATTAATTGAAATGTTAGTTTTGTTAATATTGTGTCAAAAACACTGAAATATTAATTGAATATGTGATAGTTAAATTCCCCAAAGAGTAGTGATCAAAAGAGCATTTGTTATGAAGTATTTAGATGCGTTGTTTGTGTCGTCATGAATCTTTTGTTTCCTAAACACTGACTGGAACAATGCAAACAACTATTTTCCCTTTGATCTATATTCATAATCTATATAGAGACACCAATCTATCCTTTCAGTCATTATCATTGTTCTATCTTTTAATGAAATTTGGAGCGTCGCTGGCCGAGTAGTTAAGGTTGTTGACTTCAAACCACTTGCATCTCACCGCTGTGGGTTCGAATAGCGACAGAAATTTTGGATTCTTTCATGTGAGTAAACTATCCAGGTAGTTAACTGAACGTCTGTGGTTATACTCAGGTGCCCGTTCGTGCCTGAAATAATGCACGGGAGGGCACCTGAAGTCTTCTTCCACCAGTAAAGCTAGAATGTCGCCATATGACATATTCTGTGACGGTGTGACGTAAAACCTGGAATCAAACAAACAAATTAAGACACATCGAAGGAATACTGTGGACAAAAGTACTTGTTAAAACACTACATAATATTATGTAATGATGCAAAATCGGATAGAAAATTGAAATAAAAACAGCAGACACATTTACTATATTTATTACAAAAGTTTCAAGCATATGATTCATTAGCAACAGTGTTCAATGCAGCTGAGATATAAGAGTATACCTGATAAACTATTGTTTTAAAAATTGTTGACAGTAACATGATATTGTTTTCACAATCTTATGATCGATTCTTTAAAAAATGGCTCTGCGCTTTAAAACACGCAGAAATATTGTACGGAAACAGATTAAAATGTTCCGGAAATATTTCTATTTTTTAGTTCTTCAGCAATCATTATCATTCCTTGCAAGCGTCATTCAAGGTTGTCGACAATATTCTAACATTTTTATACTTCTTTTCAAAACTCAAACAATAATGATTGCAGGTATTATATAGCTTTATACTTTTTAATTGGTACAAAATAAAAGTAATTTTATTATCTACACAGTTGTCAACTGAGCAATATTCTTGGTCGTTCAATATACATAGCAATTTTTCAAGTTGTTAATCTATCGTTATAAAGGTGATATTGTGATCATAAACGTTGGTTCAGTGCCAAAAAACAAGACTGTGTCTTTTGTCAAATTGAGCAAGTAAAAGTGTGAAATTAAAATGTTCCGATCTTTAAGAATATTCAACACATTCAAATATGCTATCTGATTTAGAGTATTATTCGAGCACAGAAAAACAATAATGCCTTTAAGATTTGGGGCTTTTGTTTAGAAGACAACAAGCTTTAGCAATGCGACAACAATGGTAACTTTATCCATAAAAAATATTGGATCACCTTCGGCACTTACAATTTTAGAATGCTAATATAATCCCTATTCTGCTTATGTATTAAGAATGTATGATAAATAGTTAATAGACCGAACTGCTTGTTGAACAAAACTGCGACCATTTTAGGTCAAAACAGAGCCACACCATTTACGGTTTTGATCGGAGTTAGACAGACACTGAGTATTGGGGTTCTTACATTGGACTGATACATTCACAGCGAGAGCTTTTATGAACACGGGATGTTGTTTGCTTAACTTATTTAGGTAACCACATTTCAAAGCTGCTTATCAATAGGCCTTGTAATTCAGAGATTTACATCACTTTTGTAAGGAAAGCAAGTTTTTACCCAACGGCAAATCTTTTTTAAATGTCTAGATGCTGCACTGAAGAGAAATATTTCCTATTTGTGAATTACTTGTAAAAGACGTATGAAAGTGTTTTTTTTTATATCATTTTCAGGAAAATTTGTTAAAATTGTGAATAGTGACATTGTGCCCTCGACAGACACCTGGCAATATGGGATCACAAAGCTGATATGTGTACACTGTTAAGCTCAACACAACATCAACATTGACATGTATAAGTCTACATATCTCACTTGCATCTTAAATATATTTTATGAAGTTATTCCAAATAATAAAATGAAAAGTCTTAAAGTATCAAAGAAAAAAAATCGTAATATCAAAATGTACTCGTTTTTGGGTTTTCCAATCGAAGTAATTAACTACTTTCATTAATATGATATGTGATGACTAAACATTCCACATGCAGGAATACAATATGACTTAGTACAAAAAAACTTACAAGAAAAATAACTCAAAAACAAACATTAAAACAAACTTGAAAAAAGGAAATGACACAATAAAACAAAACCAAAACAAGAAGTGCTTGAAAAATATCTATGCCCCTATCGGCAGACAATGAGTCATGTGGTCTAGTTATTGAGACTGACTTTTGACCTAGTGAGCAAACTATCAAAAGGCATTATCAATGTGACCTTGACCTTTGATCCTCAATGGGGCTCTTCTACTGGTCATGGACAATCACAATACACAGTTGAAAGTTTCCGTTGTCCAAACATTATTTAGTAATTAATTGGAAACCGATTTACATACAAGGTCAATGTGACCTTGACCTTTGACCCCTTTACCAAAAAACAACCGGGTCATCTTCTGATAATGAGCAATCATCATACCAAGTTTGAAGTTTCTTGGCCCAAGCGTCCATTTATTATTGATCGTAAACCGATTTTTACCTTTAAGGTCAACGTGACCTTTGACCCATTGATCCCAAATTAATCATTTTCTTGCTTCAACCAAAGCACCTACAAAGTTTCAGGGCAAGCAGCGCATGGCTGGTCAAATTATTGATCGGAAACCGTTTTTTGGGTACAAGATCAATATGACCTTGACTCTTTAACCCAAAAACTCAAAAGGGGTCACCTACTGGCCAAGTCCAAAGCACCTAAGTAATTTGAGGGCAAACATTCCTTGGGTTGTCAAGTTTTTGATCGGTAACCGTTTTAACGTACACAGTCAATTTGACCTTGACCTTTGACTCATTGATCCCAAATTCAAAAGGGTCATCTACTGGTCATACACACTCATACTAAGTTTGAAATTCCTATACCAAAGCGTTCATTGTTTTTTTATCAGAAACCATCATTACCTACAAGGCCAATGTGATGTTGACTCGTTGATCAATAGGGTCATCAATTTTTCATACCAAGTTTAAAGTTCTTAGGCATAAACGTGCTTTAGTTATTGATCGAAACCTTTGTTAACTACAAGGTCAGCTACGTTTGACCAATTGACCCAAAATCAAGAGGATCATCTACTGGTCATGAACAATCATCATACCATATTTGAAATTGGAAGGCCTAAGCGTTCTTTAGTTATTGATTTGAAATAATTTGACAGACCTACGGACAGACAAAGCAATGTACCCCTCTTCTTTGGAAGGGGCATAATTATGAAACAAAAACTCAATAAAAAAAACCATTATATAAAAATCCTTGACCAAAAAAACAAAAAAATAAAATCATAAAGTGATAACAAAATTGTTATATCTGAAGAAATTGTCTCCGTCGTAAAACAGTGTGACACATTACATAATGATAACCATATACATCTTTATGTTATATTGTCAATCGGGAGGTCTAACACAGATCATCATTAAAGAAATGTGTTCTAAAAAAATTGTCATTCTGCCTATATGGCTTAAAAGATGATTCCTTTTATAATACTGCACGTTGTGTAGGTCGTATTTCATTTGATTATCGTGACGATTACACATGTATGATCTATTTATTTATTATAAGGTTGCTGTCGATTTATGAATTAGTGTCATTTGTTTCTCTTACAAAGAAAGTATTATAAATTCGTTAAAATAATGTAAACAGGTAACATGGCCGCAAATGAACGGTTGTTTGCAATGTGACCTTATACAAACAATCGTTTATATAAGGCCATGTAACCTGTCAAATATATTGCTTGAATTCATTTATTTATTTAATTCTTTTTTTTTTTACTTTTTATTTGGAGGGGGGGGAGGGGTAAAAATTCACAGTAGCTATTTATATGAATTATGATAATGTCACGGGTGCAATCGTATATTATGTTACATTTTCAAAGTTCATCTTCTTTCACCATTTCCAAGGAGAATTCTGAAAACTACGAGGCACCTGTTTCGGTTTGATTCCCGTGTTTACTCGAGCCGTACATACAGTTGCACAAGGTTCCACATAAAGAAGATTCTCGATGGACAACTTTTCCACATCAGTATAACTATTGCAATTGACACCTGGAATAATAAAAAATGTACAATACTGGCACAAAAATATAATACGTTTTCAACAACAAAAGGAGGGATTCTGACCAAAACAAGTTTAACAAGGAGAATGATAAATATAAATATATGAAGAAAAGATAGAAAAATGAAGACAAATAAATTAGTAAATAATAAAAACAATTATTAAAACATTTTGCTTAAACTGCTGAGTCTTGAAAGGGGTCTAAACAATTTATGATCTCCTTTTACATTTTTGAATTGTTTGGTAATCTTATTGTTTTATCTCTATTCATGTAAATATGATTGCAAAAAGGATATTTGCTTTTTATTTGTTTTACATCGAAGTTTACTTTACAGAGTGAACAACAGTTGAAATGTGTATCCACGAGTGAAAATGTAAGAACTGGTGTTCACGACTGAAATAAAATTTGATGGTGCATACAAAACAAAGCCATTTTCAATTAATTCCATGCATTTTAATGGTTTTAAGTCATTTTTCAATTTTAGTTTTGCCGCGTAACGATATGCGCTTTAATTCATGAAGTTATGAAATCATGAAGCCACATTGTTCCGGCTTAAAGATATTTCTTTACTGTTTTAGATATATATCATTAAGAATTGTTGTTCTTTAATTAGTTTTAATTTACTGTGCCATTTCTTTAAACAATTTTATAATGTGCAAAAAGTACCATGGATCTTTGTTTTGGGAACGAAATAGCATTTCCAAATGGCACACGTTAACAGCGCTATCACTACGATCATCGAAACAACTGAAATGCTGACAAGGAAAAGCCATGACGTCACAAAATGTTCGTCAGTTATGTCAGTAAATGGCTGCAACGTGAAACACAAGAGAATGAAATATATAAATAATTTATATATTAGTGAATAGGTTTTAAAGTTCTTTCAAAAAGCATTATTTTATTGTCTCTTAACATCATTTATGTGAATTAAAAGGAACATGTGAGGTGTACTGTAACAGTTATATTATATTATGTAATCATACAACAATACCATGCGACGTAATAAGTTTGCTCTTTTACAATCTTATATTGAGTATTAATGAAAAAGATTATTATAAAATGAATGGAGCCGCGCCAAGCATAACCAGCTGTTACAGTAATTTTTAGATATTTTCGGCTTTTTCCATCATGTTTAAGTGCATTTTTAAAATTTTCTTGTAATGTATACCTTTCTATACTTTAAACGACTCACATTTGCACGAACAAGTTTAAAAGTAACGGCTAATGATAAAAATTAAAAATAGTAATTACGATAGCTCCACATTTTACTCCGTAAAATGCCTCATTGTTGATTGTTAGGTATGGCAGCATTTCAAACGTTTCGTTGTTGTAAGTGTACATCGTTCCGTTGTAAATGAGGCTACAGATACCATACATTATTGTATTGATTTCTGCAGCTGTCCCGCAAATAGCAAACTCGACCGATATACTCCCTGCAAGATAGGTATTATATGTACCAAAAAGAATATAATTTTATGTTATATTGAATTAATCAGAAGTGGTTATGTAAAAGTTAAATATATTTGATAAAAATAAAATTGCAATTACTTATTTTAATGCTATGTTACCGTACGGTCTAAGATGGACAAAAATTTTGTAACAAAAGTGTTAAAAGCTAACCTGCGTATGCATAGCCCTTCAGAAATTTCACTCCCTGCCACATATTTGCGTACTCTGTTAGAAAGGTTTGCTCAAATGCATTGAGTTCATCTTCCGTAGTTAGAATTTCTCCAAAACTTGCATTTAACTTAAGCTTTAAAAAAAAGACAAAAATATCGATGGAACAAACTTATATACTTTAATTATACTACTTCTATATTAATTTCAACATTCGTACAATATTATGTAATATAAATATAATGTTATGAATTTGTGATATAATTAACTATATGATGGTCAGATACTTTATCATTAAATTTCATCAGTCTTTAATAGCTTGTTAAAGATTTGATGTGTTAAATTAAATTAAATAAAGTACCTACTCCATACTTGGATAAACAATTGTTCACATACGTTTTGGCAGGCATTTGTGACAGTAAAATTTATTATATTAGCGAAAAATATTTTTTCCAAATTAAATATGATAGGAAATAGTTGTTTATCATTAAACAATTGAAACAGCAAATATTTCAAACCTTGATAGTAGCTGTATTTTCAGCGGTCATATTTTCATGAATCGGGTTCTGTACTGCAATCATCAAATTCGTGAACATATCATATTCTGGAGGATCGGAAATGACTTCGAATTTCAGATAATACAGACCAATGCCATTGATTGACAGATTATCAAATGTAGCTTGACCATTGTCAATATTAAAAGACGTATTTAAGATACCGTTTAAATTGCCATACGCCGATGTTTTAATTAAACTAACTTCTGCAAACCAGTTATGACCCTGAAAAGAAAGAACCACAAGTTAAAAAAAAGCAAACAAAAAACAAACATTTGCTTTACAAAATTAGCTTGGTCAATGAAACATATTTATCAAAGTTGTTCAAATAAAAAGTATTTAATAATTTTTACATTATATGTCCTTAAGACTTACGCGCCAATGTATATATGTGATAGTTTCCTCTGTTTTTCGATCGATAAGATTAAGCGTCACTGAAAACTGTTCAAATGCATATATTTCATCAATTGTTTCATTCTGGACATGAATCTTTAATGGCCTCCCATTTACATTAAATGTATCAGATTCAAGAATGAAATGTTCAGCTTCTTTTGGATAGATTATGTTGAAATCCAATACGTAGTCCAGACCACTGTGAGAAATTGCAAGATCAGAAAAATTAAACCATCCGTCTGTACAATTGATCGCAAGGCTGCCGCTCAAAACAGCCAGCGGATGCCCTGTACCATTTCGTATCATCACCGAAATTTGCCAAAGGGTATTCAACGGTTCCAAGATTTGTTACATTTAAACCCTGAAAGATCAAGAAAAGGCATCAAAAAAGGCATAAGATGTGAAAATGGCAAATATTAGTTCAATTGTTACAAGTCAGTTAAATCACCATTGCTTACAATGAAACAAGTGAAATAATGTCAAAATACTCGTTACTGTATTATGTTAATTTAGCTGAATTACAAAGATATTTACCTCAAAATCAAAAGCTCTTATTTTTGGCTGAGTTTCCAACAAAACGTTTTCATATTCCGCTTCTGGTTTATCATGGAAATAAAGATGTACAGGATACTCATTGTTGTAAATGATAGTGGCAATTTCTATATCATCAGGCGGAAATTCTATTTTCCCACAAACAATTGAATCACCGAGAATGTTCGAGATGTTTCCAAGCTGACACTCGTTGACAATTTTTGCTACAAGTTCAGCGAGGGCGGATTTTTCAATCGAATCCTCTATGGTCATATTCATTTCTATAAACGATATATGTACAATTATCATTAACCTAATCAAACATGTCTATATGTTAAGTTGTATATTACAAAAACGAAAATTAATATAGAAATGAACGAATATAAGAGGTTGAATATAAGATAATAAAAAATCAATCCCGAAATAAGATAATCAAATAATTATTTCATCTATTTAATCGTGACAATTAAGATAAGATTACCCACCTTAATACGGATCAACACTATATAAAAATTATCATAATGATAAAATGTAGACATTATTGCCCTAACACACTGTACACAATTCATGGTATGTGTCAACCTAAATTTTAAATAAACTTTTTGCATAAAAAGTCGTATTAAATTTCACGTTTGTCATATTGAACATGGCGACCATTATCCGTGACCCATAATATGTTTTTGGAATCAAGTGGCATTGTTTTCATGCTATTTGAACTAAGTTAAACGCATTTTTATTTTTACAATTGTTAAACCGTCCGCCGTAAAATCAACAGGGAAATTATCGTTCCTTTATATGAGGTTGTCATCTATCAATATGACAAATCTTTTTAAATGGTAAAACCGTAATGATTATATATAACATAGACAATATATTTAAGAAAGGCGTTACTATAATTTCTGATAATACCTTGTTTTGGCTCATTTCCTATTTCAATTTCTATAACCATATTATCATCTTCCGATCTCTTACTGCGTCCATTTATAGATTCTGAAACTACGTTTACTATTCGCACTTTAGTCAATGGTATATCTAAAAAGGCTGCTAGATGTTCTACAATACTTTGGCCAAAGAGTTCAGAGTACGATAAAGCTGGAAACCCAAATGACACTATAAATGTTTCCTGTGATATAATGTCTATTTGTGCTTTTCCCTTAACAATAAATGTAATTTCTCCTCGACTTCTATCAAAATAATTTGTGCCCGATATGTTCGCTAATTGTGGAATGAACTCTACACCTGAAAATGATTAACATGAACACTAAAGTATTAATAATGCATCTGTTAGTCAAGAAAATTGGTCTTTGTTGCAATAACAGAGTCGGTGCAAATGTTAAGATAAATATGAAGATGTTATTATATAAAAATTGTTACGTGCTCAATGTCAATTATTTGTTTAAGGAATTTTGTAACAAATCTAATTTGCATAAGGCTAAAGATAACATTCTGAAAACTGATCATTTGTAACATGTCGGAACGAAGTCAAGCCCACTGGATTTCAAGTAAGTACTTATAGTAAAAAAGGACATATCATTTCAGTATACTTGCTAACAAAAAGGTTTTTGAATCACACACATAATATGAAATTATCAATTTATTATATCAAATATAAGGAGAAAATCCTGATAAGAGAAGACTACTTTCAAGAAAACAATAATTAAAACGTACACAATAAGACGGTTAATTGTAAAGGCAAAAAAATACAACTTCTTTTGATGATAGCAAAAGATAAAACTACTAAGAACACTAAACTGAAAAAAAATATTACATAAGAATACCGAGTTGTACTCACCTCTCGACATTGATAAAATGTATCTACCAAATCTGTCAATTCGCGCATTTGAAGCAATTATAAAGTCTCCATTGACAAACACATCAAGTCTGTTTGGTCTTGAGTACCAAACGGTAAGTTTTATTCCTTCACTTGGACCTGTATTTAACAGTCGGTACCGCATCTTTCTTGGAGTCGTTCTTGTGAAATGTATTTTATATGATCTTCCTGTAAAAAACATTCACTTTTAAATATTTATAAATATTCCCCATGCAAATATTTTAAAAGTAAAAGTGTGTTCATAGGACACAAATGCCCTAACACTCCTCTGTATTGTACTCTGCAATGCACTGACTTTAAGTCAAATGTTTTTTGGCTAGGCGCGACGTTGAAAATTGCAAAACTAGCACTAAGTTAAGCGCAAAATCTTAAAAACCTGAACAAATCCACAAACCGACTCCCGGGTGCATAACTAAACCTGCTGACCAACACCCCTGTAAACTTTTAGTATTCCAAGTCGAATACTTTTTGAACTTTGAAACAATCACAAATTTATACCAAATCAATGGCAATGTCATTAAGAGAACTGAAAAATTCTACACAAAAAACCCAGGCGCACAGCTTCAAATGTTGATCATCATTCCTGTAAATTTTGTTGACTCTAGCTCAATCACCTGTAGAGGATTACATGACACAACATTCTAGAACGGTTCTGGAAAGTCAAGGGCAATTACTCAATAAATTCTGAATAATTATATAACCAATCCCCAAGGTGTACAATTACACATTCTGACAAACATTTCTGATCAGTTTCATAACTAGCATATATGCCTTTTTGGGTACAAGTGACACAAGTTGAAAATCACAAGCAAAACCCTATTCACAATTACAAATGCTGACCAACATTTCTATAAATTTCCTGAGTATAGATTGAATTATATTTTGGGTACACACAACACAAGTTGAAAATTTTAAGTAAGTCAATGGCAATAACATATATTAATCAATTTCAAAGCAAAACTTCAGGTGCACAACCTTACTTTTCTAGAAGAGTCATGACTCCAGGTCAAACGTCTAAGGCTACGCGCGACACAAGGTAAAATTGCAAATTTTTACTTAGTCAAGGGCAATTACTTTACAAATACTGAATACATATATTGAGGGTATAAAAATATTACTTGAATTCTACTTTGATAACGTTCACATATAGCTGATATTATGATACTTTCAAGTTATATAAGAAATTCAAAAAAATATTACATTTTTACGTAGATGCTAGCTTTCAATTACCATTATTATCTAGAAACAACCTCACCCTAACCGATCCAAAGAAATTTGACTTTGACTTCTTGTGTATTCTAGGTATTTTTCTTCTCAAATTTAAATTGATTGGACCAGGCATTTACACTTCGTGCCCCTAACCTCATGAGCCAACAAATAGTAGTTTTATTTATTAAGCCATGAGGAATACAATAACATTGACGATTGGCTAAATGTCATTTAAATCAATGATGATCGTCCAGCGGTCCTGATCGCCCTCGAATTATATAAAGAGAAAGTGCTTTGAATAGTTATCAAAGAAATGAGCCAACATTGACGTTGCTAACGGAAAAATACACGGACAGGCAAGCGCCATGTCACAATACGAGTTGAACCACTTCATAAAATATCAAAATAAGACTTCAAAACATCCTTAAAAACGATTTATCGCTATTTAGTCAAAATATGTTAATACATTTGGCTCAAATTACTTGTACATTTTTAATTACACTTTTAAACAATCGGATAATACTGTGTATTCAACAGAAATGGCTGTTACCTGTAACTATAAGAGCATTGAACAAAATATTTCTTTTCGTGCAAAAGTGATGTGCGCACTGTCCGTTGTCTAAAGGAACGTCTAGCAAATCTATATAACCATCGGCAAGTAAGGCTATCGGAGATATTTGACGATACCTGGCGTCTGAGTCAAGATTTTCTATCAGCAGCAACTTAAAAGAAAGGTCGTCTTTGCAGGCATATGCTTGCCACATTGGTTCAAATGTGCAGTTGCTGTTCCTTACAACACCTTGAATAAATATATCTCTTTTAAAGTGTATGAATCAAGTTTAACATCAGTCAGTTTAACAATAAACAATGTAGTTTTGTAGTAAAAATCAGCTAATTTAAAAGTAACTAAAAAAGAACTGGATAAAATTAAAAATCTTAAAACTCATTCCATACATAATAAACAATTCACATTAAAAAGTAAAATTGTAACTTTCATTTTTTATCTTTACCTCTGTAAGTAGCTATTTGCTCTATAGGTATTCTGCTCCCATTTAGCATGGTGGTCATTTCTCTAGGAAGTTTGTGATAGTAGTCTATTTCTGTATGTCTGCATTTCAGTGTTTCAAATAATTTTTAAGTTATGTATCAATTATATTTTAAAAAGTACTCATGTTGATACAAGAACGGTCTCATACCATTTTGATAATAAAAATATGTTGGATCTGATAATGAATGCACTCTAAAAAATGAAGTTAAAGAAATGAATTTAAAAATATTAAACAAAATACATCATTTATATAACTTAACTGCATCGTTTGTAGATAATTAAAAAAAATATTTAGACATTCCTACTCGCACGATAGCGAAAAAGCATTTCTTTCATCAGAAAATCTTTTTGAAAATCTTAAAAAGGGAGATCCCTAGGTAGCAATAAAAACAACAACATTACATTAAAATTGCTTCTATAGTTTGACTATGTCTCTTCTTGAAATGAAAAGAAGCCTTTAAAAAAAGTAAAGTTGCCTTACTCTGACTTTTGAATCAGAGTGCCGACAGTTTGGAGAAACGATCCATCGATATCTGTATACACAGCAAATCGCACAACATCACATTCCATTGAGTAACAAGAAAAATGACTCGTCCTGAAAAGATAGAATTAATGTATGAATTATTAATTGCGTAAATCTATGATCAGCAACTGTTTTGCCCATGTATTAAGTTTAAAGAAATGACAGATCATTATCGTTTGACTTATTTATTATATACTAACATTTATTCATCAGATGGAATATTTACCATGACTTGCGTTTTTTTTATTAAAATATAGTGATGCTGATATAAAAAGTAAAAGGTCTTACCTAGGTGACCGAAGAAATAGGATTTTGTTGGCATGGCTTACTTGTGAAAGTGATATATTTTCAGAATGCATTGGACGCTGCAACTCATTACTTTCAACATTTGTTGTAATTGCGTAATTTTTTTGACATAGAGATTCACCGTACTTAACAAAAGAAACGTTTTCTAACTTTGTGAATCCACCGATAGTTTGAAACTGTGGAAACACAATTCCAACCATCCCATCAGAATAATGCCAATCCCTGTCGGAAAACGAAGCAAGCATGAATCTATTCGAGCGAAACCAAACCATATCGCCGCAATGAAAGGACGACGTCTGCCCAATAAATGTTATATTTCTTATCTTTACATACACATCAATATAGCTTTGTCGCCTGTAGCGGTTACTTAGAATATCAGCGCTTAACCCAACTTGATTTTCAATAAGAATGTTTTCTTCAAACACAGCTTGAATTGTATGCCCCCGATACAATAAACCAATGTTAATGTTTTTCCAACCGACAAAGCCCATTATTTTGACACACATAGAATTTGTAAAATATCCGTTTGACAAAACAGCCCCACGAACGTTTGAATACATCTTATTGTTTCTGTATATATTTCCAGTGTCGTCACAGCCTATAGCAGGAACATGATATGCTATTTTACTTGAACTTGTCACATGATTATCTTGCAAAATTAGATTTTGCGATTTCATTGCATCAATACCTACGTTTCTGACCTTAATTACCAGGTTTCGTACAAGTTTTGTAGATAGAGCATCCGTCATTATTCCTGTTATACAAAAAAATAACAAATTTATATAAAAATAAAAAAGAAACAACAACATGCAAATTAATAGAACCAATGTTGGTTCCTGCTAAAAAATAACATTATTACTGAAAATCACGAGAAAAAACAACACATGAGTATCTATCATTGTCAAGAAGCTACACAGCAGCTTATCATTTAAAGTTATAAGAACATAATTAGAGAAGAAAATGTAAGTAACGCAATTCTCAAAGATCTTGAGACGTAAATCTTACCATTATCATAGGCATCGTACACCACATTATTTACAAGACTTATGTTTCTGATTCCTATTAGGCCTATAGCTGTGCTGATACTTTTATGAAATGAACAATTTGCAACAACCGATGGTTTGATATAATTGACCTGTCCAACATCAATAAACGTTAACGAATGACTCGGATATGAATTTTTACTTCCTGTATGATAGAATTCCACGTTCGACAGTCTGGTGTAACCTATAAGAAATGTATATCAAGATCAATCATTATCAATCAATTGATAAAAAACAATGCAAAGTTTTTATTTTTATGAACGTATATTTTACCATCAACTCATCTTTATTAAAACGAGATTTTATATTTTCACAGTAGAATATTCAGAAATTCAACAGACCTTTATATGTTTTACCATTGTCTTTAAATAGACCAACTAGCACACGTGCTCCACCTACTGTTTTCGGATTCGCATCGACGATTTTTATGTTCCGTGTTAGAAGACCAACTGCTGCTTTTAGTGTGATGATTTGTCCACTTTGTAACACTTCTTTGTGAACTGAAAATATAAATAAGAATCATTTAAATATAGTCCATGAAGGTTCCTTTCTATTTGTTAAACACACATCGATTAGAAAATAACTTGATCTATTGCATTTTCTTTCATTTATAACACCACCAATGCAAACCAATTTTTAGGGAAATACAAGAATGTAACACGGATAAATTTACCATTTCACCGCAGATCTGAAGCTACGATATTTTTATATTATAGATATATATGCCTCCTCCTACCTCATCAAAGACACGATGATCATCCAACAAACAGCCAGAATAATATTTATACTTCTTGTGCACGTTTGTTTTTATGAAGTACCTGAGAAACCCTTATGTTATTAGGAACTAAATAAAACAATCAATAGGATTAATATTACAAAAACATTTATTAAAGAAGCCTTCCGTTTGGTGCATATAATAAAAATGAAACATTTTATATACTTAATTAAACAATAACTATAAAAATGCAAATGTTATGCTATTCTGAAAATATAACTATTAGATGTCATCGTCATAGTTGCAACCGATATGAAAATTAAACAAGATATAAGAACATCTAGATACATTTCGTCATATTTACTCAGCTTACAGCTTGGTAAACATTAATTTGTTACCTACCTATGTGTTTAAATTTTAGCGTATCATTCAATTCAATTGTACTTTGGTCATTTCCAATAGAGATGATCTTGAAAGTTTCTGACTGCCATGGACCGAATCCAGTAGGACTAATTACGATTTCATCACCTTTTAACCATTGCACTTTTTCAGAAAGTACAATTTTTCTATCGCCTGTATTTGCTGAAAACTTTAAATTTGTCCATGATGTTCCTGTTTCTCTCCCAAATAGATCAAAGCCTCCAAAAACCCCTTTAACACAAGTATAAATGAGATTAATTAAATGAACATTGTTCTGCTCATCAATAACTGTGTTCTGGTTTTATTATGATACAGTTGCAGTATTTATCGATATGAGTTATATGTAAATTATTTATCTTAAAGCATTTACGTAATATATCAAGTTAACCAATCAATGTGATGTTTCATAAATCTATTGTCAATTGTACACAGTACAAGTAGATTGTCATACATATGTCTTTGTTTTTATAGTTCATCTGTTTCATAAAATGATAAGACGCAGTTTGCTTTCTTTGAAATATATCAAATTTCGTTTTGTCAATATGGAGATATTCTTACCGATTGTTTTCCTCCTAAGTAAAACACCGGTTTTCGGATTGAAAGCTGATAGTGAATCATTGCCATACATAATAATGCTAGCATGCCCAATAAACGGATTATCGGGCCAGCCTATAATGAGTCGTCCCCCTTTGATGATAATAAGCCCAGCCTCAATAGTGTAAGCTGCATCGTGGCCATTGACAAATTCAAGAACACCATAGAGTAGAAGTGTGTTGAGCTTGCATATATTTGTGAAATTAACTAATACCCACGTATCTAAAATAATGTGTAAAAGAAAGAGTTATTCAATAAAATACTTATAGAATTCGCGTTTACTTATATCTGTATTTGTATAAATAATACAGGTCAAGTCAGAAGATATCTTAACCTTTCACGGTTAACTGTTTTCTGCCTTTACAATGAAACAACGTTGAACTGCCTCGCCGGTACAATAAGATATATTTAGAAATTAAGTTTACATGAGAACATTTGTTTAATTGTTGAATATTACCCACAAAATATAACAATAAAGCAGTCACTCTGAACCATTATGTCAATTGATAATTGATATAAGGAAAATTTGACTTGGAATCCTTTTACATAAAGAAAACCGTTATAATGCAACGTAGTAATGCTGGCAAATTTATTTACATAATAATGTACATCTATTGAATAAGTAAACTTACATGATATAATTTTAACATTATCAAAATCTACTGGTAAATGGTTTCCAATCTTGCCAACATTTGTCATATAGCCATCATTCGTGCGGTTCCAGATACTTTTGTCATGCCAGTACTGATAGTTCAGTGGTGTGTGATTTACAGGCGGAGATATATTTGGATCAGGAGGTGGTACACAGTCTATGTAAAAACACTTGTAGATTCCTAAATCGATTGGTATATCGACCGTATCATGTTCAGATTGGTGTTGAATAGATGATTCTGCAGGTTCCTTCACTGAAACGTTCATTATTTATATTGCAGCAATTAATAAATAGCAAAATTATCTCACTGAACACATTGTTTGTACGATTGGCACAAGTATGAACAACCAAAAACCTTAACCTCATATAAGAAGTTGAAAAGTACTTATACACACGGCCTTCTAAGATTTTTTAAAATTGTTTGTTTGTTTGTTTGTTTTATTTTCCGCCTTTTTCCAACAGTATTTCAGTCATATAGGCGGGTAGTTTCCTAACCATCGTTCCTGGAGAGTTACACCAGTACTAGACTACATTCCTCCGCGCTAAACTACCAAAGCATCTCCCGGGGATCGAACCCACGCCAGAGAGGTAACTGGATTAGAAATCTAAACATAAATATCATTACGTTATCATATATCATTTGTCTAACGATATGTTTGTGTTTGCGACGATTTCTAGTGGTACGTATAATTAGTTCAGTGAAATACTTTGAATCATGTTGGTATCCAACTCTTCATCAATCTAGCAAAATAAAATCAACTACCTATGAATGTCAGTTCTTTTTTGAAATTATGCCAATTCCATTCTCCAAACGTACTGTTTTCGTGATTAATACGTTCCGTTGTGGCATTATTTTTTCCTCCACCAATCGAAAAATAATCCGGAAAATCCGGAATGTTCATTGTTATAAAAAGGAAATCTTCTCTCTAAAATTGGAGTGTTTAATTTTATTTGACAAACAAAAATTAAATAATAGCATTGAAAAGTCTTCTTCGTTACGTATAAGTTAAATTATGAAGAACATCGATATTCATTGACGTCAGTATGAAAACAAAGCATTAGCCTTTTCCTCAAGTTGTGAGAATATAGAAATGGTAGATAATTATTTTCAGGGAACGTATGGGTTAAAAAATCATTAAGTGTACGGTAATCATGAACATGGTAAGATTTTCTTCTTAACAAATTATCAAACACATATATCACATATTTTTTTCTAAATCTTTTCATTTATTTATTAATTTATTTACTGACTTACATGTGTTAATTCATGTCAAAATGTTATTTATGTCATACAATGGTTTTCAGTAATTAATGATATAGTACACATTAATGTGTAATACTAAAAAACTAAGACTATTGGACAATTTGATACAATATGAACCAATTAAAATATTAGTAAGAACTTACTCTAAAATCATAAATCATGCCACGATAGCTTATATTGTTTGCTGGAGACATGTTTTCAACATGCAATTTGTATGACGTGTTGCTTAACAAGGCACACATCCAACCTTTTTGATGAGTAAATCCCCGATATATATATGGCAGTGAACTGATTCCGTAGATGTTTGCAATAGTGAAAGTTATTCCTGTTATATGTTTCGAGTTTACATGGTAACTATTAAAAGCAAATCTGCTCCATTTATAATTTGGAGGACAAATGCTTGCATTATTGCCAATACTAAATTCTTCTGCATGTTCACAGTCAGGTGGAATAGTTCCTGTAGTTGGTAATACTGTCCAATAACTGTTTGATTTCATCGTTGAAGATCCGTCTATATCCAACAAAATGCCTTCCCAATCCCAATAAAAGATGGCTTTATTTGGAACGTTAATATACATTATACCCTCAAGATGATAGGTAAATCCACCACAGTTACGGCTACAATGGCGGGGAACATTTCGTGTCCAACGAAAAGCTGCACTATTACTGTCATTGAAGTTGCTAAAAATGACATTTTGGACAATAAAACCTCTACCAAGAGGCAATATTATTCCTCCGCTTGTACAACCATGATCTTTTGATTGATGTATATTTGCCTTTCCGGCTATTATGCTGTTTAGTATAGATGGAGATTCAGACGTGTACCTTGGCACATTTGAAATAGTATTAATCTCAATTCCAGCAAGACGGTTTTGAATAAGTATGAAATTTACAAACTGAACTTTTCCGATATTTCCAGCAATTGCCCCCTTTTTATTGTTCCATGCAAAGAATCCATTAAATATAGATTGACTAAAGTTTGATACGCTTCCATAGCTTATCGTATTTGGAAAATAGTCTTTATATATTAGGAGCCCATATCCTCGTAAAGAATGAGCTGAATTTTGTTCAAAAATTACCAAGAGGAACATAACGCATACCCGGACTATGTATATAAGTCGAACCAGCGGAATGATAGTCTGGTCTGTACCAGTATCCATGATGCGTCCCTCCAGCTACAGCATTGAATTGAACAGAATTATTAGGATTTGCCAATGAAAATGCAGCTGGTGTCAAATCATCATTCGTTAAGGTACCACACCCAGTCACTTTAATTGCAAGGTTCATAGAAAGGGTTATGCCAATTTCACTTCCATCTTCTAATACGAATCCCCCACCAAGAATGTCAAATATAACTGTTTGCTCTATACGAATATTTTGTGATCCTTGAATATTGACTGCTCTGTTAAAAGTATTGTGAAAACTGCATCCAAGTACATAGCTCCCGTCCACTTTGCCATTCAAATAAAAATTTATAGGGTGTCGCCCTGATCTGAAAGTCTGACCTGCAAATGTTACTTCGGTGAATGACATATGAATTTTTGTCGAAAGACTGTCTTGAACTTGTGGGTGAATAAAAATAACAACTCCAAATTGACTGCTTCTAATGCCATTTCTATATCCTGAAGGAGTACACTTGTTTGTTGTGAAATGGCCTATGAAATAAAATGTGGAGTTAAAACACAACATAACTCTTAAAAAATTATAATGCATTTTATTAATGTCTGCTATTCAAATCAGATATCGAGATCCATAATATTGATAACGCACAATATTATTTTAACGTCTATGTAAGTCATAAAAGTTATAAAAAAGTAAAATAAAATGAGTTTTAAATTTTTACCAAATTCAAATCCTGAATCGCATGGAATAGCTTCGTCATACCATTGCCTATCATCATTACCCCTGACTACAACGTTGTGCGTAAGAAGACCAACCTCTGCTCTCATTTCAACTAATTTCAAATCAAACATATCCTCGACACCAGCATGATCAAACTTAAGGGGAGTGGTTACTGTCAATGTTGTTCCGTTGTTTGATACTGATGCTATAACTTTCTTTTCGTTTTCTTGTTTAGTTATACTGCTTCCAGTAGAGGCTATAACTATTTCGTCACCGCTTTTCCATGCAACACCAGATTTAAGATTAAGTATATGCGTACCCTTCTTGGCAGTTTCAGATAGTTGTGTCCAGGTTAACGGTACCTTCATGCCTAAAAAAGAATTTGTTTAATTTCACTATCAACAAAATAGAATATTTAACAGACTATATTATTTAGTTTCCCATTCAAATCTTAGGAAAATGTGCTTTTATTTTTAAAATTTATAACAAATTACAAACATAAGGCTTTAAAACATGTAAAATGATTTTCAACAAAAAACCGACCGTGCAAATCTAAAGTTCCGTTCCGAATTGCCAATACTTTTGTTCCGTAAACAGGCAGTTCTTTACTTCTGAAATGACCATGTAATGTAATGATTCCTTTATGCTGGAAAGGCTTGCTTTCTGACCCAACTTGTAATCGCCCACCTTCTGTTATCATTATGAATTCTGCTTGAAGTTCTATATCTTTTTCATCAAATATAAGATTTCCACCTATATTTGACACCGAAAGAAAAAAACGCTTAATACGATTGGCAACATTTATGTTAAAGTCACTTTTTTATCAATAATATAAACGCGTTCATTAACTCAACTAATTATTATTAATAAATATAAACATAATACTTATGTCCCAATGATGTATTAGTCGGTTTTCTTTTATATTTCACTTAAAACATGAATCACTTTAAATTTTAACATGAAGTCATTTTAACAGATTATAGTATTAATGGCATGGAAAGTACCTTGAATAAGTAGAAAACCTAAAACGGGCGTATCTGTATCGAGTAACACTGTTGCACCAGGTGGGATCACAATAAATTCTCCTTTTTGGGGCAACGGGCCGCCTCCCCAGGTAAATACTGAAGACCACACGTCTATATAGTTAAAATCTGCAACACCCTCTGCAGTCTACAAAAACGCAAATAATATGTCTATAATGAAAAATGTATTTATATTTTATCTTTAAATGTAGATTTAAACTATGGAATGTTTATCATACATAAAAGGTATATGAGCAAAAACATAATTTTAATAAAGACCACGTCCTTGAAACCCGAATAAACAACGTTGTTTTAATGCACTGAACATTTTGTTTGCATTCTAATATCAAATATAACGTGACTTCAATATAATTAATACATCTGACTGTATAGTTACATACACTCTTTCTGTCTTGTTTGAAGTCACACCAACGCAATTTTATATGACGACTTTCAAACTTTAAAAGCGGAAGAAATCTTTAAGCGGGCACCGTAGTAGAACCTTTGGCCTTTCATAAACAAACTAGCTATACATGAAATAATTCAAGTCTCTGGCTGAATTCGAACAAAAAACAAAAAACAAAAAACAAAAACAACGACGGGCAAGTTGCTTAAAGTCAAATGTGTTTATTTCACCTCTTTTGCGATGCCATTATTTGAAATTTGTACTTCGACTTTAGCAAGGACGGATCTTGAATGTTGCCCCGTTATACAATTTATTTCAGTAGTGGATAAATTCGTCAAAATACATGACACGCCACCAATCGTTACGTCAACGCTTTCAAAATCAGTACTGAAATAGATATTGTTTTTAAATAAACGAGAAACTGATCGGTTTACAAACAGATTTTGAATAAATATCCACAATGGAAAAGCTAAACCCTTTAGCTGCTACTGATAGCTGAAAATGAAACAAATATATATATTATACTTTACCTAAAACCCTCTCCTGATATACGAAGATTTGTTCCTCCACCTGTTCCACCTCTGCCTGGACTTACACTTGTTATAGTCGGTGTAATAGAATTTATGTAACAATATGCATTCGACAATCTTTTAGTTAACCCATTTAAAGAAATAGTAACATCGCACGTATCGGCTGAAAAATAATATCAAACAGTTTTCATTTCAGAAAAAAAACGAAACATTTTGAATAATTTTAGACACGTCGTTCTATTATACGATAAGGTCTTATTTATTAATGTATTAATTGAATAACATCGCTTTGTTTTACTTATATATTAAAATTAAATGATGCAATTTTGACGTTTTTGAAAAAATAACTCCAATTTTAAACTTAATATATTCATGTTGCAACATTAGTTTTTAACACATTGCTTGTTTTAAAACGTTGTATGCAATGTGCAAGAACTTTTTTCTTAACCATTAATTGAAGTGGAGGTCAATCAGTAGTAGCAAAACCAAGAAGAATTGGCGACTTTCGTAGTCTATATTTAATTAGTTCTTTGAATTTATGGTTTATTAAAGTGCCTCCAAACCAATCGCAAGCTGAACATCATGAATAGGTAAATCTCGAAGATCAGGCAAGAACAACACTTATATTTAGAACTGTATAACTTTTGTTAACTTGTCAGACAACCTTTTTTATACCTGCTGTAGCGAGTATAGAAATTATTGCGGAGGTGATGTTACTAGAGCAATGGATGAATCCCCTATTTGACTGACAAAAATAAATTATAAAGCATTATGTATTCAATCTTTTATACAAACCAGGATTATCTGGAGTCCTACATATGTAACTTGTTGAAGTTGTATTATACAGTTTACATAGTTTCCCACATATATATGCAAGTACTGAATTATCAAGTCCAGATCCTGTCAACGTAACCTGTTGTCCACCAGCTATTCCACCTATATCAAACATACATATTCTCAGTCAATAATGTTTTTTTCCCTTCAAAATATCTCCATTGCTATTTAATTGAATTCAATACAAATAAATATCATGTATATTCAAATTATTATTGTATGGGAACAAAACATCAATTTAAGAATACCTTGAAATCTGCGAAATTTCGATCAAACGAAAGCATTTTTATATAAAGTTTACATACGAGAGAAAAAATCTTAAAATATTTGCTAAAATTAAAAAGTAAACAGATTCATGAATGTTCCATAATTGGAAGGATGTTTAAGTTTATATTTTTATGTCACAATATGACCACTGTAGAATATACAATTTGACATTGTACCTTGCTCCGGTGTTATTCTAGTTAGACTTAGTTGATACTCAAATTGGACATTTGAGTTTGAAAGTCCTAGTCCATCAACTATTACAGTAACGTCAACGACTCCAGTAGAGTGATTTCCGATTATACATTGTATTTGATAGATTTCTTTAGAAACAACTTCGCACAAAGAATGCCCTAGAAAAACGGACACAGAAACTCCATTTAAGTTTGATCCATTAATAGTAAGAATGTCTCCTGGAAATCCTGTCTTTGGATTTATAAGTGACACTGTGGGAGTGAATTCTGTGGCATAACGAAACGAAGTAAAAATAAACGATAACCCATTGGTAAATACCGTAACATTAAAAGAGCCAGCATGATGTGACTTTGTTAGGCATGTCACTTGAGGCAACTCAGTATCCAAAACGTCGCAACTGGTACCGCCGATGTCAACTTCTGTGTTATTCTTTACAAAGCCATTGCCAAAAATAGTAATTATTGTGTTACCATGTATACTGCCTTGAGATGGCTGAACACTGTGTATGTCTAGTGGGCTTATAACTTTAAGTGTGCCAAGCGCCTTTCCATAATTTTTGACCCTTATTACAACATCATTGACTCCAGCAGCCATATTGTCAACTTCAATAATGATGTATTCATCTGCCGCAAGAATTACATTAGCTGAAGCAGTGCCAATGGTAACACTGAGGTCATCGGTGACATGTCCTAATAATGAGCCTGTTATATTAAAGGGATGAGGAGACAGCTCGGAAAATTCATTTGGGAAAATTGATGAAACTTTAGGTGTGCAGTTTGACTTGTAATGGAATAAGCACTTTCCCAATGACTCACACTTTGATTTTATAGGGACTTCTTGAACATATATAAACACCTCCACTTCTTTGCTTTCGTCTGAATAACAAGTAGGAACCTCGCAAGTAATATTGAAATATGAACTCTTGAGGATTATGCATTCATATCCTCCAACAGTTACGAAAGGATACCCTTCAAATCCATATCCTGAAATTGTAAGTTGAGCCCCGCCAGCTAACGAACCTTGGTCTGGAGAAATATTTTCCACACTTGGTATAAGTGCGAAGCTGTGATGTTTTTCATCTGATATATTAATTCTCGCAAATCCTCTGTTGTTAACATAACCTTCGAAATGGTGAAAAATTGCCATTTTATGCTTGCCATTTCTTTCCATTCGACAGTTCAATGATTCTGTAGTCGCCGCTGTAACGCTACACGGTTGACCACCAATTCGTATATCATTTTGACATTCTTTACCAGAAAATCCTTCCCCTATTATAACTATATCAGTATTGACTGTACCGTTATTTACATTAACGGATTTGATGATTGGAGTGCTACACGTCAGAAATTTGTAAACATGTTTATTGGAAGTATTTATTGAAGCTATATCATCAGCGCATCCCTCTTTTCTGGATACTATTTGAGAACACTGTGTTTCATCTTTAATTTCAATTTGTTCTGAAAATGTTAAAATTTGAAATGTATTCTCTGATTATTGAGAATATCTCGGTTTGCTTTTAATGTGTTTGAGGAATTTTCGGCTTTGAAATAATTGTGTTTTTCTAAACATTTAATAAGATGATACAACTCGTTTTCAAATACTTATAGCTAGGTAAATCCATTATCTTTTTGTTCTACTAGTTTTTGCTATAATTCATACTTGAATTTATGGACACTAAACAGGGAAGTTTCTTAAACAAAACCAAAGATTGTATACTGCGGAACACTAAGGATTTTACCTCCGATTATATGTTCAGCTTCTGCATTTCCTATACTGACTCGAAGATATTCCGATGTCGACCTTTTTTCAACAACTTCAATTGTACCAGCATAATTCTTTATGTCCCATTGATCGACAAATCCACTCCAAACATAAAAAATGCCAGCGGTGGTAAACAGATGTCTGAATACGCCTATTTTTAGAAATAATGTATTTAATTTTTTTTTAAAAAGCGTATCATTTATTTTTACTTTAAATATTTTTCTTACAATGAATAACGCAAGCAATTAAAATAACACTTTAACAAAGCTGAAGAACTGTGTCAAAGTGATTTAAGTTGATATTGGAACTAAAATAGAGAGAAACAGAATCGCTAAAGAAAGTCCAACACAACAAAATTGAAAATGTTGCAGGCTCGGTTTGATTGAGCCTGTTCATGGACGGTACTGGAAAGTGCAAGTTACCGTACTCGCCCCCTAGCACCGAATTCAACATTTAACACGAAAATGATGTAATTTTGAATTTAGAAACATCCGCAGATGTGTTCATACGGCGGTTATCATGGAACCTTCAATGTGACACAGAAGTGCCATTCCATGAAAAGCGGCCTTTGGTCCCCAAGTAAAAAGATGCGTGTACCCTAAACATGAAAAGAATGGGCGGAACTAAATAAAATGGAATTTTAAAAGGGGATCTTAGGTTAAGACTATTCATTAAGTAGTGAACGAAGCTGCTGTGATGTAGTTAATGTTTTTTTTCTTTTGATGTTGACAAGAAAGCGTATTCACAATAATCATGTCCATTCATTTCAGGTAGTGAAAATCATGGAAGAAAAAACCGAAAACGTAAGACAGTGGTCAAAATCGATATGTACGTGTTAATTACGTTAACATTTATGCAAATGTATTAATTATCGTTTTATTGACGGCAATAAAATGTCATAAATTACAAACCTTACCTGTCGAATGTCGTTAGTAATCTTTATGACAAAAAACTTATTTTATCATTTCAAATTATGTTCAGTAATGATTAAATATTCACTAAAATCTGCCTTAAAAAGGAAATGTTTTGCAAAAAATATATTTGATAAATACCATTTCTACTAGGTTGTCCACTGCTTAAACCGTCTTTCTTTTTAGTTAAATTACTTGGAGTCTCAATTTCTATTATTGCATGGAATACATTGTTGACAAAAATAGGTGTTTCCCATGACCACTGTACAAAATCACCGACTTGTATAGTGACAAATGGCCTATCAAAGGCATAATACACACCAAAGGCTACAATAAACAAATCACGGTACTAAGTTACATCCAATGAAACTGGAACTATCACTGAATGTGATTAATACCCCGCAAGACTGCTTCGGAAATGAGGAAGTTACTAGTAACAAAATACCTTGCAAAAAATTGAAATAGAGTTATGGTTGTGGGCAATTAGCGATAGTTGTAGTTCTTGTATGTTGCATTTCCTTTTAGTGTGGTTGACCATTGATAAAGTTTTATTGAGTTACTCTGTAATAAGTCCAGAAAGAGTTACGCTTCTTGAGCACTTTCTCTCTATGCGCTAGACCATTGTATGAAGTTGCATTGAATTCTAAACATTAATTTTTAAGTTATGCATCGGACAAGGAAAAGGAACAAAGGGCAATAACTCTACAAATACTGAAGATGGAGTTATGGTTATTGTACACTGCACTTCCTCTCATTGCCCTTGACTATTATATCAAGTTGTATTTAATTCCATCTACTAGTTTTCAAGTTAGGCACCGGACAAAAAAGTCATGTCACTGCCCTTCACAATTGTATGAAGTTTCATTGAATTCCAACCATTTATTTTCAAGTTATGCACTGGACAATAAATAGTAACAAAGGGCAAAAACTCTTAAATGAGACAAGAAAGAGTTATGGCTCTTATGCAATGCACTTCCTCCCAATATACTTGACCATTGTAAGAAATTGTAAAAGTAACAAAGAGCGATGACTCTATAATTACACTGCACTTCCTCTTATTGTGCTTGACCATTGTATGAAGTTGTTTTGAATTCCAACAAGTACTTTTCAAGTTATGCTCTAGACAAGAAAAAATATCAAAGGGCAATAACTCTGAATAACAATGAATCAAGATTGAGTTATGGTTCTTGTGCACTGCACTTCCTCTTAATGTGCTTCTTGACTATATGAAGTTGTACTGAATTCCAACTGGTAGTTTTCAAGTTATGCTCCGGACCAGGAAAAGCATCAAAGGGCAATAACTCTGTAATAAGTCAAGATGGAGTTATGGTTCTTGTGCACTGCACACTCAATGTGCTTGATTATTGTATGAAGTTGTATTGAATTCCAAAAATTAGTCTTTAAGTTATGCTCCGGACAAAAAAAGCAATGGAAAAGTAACAAAGAGCAATAACTCTGTAATTAATTTAGATAGAGTTATGTATCTTGTGCACTGCACATCCTCTTATTGTGCTTGACCAATTGATGAAGTTGTTTTGCATTCCAACCAGTAATTTTCAAGTTATGCTCCGGACAAGGAAAAGTAACAAAATGCAATTACGCAGTAATTAGTCTATATGGAGTTATGGTTCTTGTGCACTGCACTTTCTTTCAATGTGCTTTACCATTGTATGAAGTTATATTGAATACCAACAATCAGTCTTCTAGTTAAGGTCCGGACAAAAGAAAGCTATCGAAAAAAACAAAGGGCAATAACTCTGTAATTACTTTAGATAGATATATGGTTCTTGTGCACTGCACTTTTCCTAATTGTGCTTGACCATTGTATTAAGATGTTTTGAATTCCAACCAGTAATGTTCAAGTTATGCTCCGGACAAGGAATAGTAACAAAGGGCAATAACTCTGTAATTTGTCAAGATACAGTTATGGTTCTTATACACTGCACTTCCTCTGAATGTGCTTGCTCATTGTATGAGGTTGTATTGAATTCCAAGCATTAGTCTTTAAGTTAAGCTCCAGACAAGGAAAATGCAACGGAACACTGGACCGACCGACAGATCAACCGACCGACCGATCGACCGACCACCGAGTGACTCCTATATACCCCCAAACTTCGTTTCGGGGGTATAATAAGGAAATTTATTCCTTTGAAAGATAAAGGTTTGTTCAATATCAGTTATAATTCTTAAATGTGCTGATAATAACTTTCTTATGTTTATGCTGTTTATCAAAATATTTACATAATATCATATTCTAATGGAAATTTCAAAATACTTGAATCAACTTATCATGTGTTATGTTCCTGTAAAACATTATATATAAGTGGAAGTTAATTCAAGTAAGATCATTAAATCTTTAATCGCCTGTTAAACCCTTTATTTGTTAAGATCCCAGTATGTGTAATCAATACATGAACCAACTCCGTGGTCGAATCCAGTTACCTCTCTGGCACGGGTTCGATCCCCGGGAGATGCTTTGGTAGTTTAGCACGGAGGAAGGAAGTCTAGTACTGGTGTAACTCTCCAGGAACGATGGTTAGGAAACTACCCGCCTATATGACTGAAATACTGTTGGGTAGAGGAGTAAAATGAATTAAACAAACAAACAAACATACTTATCAATACATATACCTGGGTCTACGCCTTTATTTGAGACATAATGAGTTTTACCAGTGTACTCTAATTGGCAAACAATTTCAACCTCTGTCAAATGAATAATTTCACAACCAACGTCTCCGACCGAAGCATTGATATCTGATACATTTTTTCCAAATCCTGAACCTTGAATAGTAAGCTTTGTTCCACCAAATAAAGACCCTTGAAGGGGAAACACATGCGTTATTTGCAAGTCAACATACACGTACGGCAGCTTTAAATTCGTTCTGTAACGAAACAACTTTATCTATAGATTGCAAAAACAAATACATTAGGATAGAATCGATAGTGTAAAAGAAAACGAATATGCGTTCATTGTTTAATATAATAATATAAGACCTATATTAATACTATTTTATACAATTGACAACTTATATTATTACGTACGCATTAACTGCATATCCATGGGTAACATCAATTTTTATCTCGTTCCATCCAGAATCAATTTCTTCTATTTTCAAATCGATTCGTGTATCTGACCATAGTATAACATGGACTTGTTTTGATCCATCAAAAACAGAACCTTCTGTCTGTGTAAATGACGATCCGATGATTGTTATGTTCCCTCCTATTATACAAAAATATTTAATCAATATATTCAGGAGCAAGATCTATACTAATTATATACTGTTATTGTTATACGAAGTCTACTTATAGTGAAACCAAGTTCACATCATAAAACAATTACATATCAGATGTATAAATATAATTCAAATGATAAAATTATTATAGAATCCTGAAATATGGACTCTTACATTAAATGTTCTCAATACCGCCATTGAAACTACTCTTAATTACACGAACATTCAATGATACAGCCTACAAAACAATATTCAGTTATATCTTATGTTATTAAGAAAGACTTATCATTAGAAACAAGTTCAAAGACAATTATATTTTCTTCACTTGTACTTTACCTGTTGCATACAGAGTATTTGGAACTATACTGGTAACAGTAGCAGTCTTTACAAGTACATACGAATATGTAAATGATGTCGGCAATGCTGTGCTAGACGTTAATCCAAGAACTTCCACATCAAACACAGATTCATAGTCCTGAAATCAACTGATGACAGTGAGCAAATTATCAAGATAATTAACCTATACATTTTGCACGACCAAGACAAAGATACTTAAAAATGCACAACAAATCCTTCAATTTCTTGGATACTTTTGATTGTCTCATATTTTCCTTTCGACAATTCAATTTTACAGGAAATATAGCGTTGTATTACTAAATAACGAATGGACTATCTTTTCACCTTTAACATTTGTCTTTTCACTTTCAATATATATGCTATGCCGAGCGAAAAGAAAAGAATGCTTTGATAAATTGTTTTATACTTACAGATGCTGGTATTGTACAGCTTATTTCTGACGGGATCATGCTTGTTATATCACAAGTTTTTCCATTTATTAGAATAGTCACACTATCGGTAAATCCATATCCCGATATCGTCAATTGTTTGCCTCCTATAAAAATGAATTTGTGTATCATCGAAATACGTTTTGCAAGTCTTTTTGAAGCTGCTTTTACACCAACTTATGTTATGAAAATGTGCTATTATTTTTTTAAGTGTATTATTGAATCAGAAATTCTCAGGGAGATTTTGTTTCAGTTATAAACCAATTGCCTGTTCATTTTTATATTTAAGCATTTAAATAAAATATGTGTTATCTTTTGAAATAACCTTCTGTTTCTCTAACTATTTTTATATTTTAATAGTTATTGTGTAATAATTGGTTTTGTCGTGTGTCTAATCATTTCGTTTAAAATAGAACATAAAGTAAAAATTAACATTCATATGAATTATTGATTGATAATTATTTTCAATCCTTGCCTCCTAAGCTTCCAGACGTTGGTATAATCGACGTAATTCCAGAATTATAAGTAAACTGAATGTTACTCCTTGTCTTTCCTTTGCCGTCAACCGAAACAATGATGTCTTGAGGACCTAAAGGACCGTTGCCTACATAACAAACAATTGAATCTGTTGTGGCGTCTATAACCTTACATTCGATTCCACCAATAGTCACATGGTTATATCGTGATTCATTACTGAAACCAGTACCCGATATTTCAACAGATGTATTTATGGCTACCGATCCTAAAATGAAAATTTGAATTTGTATGATAAAACAATATTATAATAAAGAAATGATTCGATCTTAGTGGTGTTTATCGGCTATTAACACCGGTTTTGTCGTTTAGATGCGAAAAAATTAACAACTCAGGCCTACGGCCTTCGTGGTCAATTCCTACGCATCAGAACTCCAATCTGGTATTAAATAACCGATAAACTTCGCTAAGACCGATATTATTACGATTCTAGTACGATAAAATAAAGGAGATCACTTATGTTATTTTTTGAAGCGGAAATAAATTCCGGTGCCAATTTCCGTATAACGCTGTTCGATTTTTGCACCCTACTGTTGCGAAGATGTAAAAATTATTAAAGAAAAGAAATAATAAGAAAAAACGTTATTTCATTAAGTTTTCAACAATAAAAACTTACTTATTGTGGGACATTTATCATTCTTGTATGCATGAAATAACGTCAGCTTGTTCATGAATAAGTTGTTTACTTAGGATGACGTCATTACGCTGCTAACGGATTGGCGACGTTTTGTCAAAATATTTATTAACTGATATGGACCAAATATGTGGCGTTAGTGTATGTGAGATATTATTTCGGTATTGTATGAAAAGAAAACATTATAAGAACTGAAAATATATTAAATAAAAATGCTTTTTATTGTTGCTTAAAAAGACTTTATAAACTATAAAATCGAGGGTGAAAACATAACAGCCGCACATACAAGTAATCCCTAAGCAGTGTTTATTGGCAGTTTAACACCATGTTTTTTCGTTCTTTGTCTTTAGTGACAAAATCACGTGGAGTGTTTGAATTGGTATTTTTCGTGTATAAAAACCTAAAATATCTACCATTTAATCTACAGAAAGTATAAGAAATAAATATCGTTCGCTTGAAATGGGTTATTGTATTCATTAACTGATTCATTCCCTTTACTGTATATTCAACAATAAATGAAACGAGTTGAAAATATATATATTGAAATCAATAACTGTAAAAATATGTATCAAAATACCGGATTGTGGTGTGACTGTCGTAACTTCGGGTGTAACAGCTTGTTCCCATTGGAAAGAACAGTTACCAATACAAGTTGTTGGGACATCGTTGATATACAGCCTCACTTGTGGTAAATTATGTATGGTGGAAACCATATCACCCATTAAAGGAGCATAATTGAGTCCACCATCCATAACAGTGAAAACTTCGCCAAAAGGATTAATTCCTCTTAATTGACTATGATTTACCTACAAAAAGTTAAGCAAAAAATGTTGTTTATATTTCTTAACAAATAATGACTTTTTAAATGTTTTAGCAATATATATGGTTCATACTTATGGTTATAAATATATACACTCTAATCTGGCAAAATGATATTCCTTTTCTTTTCGAATGAAGTGCAGACAACAAAAAATAAAATTGATAATTTAGCCTACAGCTACAAATCCTTCAATAAAATCCCGAAAGTCCAAAACAACACTTATTGAAAACGTTGCAGGCTCATTTTGAAATATATGCAGATGTGTTCATAAGGTGATTATCATGGAGCCGTCAATGGGACACGTTTGTGCCATTTAGTGAAAAGCGGCGTATGGTCCACATGTCAAAGAATGCGGTGTCTGTCCTTAAGGAGAAAACAATGACCGAAGGTAAATAAATTGAAATTTAAAAAAGGAATCAGAAATTATGAATCCTGCATATCACAAATATGCTGTCAAAAGACAAATCTGAAAACCAGGCCACATATCCTCAGGGTGATAATACAGTATTCAAGTAAGGAATACTTGAACCACCTATGTAGAAAAGGCTGAATATAATGAACTAACAGAGCGACAAATCATTCACAGATCGAAAATGTAACATTACTGATTGTGTGTATAGGGAGCCTGTTTATTTTATTTTTTAGATTTTTTAGAAATTTATTTATACGTATATTTACAACTGTGATAAAAACGTGTACGTTTTTAAAACCAAGTTTGTAGAAATATGCATGTGGTTGTTTTAATTTGAAACATGGATTTAATTGTTGTAAATGTCATATAAACATACTGTTTTCCAACTACAAAGAGGGCTCATTGTCCTTGGCAATATAATGCAATGTCACGATTTATAAATCCGACTAGCAAACGACTTGCTTGCGTCAATTTAGGCTTACCTCATTTTTGAAATTCCATTATTTAACCTTTTACCCCAAGAGCATATTGCGAAAAATGACGTTTTCATTGAAAAGCCTCCTGAAACAAGTTCAAACTGCTATGAAACTACGAAAAATGCTTCAATACTGATGAAACTTGGCACAAATGTTGACTAGACCATAGCCACCGTAACAGCATGCTCAATCGTAAATTTCCTGTTACCATTGCAACGGGGAGACGTCTCAAAAGTGCCAAAAAAATCACTATTTGCATATTTTTTCACGTGAATGGGCGCAATTTAACGAAACTATTGCCATTTGTTACAAGCGTAACACTAAGTAACACCTACGTAACGCATGCAAATTCAGTAACATTTGTAACAAGTGCTTGAATTTCTTCCCTTGCATATTGACACAATTTTGTGCCTCAATTTTTCATTTCAATCCAAACTCTCGTAACACGTGTAACAATCCTGTAACAACTATGTAACAACCTTGTAACATCTATGTAACCTTATTTATTCTGATTTCTGGCCATTTTCAAGGCTTGTGCTGTAACACATGTAACAACCTGTAACATTTGTAACAATTATCTGTGAAATTTTCATTTCATTCTCAACCTTCGTAACCTTTGTAACAATGCTGTAACAACTATGTAACATCCTTGTAACATCTATGTAGTGTTTCATTTAATTGCGCCCATTTTGTGCCCTATCTCTCAGCGTCCGTTACCAGTTACCCTTAGATTGACCTGAGGCCATTTTTAGCCTGTCACATGTCAAAAATTTTCTTGGAGATGAGGGTGACTGCCGCCCCCTTCAAACCCCCCAAATAGAAGGAGGCAAATCCCCCTTCTGGCAACCCCTAGATTTAACATTTTGATTTTGTCGGCCTCGAAAAAGTGGTCACTTATTTAACAACATTTCTCAAACGAAAAACAGTGTTTGGGGCCTAAATAGGGCATTTTTTCACTGTTTGAGGCCTCAAAAATGGGGGAATAAAAAACCGTCAAAACACGCTTATATGAGGGAAAAGGTTAAAATATTTTTGTCAGTTGTCAACACAGCTTTCAGTCACGTGTGCATATTTCTGTCCTTTCTAATCATCCAATAATATTATGTATAACAAAGAAAATAACAAACATTTATTTAATTTCAAATAGTTTACAAATAGTACCTTCATCTGAGGAAGATCACCGGCAAGTGTTATGAACTGGATTTTTAAATCAAAATTAGCGCAAGTCCCAGTCTTTGTAACTTGTAACGAGCCAATACCTTCTAACGCTTGCAGTTCTTTTCCAAACTCAGATGCAGATAAGGAAATATTCAAACCTGTATCAGTAACAAAGAAAAGTGTCAATTTTTGACATGAAAACTTTAAATGATTATGGTGGACGTAGAGCATCACTTATCAATATGTTTCATTACAGGTTCTATTTTGTTTGATCCCTATTTTAATTTTCTTCAAATCAACTCTTAAGATGTATATACAGAAACTGATTAATTTAATATACTTTTCCTTTGAACCCGAGCATGTATCATCTGTAACGACATATTTATGACAACAAAAATTACCTTTTCGCTCTTTGCCATTAAACGTCACATCAATTAAACCCAAAACTGGTGGAGAAGCGGCACTAATTCTTGTTATTGATAATATATATGTCGAAGATTCCATACTTTTATATGCTTCACCGGTTGACTGCATCGAAGCCGCTTCATTTGATGGAGAGTTGCTCTTTAAAGAAAGAGACAACAACGTGACAAGTTTGTCAGATTGATATTATTAAGGCGATATGCTACAGTCTAGCATACAATATTAGATGATTGTGATATTTGCGATAAATATCATTATGTCATACTTCTTCTTACGTATAGAAAGAATACCAATAGAAGCGAAGTGTTGAAGTGAGTAACTTTATAGATGCAGTCAATAATCCTAATTATTCAGATAAAATATGCTGGCGTGAATCAATGATAGATATATGCTATGTCAAAAATGTCGAAAACATGTTTAAACTTCATATATAAGCTGAAACAAATTATATTTGGTTTAGAATACTTACATTTGCATTTACAATTTCAAACAAAGGGAAATCGAATCCACAATTCCGCGGCTTTATAGTCATTGTATAAGTTCCCTCTTCTTGATTAGTAACACTTATTGTGTCTATTGATGCTTTCTTCATGTGAGACTTTTTACGTCGAAGGTGTACATCTACAAAAAGTATGTAATTGTTGTGATTAAACTTCAATGGACATCTAAAAGCCATTGTAATAAACCTTTTCTCAAAACATGTAGAGACTCTTAGTATATCGTATTCAAAATTATTGAATTAAAGCAGGGAATTATAACAAAGGGAACTTTTAATCCTTGAAACGGACAATAAGGGGAAAACACTCCAAAGGTAGATGGTATCTAACAAGGATATTTTTCAACGTCTTCCGTGCTTCACGCGTTACTCAATCATAATAAATGTGCAATCTTAAACTTCTTAATAGATACTTTATTAATTATAAAGTTTTATTGAATTTAAGTGAGTGACTATAAGTATACTTAAAACAGTGAATTAAAAATTTTGTTTTGTTCGTTTGTTTCATTTTACGCCTTTTCCCAACAGGTGTTTAGTCATATAGGCGGGTAGTTTCCTAACCATCGTTCCTGGAGAGTTACACCAGTACTAGACTACCTTCCTCCGCGCTAAACTACCAAAGCATCTCCCGGGGATTGAACCAACACCAGAGAGGTAACTGGATAAGAAGTCATCGACTCTAACCCTTCGACCACGGAGACGGTTCACAAGACAACCTTATTTAATGTTTGCAACAAAACGATTGGGGGATAAACTTCGTGTTGCGGATGATGTCGCAAACGTTTTATATATTTATTTGCGTAAAAAATATTCGTTAGTCATTAAAGCTACTAACCCACATATTGTAATTTGGTCACTGTTTAAATAAAATGCCACCAAAAGATAAAATTTCACCGCAATTATGTGGGACTAGATGATTAACACATGTCTTTTTCGACGAAAAACATCTAAGTACAGTTTTTGAATGTTTAACATGCTGTAATGTTTAGACAGTTGCGACGTTTTATTTAGTAAATATTGACTAGAATTATAAACATATCCGCTAAGTGGTTGGTTGCGGGTAAAACAGTTGTGCGCTTGGTATTTTTATCCTCAAATCAATTACTGCACAATATATCATAGAAAATTATGTCTTTGAAAAATACAAATAGGAAAACCATATATCGGTTATCCTGTTTAAAACTGATTTAAAACTGACATATATATAGTAAGTTCCACCTGCATCAAGCTGTGTGATAAAAGGGGTTTTTTCAAACAAAACGTTAGGTGACAGTTACATCGTAAAACTGCACATTTTATTTTCACTTATTTGTGATCAAATAGTTTGATGTTTGTACGGAGAGTAGCTTTATTGAACACAATTTATCTATAAAAAAACGAAATGCTTAAATTTTCGGATTAAACTAAAAATCGATTTTATAGTACTATAATAGACTTTAGCGTTAACCTTATAATGAAATAAATGCGAGCTGTTGAACATTATAACTTAATTCACATACATAATCTGGCTTCTAAGGGTACATATCTAACTTTAACAGAACAATAATGTTTCTGGACACTCGTAAAATTTAAATTTAAAACAATTACACCAAATACGAATACAAATGATTATTTATTTCATTGACAATGTGCAAAACAAAAACAAATATTTTTACTAAATAGTTTTACCAACTTAAATAATTGTTAATTACCGAGATAAAGCGAATAGTTTCAAGTATTAACCTAAATACATTCACATATAAATTCAAATTTGTATTAGATACAACAAGCATTATGATGAAAAATGTGATTATACCCTGTCTTGTGAAGTTTGTTCTCTACCAAGAAAGACAGAGTCAATATATACATTAACATCACCATTGAGACGATAAACGTGAACTTTATGCAGACGGTGACTTGTACAGCTTGGTCTTGAACCTACTACAACGGGGTACATGTCAATACATGTATAATACCACTTTTCCGACCTAAAACGACAATTGTTCAATAAAATTCAAAAGCAATTTGAACATTCTAGAATATAGTGCTTTATTCTTTACATTTGCAACTATGTTATAATGTTGTTATAATTATACAATATGTGTAATATTTTACTTTATTATTTCATTCTAAGCTGTGATTCAATTATACTGTATAAGTGGATATTTTTGCGTCTCAAAAGTTTTGCGAATGTCAAAAAGTGGACATTTTGCGTGTGAAAATGTTTGCGAAAATATGTTTTATTGAATTTCATACTGTTTGTGTGATATCTTTAATTTAGTAGGTACATGCTAAGAATATGTCGTTATTGTAGTGGTTCTATTCAGTAATTTAACACCTTTACTATTCATATTGTTTGTAATATACTTTGTTAGTTTGATAAAGGACCTGCTCACACATTTCATTGTCATATTTGAACAATGACAAAATATTAATCTCAGTACCTGAACTGTCAAACTTATTCATGTAAGATGTTGTATGAAACTGTATTTTCAAATGATAGAAGAAACTTTGGCTAAAAAGAAATATTATTTGCGTGATCAATTACTTTCGAATAGTTTCACTTCGCAAAAATCGCAAATATTTCCACGTCGCAAACTTAACAACTAATATAGTATGTCATTTCATACATATGTATTTAGTGCAGTCTTTTGTTCGAATGCATAAATATATATTGATTAAACAAATAAGTTTTTTTCTTAATTTAAAATAAAAACATTTTTGAAATGACACTAAGAAAATATGAAAAAATCCTGACTTACAGTGTTGCAAAATCTGCCTCAAAGTAATGGTAAAACTCAACATTATCCCCCTGGTTAAAATTTTGTTCATCTTTACAGGAATATGAAAGAACTATCCTGTTGTCAAAAAATCCTTTGTATGCAAAGCAAAACTACATGAAATTTAAAAAGAAAAAAATATATATAACTTTAAAAAAGTTGTGTGTAGTAGTTTATTTATTATAAACAGACTGTGAATAAACACTTATAACTTAGTATATACATTTCAAACGGGGGAAAGAAAAAACAGACTCACATATTGAATATATTTTCAATCGTCAGTTTGTAATTATAAACAAAAATACATAAAAAGGCTAAATTTAAATGTATTAAATTCGAACAGCAAATATCAAAAGACAAATACCATTCCATATTCCACCAACAAGATTCCATTATCATTTTCAAATATCACATTTGGATTTTGCAATGCAAACAATCCACAAAATGCATCCGTATTGCGTATTCTATTGTCCCATGAAGATGTTTCGAAACTTTCATAAAATGCTACATGACTACCTCCATCTGTGATATCTAGTTCACGTGGACATTTTGATGTAAAAATATCCTCTATGATTGATTTGAGCTGTAACAAAAGATGATTGAATGCTTAAAAATTAAAACTATGGCTTTAACTTGTAAGCGCATATCACACACCTTTTAATAAAATAATGATTTTGAACAATTTGAATTTTATTTGAGGTATACACATTTTTCAAGTTAATTATGATTTTGGAGACAAATTTGAATTTCATTTGAACTGGCAAAATCTTCATTCGAGTATGATGTTGTTAAGGTAATCGTCAAAATAACTTTTCATTTTGCCATTAATATTTAAAAAAAAAATCATTACCAATGCGACCCTAAGAAATTCAAGTACTTTTCTCCGGATATTTAACTAACTAGAACAGTTGCGATGGTACAATGAATATTACAATTACATGATTGTTTGCATCAATGTTTGACTTACGCTGATATTCCCTGAATTTAATGCCTCAATTGAAAATGGTTCTGAAATTACGTCATCTAACTTGAGGGATACGTAATCTAGATCTGGAACTCCAGTTAATTTTTAGTCACAGAATATATAACTGGTGTTGCATCGTCCAAAGCAACAACATCGAAGTCTGGGAAGGCACCTGGTATATATAAGACACTTAAGCAAATAATTCAGATACCGGAAAGCCTTATGACATCAAATAATAGATAAATGTTCAATGTGAAAACATCTGCAAATCGCAAGGACGTACAAAAACCCGAGCCGATAGGGCGAGTTATTTAACAAGTCCCGAGGCCTTTTGCAGACAGATGTTGAAGCGGCACATGGTGCATACGCGTCATTCTTACATACATGTATAGGGTTTGGTTCCGTAATTCTGCATTATGTTGTGGTTTTTTTCCGCATTGCATTTGAAATCGATAATATCATGCCTTGTACGTGCTAGTGAGATGAGATTCGACAGTTATTTAGATGAAAAGCTACCGTGGCCATCATTGAAAGAAACCCTTTTTTATATGACGTCTTGAGCAGCGTAATTTATTCAATTCTCGTATGCTAATTAATACTTGCGTGCGCAGTTTTTATGCATGATCAACTATCTATTTAACAAAATTTATAATGCAAAACAAACATAGGATTTTCATTTATGAATCTTAGAAGTTTTAATTATCAAATAAACTAAAGAATGCGAAATAAGCAATTTTTGTGAAGCACTCTTAACATAATTCTATAAACAATTTATTAAGACAAACAAGAACGGGTTATTGAATAGAATGTTTTTTATTCTGATGATCTGATGCAGCAAGATGATTGTTTAAAATGAAGCATTTTTTTTAAAGATAAAATATTCATGTCAGAGTTGGCTTAAACTTCATTTCCCTTCTCATATTTGTTAAATTATAAAACAGGAAACATGTACCGAATGCATTATCTAATTTAATACATAAAATGACAATATTTACCTCTTTTTGAATGAATAGAAATGAGATAAGTTGTTTCAATTGAAGTTTCAGAATGGGTTATATTAACATCTATTGACTCATCAGATCCCCATATTGGTAATGCAAGTATTGCTGTTTGAATGTCATAGTCCATCATTGATATAGTCAAAGGTTCTAAAATTTAAACAAATACGGTGTTTTGTTTCTTTAAATCAAGAATTATGGTTATACACTTTTGGTAAAACGGTCTACTTTACAGTAGTAACATGATAAATACATAAGATTCATATCTGCTCATACGTTTTTACTTTTCCTTCATGTTGTACACGTACAAACATGACCCCGTCAATAAATCTGTATTGCACTCAAATGTGATCCGTGATGATGTAGCATATGTTTTCACAGTTGTGTTATGGATAAATAAGTAATTTGAACGTAAATGTAATAAATAAAATGATTTTTATTTAAAAACTACAACTTTTTTATTTGGTTCACGAGTCCTATCCTAGTTTAATTAACCCGATTCAAATATAAGTTCCAGATCTGCATGCTTATATAATATTAAACATCAATTTTACTGTCAACATACATGTTATAAACAAAATAAGGACACTTTTATCAGAATATGTCTTGATTTTTTTTTCACAATTTTAATCGACGGCCCAACATAATACAGCTTGAACTTATCATGGTAATATATAAGAACAAGATTGTTTGTTTTACCTGTGTATACTCCATATATGCCGAATCTGAAAAACCCGAAACATTCAACCACAACTCTTTGAACCTCGTAAACATGTTCCTGCTTGGGTATAGTCTTAAATTCAAATTTCTGGAATGAACATAATAAACATTTTGTGTATACATTTTGTTTAATAAAAAAATATTAATTGTTGTATGTAATAAAATACACTTTGCATCTTAGCAATTATATCAATCACCTTTCTCACGTTTGTATATTATTAAGGTACTGTCTCAGTATTTTAACTTAATGCGAAGTTTGTCTAAATAGTTCGCATAATATTTTAAGTTATAAAACCTTAAAACTGATTGTCATTTTGATTTCAAATCTATATTTAAGTTTATTCAATATATTTAAGCTAATGTTTTCATCCTTCTTTCTACTGGCAGCGTGAAAAATTGATATGTTAAAATTGCTCGTACAAAACTCAGAAAGCTAAAATTACCAGTATTATGATTATTATGATGATCTCAAAATAGCCCTTTGTAAAGGCAATACATATTTACCAATTGTAAAACAATTATAACCATCTGTTTTCTTTAAAATAATAATGGACATTTAGACATTTTCTTAACCTGTATTTCATACATCACCGTCGATCTAATCCTGATCATTTGCACTTCCTGGTCTGCTTTGCTCACCATGCTTCTAGTTTGCGATGTGTTTGAGCATTTGGCAGACAAATGTATCAAGGCATGTCCATTTGGCAAATAATTTATAATCTCGAAAAGGTACCTGCAGAAAGTGACAACAAGCATAATGTAGTACACAATAAATGTTGTAAGTTGTACTAGGCAAAATAAATCAAATTATAAATTCCATAGCTGCATACCTAATATGCAGGTGCACTATTATCTTCATTAGAAATGTAAATAAATTATGAAAATGACAGTTAAGAATTAACTCAACTACGATGGATATTGTTTTTGTTTTCACAACTCACTTTTTTCGTCCGTCTAAATAAATCTTCTCATGTCCTGTTGACCGATGTGTGAGTATCAATTTCGTTGCCTGAAAAAAGTAGATAAGTTAAAATTTAATAAAGAACACATTATAATCCTACCAGGAAAATCAGCCATGCATTGAACATGTATTATCGTTACAAACCAATGCGAGAGCTACATATAGTGTCTTTAAGGTGCTCCGTTGTTTCCTGGAACATGATAAGCACCCAACTACAAAATTATCTTCTATGCCTGCTTAAACTGATTGAAAAGTAAAGTTATCTTGCTGAATCTGATATAGAATAATTATATGGTTATTCATGTTATCAAATAACAAAGACTAAGCTTTTTAAAGTTTAAATGGTTCCACGATTACTACTAGATGTTGCTTTTTTACTGACAAATGCTTACATATATTTATAAGTATCTTCCCCTTGCCCCTAGTTTTGGTTCATTCCTCCCTTCCCCGGGTCTCATGTCCCCTTCCTCTGTGCCTTTATGGGCTTTATATTCATTCATTTATTTATTTTCTTTTTGTTCCTTATCAGTTACTAATTATTTATTCTTATGTAGTGGTTTTCCTGTTCGTGCTCTGCCTTTTGCCCTGTCCTGTTTTTGTTTGGGTTCCTCCTGGTCTCCTTGCCACTGGCTCTTGTTACCGGCTCGGGTGGGGGCTGCGTTCATTGTATGCCGCCTATTCTTGTTGATCTTGTTTATAATTGTTACGTTATGTTTCAATTAGACTTGTTTGTATCGGTAAAATTACGATACCGGTATTTGACCTTAAAATTATAGACAACCGAAGAAAATTGAGAGGTAATTGCAAAATATATTAACAATTTATGTTATCAAAACTAAAAATTCTGAGATTGCGTTCGTAAAAAATGGTAATGCTTTTATGCTTCGTTTAATCGACGTCAGATTTTACGCCGCAACAGGTATAATGCAAAGCTATTCACATTTTAAGTATATCAAACAAGGATGAAGATTTCATTGTTTCGATGTACATGTACTGTTTATGTTTTTCTCTCACACTCTCACATTAATATATAAATAACACATGGGTTTGTGAGTAACAGTAAAAATATCATCCCGAGAAAAATACTGTTACCCGAGGCGTAGCCGAGGGTAACAGTATTTTTACGAGGGATGATATTTATACTGTTACTCACAAACCCATGTGTTATTTATTTTATTACCCCGACTAAATTCTTTATTTTTCCCATGTTTATTCATTTGTATGCATACTGATATAATGCTAGAACTCCGCGAGTCGGATGTGTCGCCTTTTGAACATTATAGTTTAGGAGAAACGACCAGGACAAAAATGAAATATGAAAATTAAGAAAGGGCAATAACTAAAAATATAAAGAGTGCAGAGCAGCAGTTTCTGTGCACTGCACTTCTTATCAATAAGATCTATCATCCTATAGTCAATAGCTTTTATAATTTATGAGAAATGGCCTAGACAAAATAAAGTATGAAAATTAATAAAGGGTAATAACTCAAAAATAAGAAGTGCAGAGTAACAGTTCTTGTACACTGCACTTTTTCTTATTGAGAGCTATCATCCTATGAAGTTTAAAGACCAAAGCTTTTATACTTTAGAAGAAATGGCCTGGACAAAAATAATGAAAATTAACAAAGGGTAATAACTCAAAAAATAAGAAAAACAGAGTATCAGTTCTTGTGCACTGCACTTTTTCTTAATGAGATCTATCATCCTATGAAGATTCATGTCCATAGCTTTAATACTTTAGGAGAAATGGCCCGGGCAAAAATAAAGTATGAAAATTTACAAAGGGCAATAACTCAAAAAATAAGAAATGCAGAGTAGTGGTTCTTGTGCACTGCACTTTGGGTCATTATAACAAGCATGTATACCAAGTTTGAAGTCAATCCAACTTATAATGACTGACTTATGCTCCGGACAAGCTTAAGGGGTTGGGACGCCGACAATGCTGACAAAAGTAACCCATACATGTCGCCTTTTTCAAGGCAAAAAAAAAGGCGACACAAAAATAAACTTGGAAACTTGGAGCAGCACTAGTGTTATTTTTTTATTTCTTATTTTTTGAGTTATTGCCCTTTGTAAATTTTCATACTTTTTTTTTGCCCGGGCCATTTCTCCTAAAGTATTTAAGCTATGGACATGAATCTTCATAGGATGTACGCTTCAATTATGGAAGCAAATAACTCAGATAACTTTGTTGTTACATATTTACATACATTCAGATTTTTAGTTGTAAAGTTCATTTGAGATATAACAGTTTAAAGAGAATTTTAACTGTTTTAGGTGATTAAGTACACAAGTTTCAGGTTGTCAAATATGTTTATGATTTTGCAGTTATATATTCATATTGACAGTTTTCTGATAATTCTATATAATGTGTCGTAAATTTTATATTTGCTGTTAATTTTCTTGTAAAGGCAGTACTTTACAATGACAGTTTTATGTTGATGTTGTTACATATGTTTTTTTAAACTGAGAAAAGTTATATCGACCAAGGACGATAGTCCAAGGTCGATATAACTTTTCATTCGGTCTGAAAAGTATATTTTTGATATATCGTATAAAACTATCTGTAACACTTTTTGTGTTAATTTTTGAAAGATCAAATTTACTGTCATTATTTAAATTATGACTGTTAAATAGGTCGACTATAAGAAATATAGGCAGAGCTCTTCTACTCAATCTGTACGTAGACGTCAAATGTTTTAAATTCAAGGAAAAGAAATTGATCACTTTGCGCATTGTGACCAATTGAATGTTTTAAACGGGTTTGTTTGGACTGCCTTCGCATGTTAAAATATAGCTCGTAAAGTCATCAACATCAAGTTTTGTTACTGACATTTTTTAATGTTGCTTCACGTTTTATTATATTGCCAAAAAAATTATTAAAATATTTTCTAGAAATGTAACTGAGAATGACCTAGAACCACAGTCACAGCTTTTACCATGACAATTTTATTTTGTGTTTTGATAAAAATTACATTTTCATTTTATAAAATATAGATAGGATACTTGATCTGAAGCAAGGCAATACAATATACATGAAGCTTTCAAGTGTTAATTGTTAGAAACTAAGATACACATTGCACATAGTTCGTGCTATAATGTACTTATAATACATTAGAATTCGATATTTTTTCGTACTATCGTTAAAGATAATATCTTAAGTACAATCATTTCCGAAATAATAAGAACAATGCTAATTACCGAATAATTTAAAATCAAATACTTACCCCGTCTATGAAAAGCTTTGTCTTTCCATTTGAAAACAATTCAAAATTGTAATACCCATCACGTGGTGGCTTGAAGTAAAATGTTAGCCTGTTAGCATGATTCCCTCTAATACGATCTTCATCATCGTGTAGTAAAAAGGCCTGATCCAAAGATTCGATATGGTAACCTGAATCCGAGCTATCTAGGGAGAGTATCCAATCTAAATCATCGTTGAGCATTGAAACATTTGTCCAATATTCATACGTGACACCTCTGTTACCTTCATACTTTGAGCTCATGAATGTTGGTTTTGAAGCAACAATACATTTTAATAACGATTTATTTAGAACTTCAGTTACTTCACATGGCGTTTCTGAAAATATTAAAATAAAAATATATATATGATTTACAAGAAATGAATGTTACAAGAAGGAAATGATTTTTACTTGTGTGTAATTTAGTGAATAAAAAGCATTTGCATATTGTTTATTGCTCGTTTATTTCATTTCAAAGAAGGGATCTTAATTATGTGTTGCTCATGTTCTCGACGTGTTGTCAAATGTGCGGCAGTGATATTTTATTTAGGTCTATCTAAATAGTAAACAAATCAATATTTTAAGTAAATCTAATGTTGTTTTTTTATCATAATAAAGAACAAAATTAATTTCAATTAAAAAGGAGACACAGGCAAAATTTTCATTTCTTTGTTTTGAATTTTTCATTCATAATTCTGTCAATGTCCTCAAAATGAATACACTAGGCAGTCATATGAACAAAACTTTTTTCTAATTATAAAAAAATGAAATACTGGTTTCCTTATTTGACCAGCGCGGGTCAGGTAAGAGCGTTAAGACTTCAATATAAAAATTGTCAGAGTGAATTCTGGAAAGGTCTAACTGTTATTGTAACTTATCCACAATATCTGTTATTGAAACTTATATTGTTTGTTCAAGTCACTTGACTTGTTTTACAAATACTTGGTGATTCTGTCGGCGTTCAAAATGTATTTAACATATATAGATATATTTACGCTACAAACCCAAAATATATAGAATTTATACAGAAATTTATGATGGGTGATTTGAGTTTTGATTTTTTGTCATTCATTTTCCCGAGTATCCCTCTAAGACGAAAATTGTTTTTTCATGTGTCTTTGTGGTTGCTTTTTTGTCCATTATTTTAAAAAAATAAATAAATAAACAGTCACTTATCTGTACAAATACAAATATGTTATCACGTCCGGTTAAGTCATTTTATACTTTGCATATATAAAATCAATTTGATCTTGTTTTTCAACCTACAACATCCATAGTATCATCTTGTTAATATGACCTAAATACGCCGCCGTATCGACGTAGTCTAATACCTTATTTTCGGGCAACGGGATTAAATTATCGCAACAGAGGTTAGGATTGATAAATATTGATAAGCATCAGCAAAATTATGTCTTTATTGTTGCCTTTTCTTTGATTGTTGTTAAAGGCATTATATTTGATATCCTACCAGTTTCCAAAATGTTCTTCATTGTTTATTTTTCTTAGCCGGCGCCATCTGTTATTTCATTTGCGTTGTTGACACTTACTGTTTTAGTGATCTTGTACTTTGTATGAAAGTAAAACTACTACTTTGTAAACATATTGCTTCCATTATCAAAAGAAGTGATCTCTTGTTTAACAATTTTTACCTCAGGTGATAAGCATCTAAACTATTTTGAACCTGTAATTACCAATTTTATAAAAGACGCGGGTACCCTTTATAAAGAAAGAAACAAATATTCATTTATACTTTTACTTACCATCTACGTAAGCTCGGGGTGAAGCAGTTTGTGGTTTGTTTTCAAAATGTTTGCCATAAATGGTAAGTATAAGACCACCGTAAACACTTCCCATTTGATGACTGACATTTGTTATTACTGAAATTGTTAAAACAAATTGTATCTTTGATTTTAGTAAATTATGGATCAAGTTGAACTATGATTATAAGTTTGCATTAAAGAAAACAGCTTTAATTTATTGTTCTATGAAACAGGCAATGAAGATAATAAGCTTATTCAGATTTCTTTCCATTGTTTGCGTAAAGCAGATATATTTTTATTTCGAACTGATAAAATTATTGATTTTTATAATTTGGATACCTGTATAAAACTGATATAGATATATTACATCGTTGTATGATACGTGGAATAAATCAGGACGTGCAACAGAACTGAAATATATAATCAAATGCATTTTTCAAAAAAAATAATTTCGTTCTTTCTAAGATGTTTTCTTTTGAAGCTAGTCTAAAATTAAATTTTGATTATTTAATTTAGTAATAAAATTAATGTTTTTATCGTATAACAGTTCCATTCTTGTCTTGTAATTTAAACAATCAATGGATTCTTATTACATTAATACTTTATATTTGTTTTTTTTTTATCTTTTCTTATTTTTAGGCTTAAACTGGAGTTCGATTATCATTTAAAGCAAAATATGGTATCTTACCTGCCATAGGGAAGATCAACAAGAAAACTGACATTGAAGAAACCTACAAAGAACAAGGAAAAGGTGGAATAATGTTCAAAGCATCTTTTTTTGTTTATTTTACAGATGAATTCAAATTTATTTTTATGTAGCCGGATGTATTTATTACATTTTGATTGATGACTTTTTTGAAGGAAACAAATTAAAGAAACAAAAGAAAGATGAGATGAACAATAGAAAGATAAATCTGTGAGTACATACCGACCGAAGCACCTGTGGTTTTGCATTCGATGAGACCATAGTTTGAATCTTGATTAGCAAGAGATATTCCAAACCTTAAAATTTAACAAAATATTCATAAGTCACATAATACATAAAGAAAAAATAAAGAGATGAAGAAAGAAATATGTTGAGCTTAAATACGACTTTTGTTCATTCTTTTAATTTTGAAAAGTCAAATTAAATTGCATCTTACGTGTCTGTTCCATTGTGCAAATCACATAGGTGTGGACCAATATACGCCCTGAAATTGAAATCACGAAAAAATAAAGACATAGAAATAACAATTACTATTTCTTAATTAAGCTAAGAGGTTTTGATTGAGGAAACGTACCCAGCTTTATCCTAATTATTATTGACTATCAACTATAATGAACGATCCTGGCATCATATCTTTAAAGTCATTCAAAGCATTCATGATATGTATTTTGCGTCCAAATAAATGTAATTGATCTTTTTACGTTTGAAAGTATACCTTAGCAATGTCTGGATTTTACCATTTGTTGCAGTTGCCACATCAGTTGTGTATCTATCGGTGAAAAGTATGCCTGATATATTTACTTGCGAACCTGAAAACAAAGGCCGATAGAGCATAAATTATTGAGACGTATAAGGAATTATAAACAAGGACAACATAAAATATCAAGCTGAGATATCTACTAATATCGCCGTTGCACTTCACAGACGTAATAAAAAGCAAGTTATCTATTGTTATTTTATTTTAAGTATTGTATAAGGTTAGCAACATTATTTGTGCATCATTTCAAGTCTTACTAAGAAACAAGTTTCTAAGTCTAATTGTTGTTTATTTATACCTGGTATTCCTGACTGCGGTGTTAAAACGTTAATTGTTGGAGTAAACAAAGGCTGTGTCTGCAAAAGAGAAAAATCATATCCGACAAGCCTCTTCATGACTATCATGACAAATAAGTTTGAATGTGTAAATTAAGATGATAATTTCCGTAAACATTTTTTAATTTTTAGCTTGTTAATGATTTTCATATTAAGTTTATGTAAAAAAATCACAATATCTTTAATGGTACTATACTAAGGTTGCATTGACAATTATATAAAAAATAGTATTTCAAGCCTATATAAATTTGTACAGTTTTGTGTTTTTTCCCCCTGAAAATATGATTTATTTATAGTCATGTCTGTATAGCTGTTACAATTAGATATAATAAACCATTGCAAACGCTTATTATCCTTATATGCCAATCTCCTTTATTTCTGAGATATACATATTTGTATTAATCTGATTAAATATTAAGGAAGTGAAAAAGCCCATATACACTGAATGAACATGAAGATTTCCCTCCACAAATTGATTTGTCTTCTATACGTTGTCCGTCAACAGCAACCTTTACATTGTACGTATCTTTGCTCTTTAAACCACTGCAAATGAAACAAAAACAACAAGATATGTACGCTTGGTTGTTATATGATTCCGTGACTGATGCTTAACACTAAAAGCGCCAGTCCATATTTCGAATTTGAATATCTATGAAAATACATGTATAAATAATGAAAGCAAATGTTTATTTAATGATAAATAAGCCTTTAACAAGTATCAATTTGATACTATTATTGACTTATTTTAAGTTTTCTCCAATGTAAACTTTGCATTCTTACCTTGGGGTATAGAAAATTATTCGGTTTTGATTGGAGCCTTCTTTTTGTACAGAGCATGAGTGTTGACGACCGTGAGCGTTCACAAGGTAAACTAAATTACCAATATTTTCCCCACTGTAAAGACTGAACTGTTCCTTTGAAAATCCTACATTTAAATTTAAATTAAAAACGCTTATTGAAGTCAATTTTTCTTAACACTCATAAAGCACTGTGGATGTATCTAAAAAAGTTAAGTTATTACGAAAGTTGAAAAATGAAATTTTAAAAAGACCGTTCATTGCTAATGATATGTAAAATTAAATTATTTATAATTGGAATCTTACACAGCATAGACAGTCACAAATTGCTGTTGTGTACAAGGACAAATTTAAATCAGTAGAAATTTCTTTAAAATGTAATGTGTATGAAATAACGATACAATAACCATGTGTACAGGACAAAATAATCGCAAACAAGTTGCAGATGCGCAACTATGACATAAAAAGATTTAATTTAAACCTGATCCAGATATTGTCACTTTTACTTGTCCGCCATAGCCACCTGAAGTAGGAGTTATGCTCGATACGTAAGCACCTGCAAATAATAATATAAAGGTATTTCATTTGAAACATAATTATTAGGATTAAAATGTTTTCAAATGTCCTTATTTCTTTTCTACAAAAACATAGATTCAATATACACTTTATTTCTTCCTTCTTCGATATATGATGCGTTATTTTCCGGGGCATATACATGAATCAAATTTGCACGCTAGCAATTGCCTAAACTGTGCATGACCTTAAAACATGATCAGGGAAATTTTTGAGAAACAGCAACAAACACTGATGTTAAATTGTGAATATTTCAAAATGCCTTACGTCATCCTCCATAGAATTAGTGTTGACACGAATTCAATTAACATTTTATGTGTCTGTTGAAATAGCTGTGTAAATACATAACATTTATAATAAACGACTATTATAATTTTTTGCTTATAATACAGAACCAAAATATTATGTTAAATTCACAGAGGGTACCTTTTAAAATTAACAAAATCTTTAAATAATTTAAGGACATATTTTATCGGGTCAACTGAATTTGGAGCAATAAAATGTCTCTAACTCGTGCTTAATTCGTCTTTCAAAAAATGTTTGTGCTTTGAGTTTTACATTTTGAATGACTTTGTATATTTATCTTTTGATACAGTTGCCTTTGCTATCTAACAGATTAACAAAATTATATTGTCTATTCTCACCATTGTTCGATGGTATAGGGTTTTTGTTTTAGTAAAGCTATCTACTGAAATGTCAGTGTGCGATAAAAATGTCATGTAAATAATTTGGTAAAATACTTTGCCATTAAGATAATTTATTTTAATAATTGAGATTTTAAGATAATTTTCATAAAGGCAGATCGTTCACTGCACGTTTTGCACGTAGTGCCTACGAAGATTTACATAAAAAGAATGACATGAAATACAAAATCAAAAAGGAGATTAGACATTTTCTGCATTAGACATCCAATATCTTGAGATAATAAATCAACTAGCATTTTAAACGTTTATACAAGTAAGATATTGATAATGGACGGAACATATATTTTTGAGTACTTATCTGCTTAGATATCTTGATAAACTACATCGATTATTTATACATATCTTGTCAATGTATTCCTGATGTACATTTAACAAGCTAAGAATAGCAACATTTCTTTAGTGGGGCAAATTTGTAAAGATTCAATAATAAAAATGTAAGTGAATAACGAAAGGTGAATTTCTTTATTGTTAAATAAAGATTGCTCATCTCCTATTCGTTCCATTCATAATATATCTTTTTTTATAAGACAACGTTTCGACAATTCAAAACACGCATCATAAAGCACTCCCCAACATTTTACAGTAAACAATGTTAAACCTAACTAAATACAATTAATTGACACTTGAAATACAACGGAGAGTATTTAAGTAGATCTTTGCATTTATTTCGGCCGATATGAATTGAGAATTGATAAATGCGTACAGATGAACTTAATACAAAATAGACTGGATCATGTTCTTATTTCTATTGTGTCAGACAGCAAACACATACACCTTCAGCTTTGATATAGGATTACAAAAACTTTAAATTGTTAAAGATCTCTGATATATGACCTATATATTTGATCAAAATACACAATTGAATAGTCATTGTTTATTCATTGTTCATTTTGATTTTATCTTATATAAAGAGACATAACATTGTTTTAATGTTATCTGTCTATCTTCTCTAACATTAACTTAAATCTGTCAGATAGCATTACCTAATCTCCTTATAATTTGACGTAGTAAATTATGTCACATATCATTGTTTGTATTAAAACAAAAGATCTGTGTCATTTTGCAAAGATTGTCAGCATTTTTTCATGCAACAAAACAACAAAGCAAAACAAGACAAAAAAATGTATCGCATTTACCATTTGAATTGGAAAATCTCCATTGTGCTATTATATTATCAATGTGGAACAAAAGCTACACCTCCCCCCAACCCGAAAAAAATAAGAGGACCTACATTTATGTCCAAACGACTGAGTAATAAGACTATATATTGTTATCTTCTGTTTTTAAAAATTGGGGTTCAAAACAAAAATTATGAACCCAAATTTGAAAAAATGTTTCCCAAAATTTTAAAACTTAGTGTATTGTCCTTTCCTAAAATTTTTCATAAAAGTTGAATTTTAAAAAGATTTCTTGTGTGTTAAAAAATGTTTTTTATGTACTAGAAAAATAAAATTACTTTCGGGTTTTTAAAATTTTGAATTTCAATTTTTTTTTTTTTTTTAAATCTTTAAATTTCCCAAAGTTAAAAGCTATCCCAATTTCGGGATTATTATACAGTATGGGGGGTTTTTTTTTCTGAAAACCCGGACCCTTTTAAAATACCGGAACCCTTTCCCTGAAAACCGGAAAATTTTTTAAAAGCCCGAAAATTTCCCCTTATATTTCATTGAAAAAAAATTTTTTGGGGAAAAACCGGGAAAACCTCGGGAATTTTTTTTAAAAACGGCCCCGATTTTTTTAATTTTTTTTAATGCTAAACATGCATAAAAAATCCTCTGAGAAAAGGACAGCAATTTTAAGTGTTTAAGTCTATTATCATAATTTTGTCTTTTCCTGTATTATTACTACTAAGGCATGATTTTTCAACATGTTTTAAATTTGTTTCGGTTGTTTTTAATATAAAATTTCTAGAATAAATGGGAAACATTTGTTAAATGATTCCTGTTTTGCTTGAAATTTTGACCTTGAAGTTATCTTTGTCTGGATATTGAATAGTAATAAGAAATTCCATTGATTACATATTTCAAAAGCCAATTAAAAAAGATATCTATCAGACAATGTGCTGTTTTAATTTCTGATTTTCTGAAATATAAAATTGAATTACTTGGGACATTAATTTTATTGCAAAAGGGTCGAAAAGTAAATATAAAATGATTGAACAAAGACATTGTTCAAACACATCATAATTATCAAAAATGTATAAAACCTCGGGGAAACCCGGGAAACCCCTTTTGAAAACCGGATTTTTGGGTAAAATTCCCGGGGAACGGGGCCCCCGGGTTAAGATTTTTTTTACTTTTAAATTCCCTTTTAAAACCGTAAATGGTAATCATTATTCAATTTTAAAAACTTTTTCTTTTACGTTTCCCTTTTTTAAAAACCCAAAAAAAAACTTTAAATATTAATTTTTAAAAGTTGAATATGAAAATTTTTCATACCTTTAACGGGAGAATTTACCCTTTTATTTATAAAACGATTTAAATTTTTTGTTTATCATATACTTTTTTTCCCCCTTTTTTTGACTTTAGAGTTTAAAAATAAAACCCTTTTTTAAATTTTTGTTTTTTACTCAAATTTTTTTCTGGCGAGATCCCTTTAAAAAATACGGAAAATTTTGTTTTCACTCCCATAAAAAAATTTTTTTCCCCAGGTGAAAATACAGAAAATAAAATCATGCATTTTATTTCATCAATAAATCTCAATATTTCATGTAAAAGTATATAATAAATAGACTGATAACGACAGCATTTTCAGTAACAAGTAACTGAATTTTAACTTTGACTCATATGAATAAATTAAATAAGTTTTTAAACACTACTGAAAAATAAAAGGCTATTTAATTTTATCATTCTTATTTTTCTTATTATAAAAAGATTTTTTAATAATAAAATTCAATAAATTTCGGATAACGAGGATTTAAATTACATGTTGTACATCTTAGCAAAAGCTAATAATGGTTTTAATAAATGCTTACAGTTAAATTCAAATTTTAATCGCTTTCATTATGTTCGAATGAGTATGAAACAATTTCTGTACACACTCATTTGATAAAGTCAAGAATTTATTTTGCAATTGTTTTCCAGATAAAGAACTTACTTAACTGAATTCATAGCTACTTATACGATACAACGTCAAAACAGTTCAAATGCTGTGCCTTATACATTTACAAAAATACAAAAATGTAATACATCTCGATTTATAGAAATTGTTTAAAACATTTTAAAACCAAAATAATTCAATCAACTATTTGATAAAAGAATTCAATAATTTGAATTGGAATCGCATATGATGTTAGTATCAATAAGAAGCAGTAATATAAAATAAACTATTTATGATTAAAAGTGATAAAACAATCTTGTAATTATTTGAAATTATTATGAACTTACCATTGCATAATGATCTTGGTCCAACCGTAAAAATCATCAACACACACAAGATTAAGGAACGAGACATCCAAATATTTACTTCTGCACCCATTTTGATAATCTGCGTTTAACACGGTAAGCAGGTTTTTATGTACCGAAGGCGGAAGAGTTCGTTTATATTACAATGTATTATTGTGCAAATTTATTCAAAAGAATATCTATATCACAATATACAATATAATTAAATCTAAGTTTAGTCTTTAACTGGATGATTGATTTGATTTTGTAATAATCGCATGATGTAGTGGTTTTTCTGATATGTTTATACATTTATGCAAGTTCACCTTGTATTTGTGTAAACGTGACCGTAGACAATAAAGGATGTCTGAATTTACCAAAACTCAGGCGAGAAATGAAAATTAACATATTTAGGGTATAAGACAAAATCAATGAAATATTAAAATGTGGCCTTAAGTTAAGATACATTTCTATTTTTTTTTAAGTTTTGCACTATAAATTTAGAGCAATACAATATCAGGATTATTATTCTAATAACATGAATGAAATGCCCAAAGTTTGAAAAATTTTTGTTAATTTTTTAAATTCGAAGCTTACTTTACTGTTATTTCATTTGGAAACATTTTTACTTTGGGTTTTTAAACCCAATTTACTAACAGGGGGAGTTTTTCACTTGGAAAAGAACAAACTACAAAAGTGTGAAGTATTTTAATCACAAATTTGCTATGCCGCGATACCGCTTTAAAGGTAAATGCCTGATAGCACTTTATAGGTAAAATATTTTCAATATGGATTCTTGTTTAGTTCAATGCCGGCAATTGTGGGTTAAGATATCATAGTAAATCATTCAAAAGTTTTGAAAGGGATAAAGCTTATAAAGAGTGATATTTTGAATAATGTGAATATAGTTTTAAAGAGTTGTCATTAGACTTCATGGACGTTTGCATTTAATTATATTCAATGCATAAAAAAGTACGGTGAATCTGCCCTCAGCTTTTCTTTAGGTTAAATATGTTATTTTTAGAAAAAAATATTCCATAAAATTGTCAAATCAAAAGAACAAAGGTGGAAAATGAGATTTGCCGTCGATAAAATACATAACCAATAACGAAACCCCTCGATACATCCAATCTACCACTCTCAAGTTTTATTAAAGTAAAGCTGACGATTCGTTTATGATCTTGTATTGCTAGAAACGAATGTCACTGACGCGTTATAGATTGCTATTGAAGTAGACAGTGATATGATGGCACTTACCGAAATACTTAGCTTTAAACAAAACAGAATTTGGTTTTCAGCAGAAAATAAAAGCCGAAGGCGACTTTAAATGTACTAAAATGTTCGATGTATCATACTGCTGTGTATGATAATGTTTCCTGTACATACGTATTTATGTTTTACAGCTGGTTACTCTTGTCTTCACTGAGTTTATAAAATTTTGTTATCATTTACATTTACAAAATAGTATGCTACAGATAAAATCAATTAAGTACACATTAACACATGTTAATTCTTATATAATATTGTCTTAAAGCAGATAAGTTTATTCTTTAAAAAAAACAAATGTAAAACGATTAAATTATTCGAACTGAAGTGGAGGTGTAATTTTATCCGTTGAAAAAGGAATTATGAGAATTAAAGATGGCGTAAATTAAAAAAAATCTTTAAGTGCATAATACATGTAATAATAATAATAATAATAATAATGATAATATAATAATAATAATAATAATAATAATAATAATAATTATAATAATAATAATAATAATAACATAATAGTATAAGCAAAGTAAAAAGGAAAAGAAAAACAAATACGACTTTTGCGTACTATTTTCATTTCAGAATGAAAGTAAATTATTTTATTTTCAACAATCATAAGTGTACAATGCGATTAACCCCAAGCACCGGTTTTAGCGGTATAAAAAATATGATAATAACCATTTATTAAATTAACAAACAGTTGCTTTCCTTTGCCCACATAAAACGTACTGCTTTTTAAAGGGACACCGTGGGGCCAATATAAAAACCCGTGCTGTTGTTATTGCTTTATTAGAATATTGTTTCTTTATAAAATGCTAATCCAAATGTTTTCCCAATTATTAGCATGGCCATTTTTAATTGTTTTAATTAGGTATCAAACGAATTGGAGCGATCTGTCACAATTGAAGTCAATAAGTGTACAAGTATCTAATTACTATAATCTTTGCTTTTTTTAGTTTAAAGAGTTTATCTGGCTTTGAAGCCACACAGAAACCCTACTATTTTGATTAATCAACTTATTCATCATTGACATATCGTGAATTATCTTATTTGGATAAGAAAAAATGTTGTTGCAGATAGCATCAAATGCACTAATTATAAATTCATTAATATAAAACTTATCATTTCAATTATCTTGGTCAAACAATTCTTTTTTCTAGAGCTATCTATTTAAATGTACAGATATAAAGAAGATTATGCAATCAATAACATTTTCAGACGATATTTTTGTCTTTCTTGCATTTCATTTTGATATTAACGTAACTGAAAATCTTCATGTAAATGATTATGTATTTAAAATAAATAGATAAATAAATTGTATGTAATTATACGTAAATCCCGGATTTTTGTTTGTTTTATTTGATTTTATGCCATACAGACACTGTAAAAGGTCATTAGGCCACTTTCGAACTTAACTGATAGGGGAAGACCTCAGGTGCCCAAATCATGTATTATCTCTGACACGAACGGCACCTGAGTCAAACTATCGACATTTCGTTTGCGATAATGTAAGTGAACGATAATTCACCTTTCTATTAGTTTCTTACCCCAAAACACATGCAAGTCGATTGATTTAAAATGGCCTCAAAATAAGTTGCAATGATGAACCGATTCAGTATGGATAACTTGCAAAGGATAAACCTGTCAATGTCATAATGTTGCAATGAAAGTATCTTCTACGAAATTGATTTGTTTTACAGGACCCTTTAGATTCAGGCCTTGATTTTACCCAAATATGGTCCTAAGATATATAAACCAGGCACATTATCACCGCCTCATTATACAGACCCGATAATTTACATGTATAAAGTAGTACTGCAGTCGTCACATTTAACTGTTGTCTTCTCTTTCAATTGTACAGTGTGTATTTGTAAGGTCTATTTGTTGATGGCGAAGAATAAAGATGCTCTTTTATAATGTTTTCGGTTATGAAAAACCTGACTAATATATAAAGGCACATGGTTCTATAAACTAGCTGATACAGAATAGGATTCTATTTTCCAATTATTCGACGATGCATGCGTGGTTTTATTCCATAGTGAAGCTATTAACATGAAGAAAAAAAATAAAATTGATGTAAAATGAACTTTTCAAACATTTTGTTAAAATAAACTTGTTTTAATATTTGACATGATGCAGCCGATTAAGAACATATCAACCTTATTGCAGTTCTGCTTAGATCACCAGATTGAATTTTAGCAAAACAGCACACAGCCAAACTGTTGACATATATAAGGGTTCTTCTTAATTGAAGGTGACATAATATCATTTAAAAGTAAACATCATTTTGAAAATGTCTCATTGACACAAAGGCTCAATGCTGTTAAAATTGTAAAAAAAAGATATCAACATCATTTCGATAGATACTTGATTGATTAATACATATTTATTATATTCAGGACAATACCCCGTCTCCATTTTCAGTTCTAATATGATATACAATTACTAAATGCATGTTAATGCAAGCAAGAAACAAAAATAAAAGCTATCATGGTCCATACATTTATTCCAGATATACGCTATTTTAGCCCCTTATGTATTTCACTCTGATTTGTTTTATTTATTTTAATTTGGAACGTATAGATTGAGTATTCATCGTTATAAGTGTCCAATAATAATTGTGAAATGATCGAATGTTTGTGATCAATTCTTGGCAATCAACGTAATTTGAAACGTTATCTATGATATATAGTTGTTTGAAAGCTTTGATTACTTCACAATTCAGCAATTAGTTGTAATGATGATGTTTATCAGGTAACAATTAATGCAATCAATTACAAGTATAAAACTAATTTGTCAGTTGAAATGCCAATGTACTTATAGTTTACCATTTACTTTGCTAATTGCTCGAGATTGATAAAATAATGTTTTCAGCATATTGGATAGATTTCATTAGACGTATAAAACAATCTCAATACTTTTTAAAAAAATTATCTGTATGGATAATAAATTAAATCATGCGCTATGAATTTCTAGCTATGAGTTTTGTTGAAACATATCGAATCAGAACAATATATAGGAATAATAAAGAGTCAAATGGAGGAGAGAGGGTAAAATGATCTACTTGTTTTAGGATTATAACATTGCAATTTTGATTTTCGTTAAGATTGCCACGCACCTTAATTCTATGAAACAACTAACCTGAGTTAAATTTTACAATGATAATATATGTATGTATACCCAAAAAAAACCCCGATTTAAAGGGAAACCCAAAAATAAAAACTAGTGAACAGGGAAAATTTAAAATTTATTTATTTGGGCAAATTTTTAGTTTTTTTTGTCATATCACAGCCCGCAATGGGCATGAATAAAAGTGATTGTTTTTTGTAGAAAAATATTGGGAACGAAAATTTTGGGACCCTATTAATATTTGTTAAATTGAAAAAAAAAAAAAAACCCTTTCAGATGATCAGACCTTTTTGGCATGTTTTCGTTGACTAAATTTTTTTTGATAACCCCAATTTCCCAAAAAATGCTTATTGAAATACTCCGGGTTAAAAATTTCTACAAACCCACTTTTTTTTTCCCGAAAATTTTTTAATATTATTTATGAAAATTTATATCTTACAGAACACTAGCCCCATTGCTACCATAACTCAATAATCCCTCGGGAAATAGGACATACATAATATAAAATGTTCAGAAAAGGGTCGGAGATGTCCGACGCTTTTATGAAGATTGGTACAAACCTACCTTAGTTTAAAAATTGCAAATCAAGTCTATAAATTTGTCTCATATTATAGTTTCAAATGCGAAGCTTGCCATACAATCAGCACAAAATATGCAGTTTCTAAAATTAAAATGTCAACATTCCGTTTTTCAGTTTCGATATTTAACTATATTTTCTTTTCTATTTACGTACACGTATTTAAAAGCAAATACGTATTTATTGATGATTAAATCAAGTAAACGGTACATGTATGTGATATAAAAAAGCAAGACGGACCACATTGATTCATTTTCGGCTAAAACTTAAATAATGTTTTTGGCTTAATTTTCATAATTTGCACAAAATCTTGCAAGATGTTAAAACATTGCAAAATACTTGACCTCATCTTCACTCTAAAGTCTTTTGTCTTGTGTTTTCGAATCGATAAGAGTATAATTTCTATGATAATTGCTATTTTAAGCCGACATGAAAGTATGATGATTTGTAAAATCTAAAAATTGCAATGACTTGTAACTAAAATACATGGTTGATATGACTAGCAAAACCACTCGTCCACTGCACATGAAAAAAATCTTCAGAATCTATATTCTGAAAGTGCTGTGAAACTAAATAAATCATTACGAATTGCGTATTTTCTTGCTTTGATGTAACAGACGCTACACCTGAACCATTATTAACATTTATCGTAAACAATTATTTATTCCAAATGAAAGTGAATGCAAGCAAACGCAATATCAGATTGTGTGCCACGAAGGTCTTAACAATTTGTATTTTTCACTTACTTATTTGAAATCATTTATAGACATATAGGGAAAATTAAAATTGTTCAATAGAATTTCTTTAAACTTGGCATGTTGATTGAATATGATAACAGAAACATTTTAAGCGAAAAAAAAATTGGGGTCACCGTTTTCGTTTTTGAGTAATCTGCCCCTGAATCAGACTTTTCTACTAATTTGAGGTCATTTCAAGGGCAGATAACTTATAATACTTAAATGAATCTTGTTTTTACATCTGGATTATGTTTTTCTTTTTATTGTTGAGTACAATACATAATAATGTACAATTCCTTACATCGTTTCCGTTTTTTTTTTCAAAAAAAAAAAAGTTCTTTAAATTCTTAAAAAATAGGCCATTTTTATGAAAAAATGCACAGGTTAAAAGGAGAAGTGGGAATAAAAACTACCCATTCTAAATTTGTTCTTGATATTTTGCATATCAACTAAAACGAAGGTAAACTTCATGAAAATAAGAAAAAAATGTACTAAGTCCATTCATTGTTAATTATCTGCCCTTTTTAATTTTACAAACAAAAAACGAGAACAGTGACCCCATATTTTTTTCGCTATATTTGACAAACATGATTTTGTTATTTATGTTGTCTGGAAACGGAATAAATGAATATTTGATCTGAAAAGTAATATTATTAGGTGACTCGGCCAAAAATTAAATAATATTTAGGTATATTTTGACTAACATTAATTTTCCTTTTACAAAACAAAAGCAAAAGACGGATTGAATAAAAAATAATGAAAAATAACATTCGTTATATGTTTTCCATTAGTTTGGGATGTAATGTTTAACGATATCATGTTATGACAGATGTAGGCCGATGATTGGACAACTTAACACGTATATCAATAAATAATGTACAACATTTTCCTGTGGGAGTTACATGAACATACTGTCGGAAAAGTAGAACTCTGAAAATTATTTTGCAATTGCATATTGACATTCAGATTAGTCTTGTATTGTGTGAGAGAAAAGATATTGAACTGTATTCCGTCTTTCAATCACATAATAGTATAAATGGCAAGTCGTACATTTTCCTCGATCAATATATACTGTTACGTTCACAAATATTCAAAACTAACAAACATACACAAATATCTTGCACAGAGGGTATTTAGTATTTAGTAAATAGAGTAAAACGGAATCCATAAAAATCGCCTTAAATGGCAGAACTGAGAAAATTGCAGACTCGGTTTGAGCCTGTTCATGGATGATTGTGGGAAAAAAACATGTTAAAATTTCAAGTATGTATTTGAGAAGAAAAGAATGATTTGATAAATCAAAAAAGCTCGAACAAGATATTACTTACTACCTTCATCATAACGAAATGTCTTTAATGTGTCTCTGATGTGACTTTATCCGTGTGAATATTTACTAATTTAAGACAATTGATACCAGACAATGATTTAGAAACGACTATTGTGAAACCAGTTCGATATACCACAAATAATTTTTAAAAATCAGTTAATGCTTAAATATGATTGCTTTTTAAAAGGATTCTTGAACTAGAGCAAAGAATGAGAAATTCTTAAAAGTATGCAAAAGCATAATAAATACCGTCCCATTTCAACTTTGATTTAGTTATTCAAACTTATTTTCCGCAATTTTATGAGAATCCTAAATGTTCTTATACGATATTTTAGCATCTGTCTAACACATTAAGCTTATGTTACAAGTATTTTCATCGTACGAATACCGTTCAATACATACGCCCGTATACGTCCGTATATGATTATGTTCGTTTGTTTTCGGTCTATATACGTATGATAACGTACTTGACTTATAATAGCGTGTCTTAAACTTAACTCGGGACTGGTATACGTAACCTACCTCTAACTATATACTATTACATATATATAATTATGTAAACGATTTTTTTCAATTGCTCTTATACATGTGTGGCATTTGCTATAATTTAACAACCCGTCTAGAGTTTTTGGATCTGTTTTTGCCATTTGAATCGTTTTAAATGATCATGATTAATAGTTGCATTTTCTTTATTATTTAATTATGTCAAAATACGACATTTTGATGGATACAATGGTAGAATACCTTGTGCTCGGGCGTAATTATAATAAACAATTTCATATATAATCAAACATAATTTAAAAAATGTCAAACAAAAATATTCTTATTTTACCCTCGTTTACATGTCATTTATTTAAAAAATAAAAACGTTAATAAGTTCTAACGTGGACACGATGATATATTTGACATTTACGTTTCACAATTTTCTTTTGTTAGAATAAATAAGAAGAAGAAAAAACAGGAAAAGCATGCAGACAATATCAAATGAAAAATTGCGTGCCAGAAAAATTCTGTCCTCAAGATATAGACAGAGAGGACAATACTTTTAGTTACTATAATATAACTGCAAAATTGAATAAACTATAGATTGCAACATGTATCTACGTGCGAAACAATACAGACAGCAAAGAAATGTGTATCCATATAAAGACAAACATAAGGTTAACCTGATGTAGAGATGAATAAACAACACAAACATATTTCTTTGCTGGGATACACTTGTTTTGATTGGTTGCCGATATCGAACCCTAAAATAATCTTGTGTTTCTTTATATTTTATTGTTATTGCGCATTAAATGGTCATACAACTATTAATTAAATAAGTAATCATATGAAATAAAAAAATTCCAAAAAACTTATTGTTCTATTTAAACTATCAAGCATTCAATAACTTATAAAACCTTTATAAGTTCAAAGACTGTCACTCTAAAGACGAGTTGCAATTTTACTACGATTATTTATTTAATCAGCATGTTGTTTATTCTGTATGTCATACACGAAATGTTGAATATAAGTCATATAAGTAAGAGAACCACAACACTTAATATTCTTTGCAAACGGGTACTACACGATTTTAGAAGCTTAACCCTATATACAAATAAAAGCAAGAGAAAGGTAGTTAAACTATATTCTAACACGACCCGCATTTTTTCTAATTGTAAATAGAAGACAGAAAGTGTGTGTTATTATGCAACAGATGCACAGTTTGACGTTCTATATTTAGACATGTGACGTAATCATTATACACGTGACGTAACCACTAAAAATCCTAAAACAAACTTTAGTTGAACTACCGACCTTCCATAAGCTAATTGGATAGCTTCACCACATTAAAGAATTCTTTGAGGGATCCGATCCAAGAGTGGTGAGGGGCAGTTTGTTTGAAATCAACGGCCATAACCTCATATACTAAATTAAGGGGCTTTTTTCAAAATTTGCTCAACGATTTTCAAGAGTATATCGGTTGATCTGTTGATGTTGTAAATATTAGATACTTAGCGTCTAGGTTTGACTTTTTTTGACTATGAAAACACCAGGTACAATATTTTGTTTTTGTTCAAATTTAGTAAACACCTTATTGTGCAAAAATGCTATGATAATTATATAATGAAATTCATATATTTTTCTTTCTTAAATTGATGTGAATGATGTGATAAAAATAATGTTGAATAAAGTGGGGTAAAAAGGAAACAGAAAAATAAAATTAGCCCATCTATTCAGTGCAGATTTTAGTAGTTCTATTCTTTTCTAAATTATCTTCTAAGTAGAGAGAAGTCATAAGCGATATACATTTTAGTAAGTTACAGCGTTCGCACGATGATATATTTGATATATACATTTCACAATTCTCGTTTATCCGAATGAAAGCTAAAAGCTTATTGAAAAACTCTCGAATCCGTTCCTGGAACTAACCAGTACTTAGCAATGAATGTAAAGTTTCCTGCTCAAGGAAACAACGGCTTGCCCCTGACAGGGTTTGAACCCACGCGGTCAGCAATCCTTAGATTACTAGTCCGACGCGTTAACCACTCGGCCACGTCGCCACTTAAACGAACATTTAAAGGACAAACCGTATAAATTGTAACAGGGAACAAATAAACAAACAAATAAACAGACAAATTAATAGTCCTACTAACAAAAAATCAAAATATGTTTAGTATTAAAGTAAATTTAAGCACAAACAAATTGAAACACATTTTTGGTAATTTGTATAAATTGTTCCAAATTGACCAGCATGTTGTTTTTGTTTTGTTCCCAAACCCTTTGCATGTATAATTCACTACATCTTAAAGTAAATAAGTGTTAAAGACGAGCATATTTCTAAACTGTTTTACAGCTAGTTCCAGTCAAACTGAGCCTAATATCAATATAAGATTATGAGATGATATATTCAACAATATCATTTTTTGACATATTTAGGTCACATTGGTTGAACAACTGCAATTGTTTATGCCCATTAATTTCCATAGGGTTTTTAAAAATACTACCATTCAGAAAAGTATTTGATTTCATAAGTTTTATTTTCCTTTCTTTAGAAATTCAGTATTATTTATTTATTTATTTGTAATTATCGATTATTTACAATGTCTTCTTAATAATTTATGAACTATCAGGTATATATCACTGGTTTATTAACATACTAAAAAATTTATAACATTCTATAATGTATTACATAAAAATACCGACTTTAATACATATTCTTAAAATATATATTTAAAGCAATGTATTCAGATGTATCCGGATTTCTTTAGTATTCCTAAAGAAATGGTAAACGGCGATCAACTACGATACTATATATAAATAAGTTTTCCTTTAATGTCGTTTCTCTATTTTATTCGGAGGAATAACAATGCTTTTAATGATACTTGAACTTGAATCTCTTTCATGGGGAAAAATCATTTTGCATTTCTTGAAAGGAACTCTCAACATATGATTCCAGATTCTTTTAATTTGCAAAAAGATATGTTTTCAAGACAATTGCACATCAATGCAAAAAATAAATAATACATACATATAAAAACCGCCACCTCCCCCTAAAACAATAAAAATAAATAAACACACGAACACTTAAGTATAATTATAAATAATCATATCTTTTAAAGACCATTTTAAAACCTTAAACCGCTAACCCCAACGATATGCATTCAATTCCCTTATTTAAATGTGTGAACGCTTTCCAGCTAGCTTACAGAACGTCGGTTGTTCTATTCAGTTGTGCTTTCGTGTCTTTAATTATGCAAAGAGGTTTTTCCTGGAAAGCCACCGTATGAAGATTATAGTGTTGGTGTGACCCTAATTCCAACCGAAACATATAATAACATTTGAACGAAAGTTGACAATATTCAAAGAGCTCAAGTCTAAAACCTTCTCATTAGCCTATCTATGAGATAAAGCCTATCATTTGTCTTCTTTTGAATGATGATTTCCGGACTTAATTATATATTTTTGAATTAAAACTAATTTACAACAAGCAATTCGTTTTTGTATATAAAGTTGCAAAATTAATTATGATTAGAATATCGCAGTTTTCGTACTCTAAAAAAGAAAATTACTTATATCTGTACATGGTGATTTCTTGATACATCTCTTGAATTGTTAATTAGTTTTAAATGGGATTTCTTTGAAGGAGACTTTATCGTACCTTGAAATCCAGCAGTACGGTAATAATGTGTCATTGTGCGAATCAAGACAAAACATTTATATCAGATTGATTAGTGCAAATGTAAACACAATTAAACAATTGAATATATAGGAATTAAAATGAAATATATATGCCTTTCAAAAAATGGTATATATTTTGTTATTATCTTCTTAACATTTAACTGATTGTGTGCCCCACTAAACGTTGGGCAGAGCAAGTTGTTATGAAGATGATGGACTTAATAATGTTTTAGTCGATCTCATTGAAATGTCATTTAAATTTGAAAGTAACGGTGTTTTTAGATATATTACATATCAACATTTTAATAAGATTTATGCAATTAGAAAGCGTTTACTGGCATTAGTGAGTTTGATCTTTCAAGTATTTTATATCGGAGATTGTTTCTACTTCTATATAGGTTCCATGTACTTATGTATATCAAAATATAGTATTCTCGGAATGTATAGGTCATTTACTACATAATTATGAACTAAGAAAAGAATAAACAGAAAATATATCACTAGCGATACTGTTCTGATTCTGTAACTTTACATTAATTTATTATTAATACACGAAACATGCCTTTAAATGTTATTATAATTATTATATGTTATATAATGTTATTATAGCATTTTATGTCATCAACATTTCTCAATATTCCATTTATAAGAATATGATAAATAGATTGATAATATAACAGCATTGTCAGTTACAAGTTACTTTAAATATATTTATTGCTTTAATTATATTCAAATATGTATGAAAATCGAACACATTTATGTGACAAGATCGCAAAAAATTAACCAAGAACAGTGTTTCAATTCCTTTCAAGATAAAGAACTTACAAATTTAAACTGAACTCACAGACACAGGTTCATGGCCACAATAACTTATACAAACAGTTCAAATGTTGCGCCTTACATGGACATAAATGTAATACCGATTTATATAAAAAACATTTTAAAACCAAAATAATTAAACCAACTACTTAATAAAATTATAAAATTATTCGATGACCAGAATCTGAATCGCATATGATGTTATTACCAATAAGATGTTTTTTATTAAAAACATACGTTAACGCATGCCAAGCGCTAAAAAAGGCAAGTGCAATTGTATTAAGTAAACATGAGAAAAATATGTGATTATTTGAAATGAATAATTATGGACTTACCATTGCAAAATGATCTTGGTCTAAACGTACAGGTCATCAACATACAAAAATTATGATTACATCAAAATATATACTACTGCACTCATATCGATAATCTGCATTCAAAACGTTAATCAGGTTTTATGTATATAAGGCGGAAGAGTTTGTGAATATGATTTTGCAAATTTATTTAAAAGAATATCAATATCTAAATAAATATAGCCTTTTTTTGTTTTAAATTTAAGTCTAATCTAATTGAAACAATACACTGTCAAAACGACACTAAAATATTTAAGTATTTCTCTGTAAGAAACATTGTAAGACGTTAATTAGTGAGCAATCATCTAAATATTCTAATCTTCGATCTTGTCAGTTAAACGAGTTTACCTTGGAAGCCACAATAACCCTACTATTTTGATTAGTCAAATTATGTAACATTGACATATCGTGAATTATCTTATTTGGATAAGAATTTTTGTTTAGCGAATATCATCAAATACACTAATTATAAGTTCATCTATATAATACTTATCAATTCAGTTATCTTTGTCAAATAATACTTTTTTCTATTCTATTTTTATTCAAAATTTACATTTATAAACAGATTATACAATCATAACATTTTCCGGGAATATTTTTTTGTCTTTATTGCGTTTCATTTTGATATTAACGTAATTGAAAGATCTTCAGATAAATGGTTATGTATTTGAAATAAATAAATAAATAAATATATATACGTTTATACTGGTTTTATTTGATTTTAAGCCATACATACACTGTAAAAGGTCATTAGGCCATTTCAAGCTTTTCTAGTTGGGGAAGACCTCAGGTGCTCCAATCATGTATTATCTCAGACACGAACGGCACCGAGTCAAACTATCGACATTCCGTTTGCCAAAATGTAAGTGACGGAGGATTCACCTATCAGTCTCAATACCCAAACTAAAAAAATATGCAATCTTTGAAGTCGATTGATTTTAAATGGCCTCAACATGAGCTGAAATAATGAACTGATTCAGTAGTTACAACTTTTCAATGACATAGTTTATTTTACAGGATCCCTTTGATGTAGGCCTTGATTTTTGCCATAATATGGTCCTTAGATATATAAACCAGATCTCATTATACAGACACCGCGATTTACATGCAGTGGTCACATTTAAGCGTTGTCTTCACTTTCAATTGTACGGGACGTATTTTTAATGTCTGGCTGGACAGTATTTAAGATTGGCTGATAGTGAAGACTGAAAATGCTCCTCAATAAAGTTTTTAGTTATGAATGGGTACCTGACTTACGGCAAATAAGTTCTAAAAACTTGCTGAATAAGATTCTCTTGTTATAATAGTTCGATGATGTAAGTGTGATTTGATTCCATAGTAGAAATAGGCAAGCTATTACTTTGTTGAAGAATCAAAGAGGACATTGTCATTTTAATAAATTAGTTTAACTTAGTTTAATGTTTGACATGATGCACCCGTTTAAGATTTAAGTTCTGCTTAAATCGTTAAACTGTAGCAAATTGAATTTGTGAATCTTTTTTAAAACTTCATTTTTGTATTCTCCTGTTCAACGTGTTTTTAATATAGAAACACTACATACACATGTAGTGTTGGTATTTTTAACATGTAAATTGCGCGTTTCAATATCATATCATATTTGGTTTATGCGGAATTAAAACACGATTGTCTACCTTGTAAGATGTAAAAAGCATGGTAACTAAATTTGAAGTTAACTTATATATTAAATTTTTGCAATGTCATCTTTTTATGCGATTTTCAGGGCAAGCATTGTTGTGTCAGTTGTAAATTAAAACAGAAATAGAGGATATTAAATGAGTGTAGTTTAATACTAAATTTATTGAACGAGTTGAATAAAATCATATTATGCGAGCCTCTGGCGAGCATAATATTGTTTTATTCAACGAGTTCAATAAATTTAGTATTAAATCTACACGAAATTAATATTCTTTTTATCACATATATAAAATAAGAACATTAAACTGTTAAAATAAGTAATTTTTCAATGACACGCCTATAGTGTAACGCTATAACATTAGCGCGCTTTAACGCTATGTTTCTCTATAACGCAAATGACGTCACGTCAAAGTGTTATTACACTAGTGTAATATCGTTTTTATTAAATGGCTTTATTACACTCCTGCGCCATGTTTTATGTGATAAATGTTAGTACTTGAAAATGCAGACATTTTGAAATAATTTTAGAATCATCCAATTTAGTGTGACCAAACCCAAAACTGCTGTTAATTTCATTTTTGTATTTTGAAATCCCTTAAACTTTAAAAAATGCATCACACATTCAAGGCAGGGCAAGTCATTTTCATAGATTTAACGGGTTACGGATAAGTGTGTCTATTTTTTCATCATTTCTTATATTGTCTGACATTGATACATCTGGATGAATTTAACACTTACCTTAGTTCAGATTTACACAATCACGTTTCCAGATATCTGACCGTAAAACAATACAAAAAAATGTGTGTATATTCCTATTTTACAGGCAAACAAAACGTTTTTTTTAGCGGTTTACTAAAAGTTTTGCACTCAGTCTGTTTAATACATTTTGAAATAAAAAAAAGTGTTCAATGACAAAACATAAAACGTATTAATAAGTGTAACATTCATATAAAGTCAATATTAATCAAAATAAATGCCAATGAGATTTTTTATGATCTGTTTTTGTTTTCTTTGTATTGTCCAATCACATTAAAGCAGCAGGCATCCAGAATCACGCTTATGTTCATGAACATTTTGAAAACGCATTTGAATGTACGGTATTGTGCAATAACCAAAAGGAAGCAATAAACTCATTATTAATGACACTTAAAACCCACGTAAATAACCGAAAAGTGGTTAAAATATGCATAAACAGCACTTACTGCGTTAGTAACGCAGTAGAAATATAAATGTAAAGACTGAAAAATCAGTCATTAACCGCACATGACATGTATAATATTACTTAAATCTTGAATCATTCTACTTTTCATAAAATAGTGTACATATTTGGAATTTGCGTAGTTGCCTTGTAAGAGAATAACACTTTAAGTTATAATCTTATTGGTTTGTTAAAGCAAAACATAAATAGCGACAATGAAAATAAGTTTTATCAAAGTTTTGAAGGCAAAAAATCATTTTTTAAGTACATAATCTGATTAATTTGAATTACAATCCAACTATAAAGTACGGAATATACGTCATAACTCATCTGAATATGAAATACACTGTATGACCGCCTGTACTTTTAAGATATCATCTTTTTCTATTTACTCGTTCTTTAACAACAGGTTTAAAATATATTTGTTTGAATAAATTAGCAAGTAGCTAACTGTTGACATATATAAGGTATCTACTTAATTGATGGAGCCATAATATCAATTAAAAGTACATAATGTAATCATAATGTTGATAGAGTGTCCCCTTGACATGAACGTTTCAATAAAGAATAAAGAAAACTATCAGGATAAGTTCAATAGAAACTTAGTAAAATGGCATACACAATTCGAATCGGTTCATTGTAATTGTATAAACATTGTTATTGATTGATACAAATTATAAATAATTACATAGTATTTTCTCATTTTCATCTGTCTGACAGGAAACCTATATCTCGAAAAACACCCTCTCGGTTCGTTTAGATTTTACTAAATCTGATTTCCAATTACTAAACATAGGTTAACCATGTTAACGAACAAAAAGTAAAAACTGTGGTATATGCAATTATTTTAGATAACAAATATGTTTTAGCCCTTATCTGTTTTAGTCATATTTGTTTATTTTATTTTAATGTGGATCGTATGCGTTTTCATCGTAGTATGTGTTCAATTATATGTGTCAGGTTATCGAATGTTTGTGATCACTTCTTGGCAATCAACTTAATTTGAAATGCTATCTAAGCTATAGTCTCTTGAATAGCTTTGATCATTTCACAAGTTAGCAATACCTTGTAATAATGTTGTTTATCATCTAACAGGTTAATGTTATCAGTTACAAGTATGAAAGTAATTGTCGATTGAAATGTCAAGGTACTTATAACTTACCATTCATTTTGCTAATTGTGCGAAATTGATAAAATGTTTTCAGCTTAATGGATAGATTTCATTAATAATACATTCTAAAAGATTCAATACTTGTAAGAATTCTTTATAGATTATAAATTCAAACCAGCACCACGAAGCAAGACCATTAAAATTGATTTATTTTCGGCTAAAACTTAAATGACATTTGTTTTTGCTTTCAAAATGTGTACAAAATCTTGCAAACTGTTAATACAATGCATGATATTAACACTGAACCTCATTGACCCTACATATCTTTTGTCTTGTGTTTTCAAATCTTTTTTCAATATTGTTTCTATACTTCGTTTACATCTAAAATGATAAAAAAGTATGATGATTATGTAAAAATTTAAAAATTGCAACGACTTGTAATAACAATACATGACAGGCATGACTGAAACAATATTTAGCAAAGCAATTCGTCCACTTGTAATATTGTTCCCATACTAGCCAAAGACCCTTCTAGTAAAATAATTTGTATATGAAATATATCTTTGTAAAGTATATTCTTAAAACTTTAAAACTAAATAAAGCATAACAAATTGCGTATTATCTTGCTTTAAAATTACAAACATTTATATGAATAAACTATTAATAAATATAATATAACATTTATTTTAAACATATACATGTTTTTGTCCCCATAACATAAATGTAAATGAAAATGAGTACAAGCAGAAGTCATAACTATTTGTGTGTCACAAAGGTCTCAACAACTGGTATTTTTCCATTTGTAACGCGATATCTATGCAAAAAGGTCATGTAAATAAATGTATATAATAAAGAAAAAAAGACAAAAAAAATGTTACGACTATGTGTGCACTTAGTCTAGACAAATATTTGGAAAATGTTCCACCGAATAGTAATATCTTTGACAAATATATTGCTATATGATTTTGCTTCCTATAATGACAGGAAAGCGAGTTAATGAATATAGGATCGGAAAAATAATATTATAAGGTGACTCGGCCAAAAAATCAGAAATATCAAAAAGGAAATTAATATAGGTATATTGACAAGCATTAATTTTTATGTTACAGAACAGGATCATAGGACAAAATGAAATAAAAAAATAGAATGCATTCGTAATAAATTTCCATCATGTGCGAATTAAAAATATCAAACAAACGAGGAAGATATTGGGATTAAAAAAGTTAACGATATCATTTTATGACAGATGTAGGCCGATGGTTGGACAACTTGACACGTATATCAATAAATAATGTACAATAATTTCCAGTGGAAGTTACATGGAAAGTACGTGAAAATTATTTTGCAATTGCATTTTGACATTCGGATAAGTTTTGTATTGTGTGAAAGAAATCATACCGAACTGTATTCTTTCTTTCAATCACATAAAAGTATAAATGTCAAGTCGTACATTTTAATCGATGATATAATATCACATTCACGAATATACAAAACAAACAGAAATAAGCAAATTCCTTGCACGTAGGGTATGTAGTATCGAATAAAGTAAGGAAACCCTAAAAATTGTTTAAAATGGAAAAATAAGAAAGTTTCTGGCTTGGTTTGATTGAGTCTATTCGTGTACTGTCCTGGCAAAATCATGTGCAAATTTCAATTTTGTATTGGAGAAGAAATGAATGATCGATTTAACAAAACAGCTGTACTACCACCTTGCGCAATCGTCACCATAATGTAATGTCTATTCTTTGTCTGATGTGATATTATCCGTGCGAGTATGAACTTATTTAAGACATTTGATACCAGAAAATTAAACTATGACAATGATTTATAAATGACTATTGTGAATCCAGTTCGAAGTACCATAACATAACTGAAGAAATCAGTTCATACTAAATATCTATATTCTTTTTAAAAATATTCTTAAAAGCAAAGAATAAGTGATTCTTACTATATCATACAAAGGCATAATAAATATCCACGGAAATACATTAAATAAGGTTTGGAGTATAATCGTTTAAAGAACAAATTCACAATATATTGTTTAATGAGATTTATTGTTTTACCTACTTTTCAAATGATGTGTTTGATTGTATGCTTGTTTGGTTTTACGGCGCTCCATCACAGTTTGTGCCATATGAAACAGGGAAGGTGATTTTGGCTAACCTCGCGTGGTACAAACTTAAAGCATTAATAGGGGTCAAACTGATCTCACATGCTGGAGATAAGAGATACATAGACATCAAAAATTAGAACCCATTTAGTCGCCTCTTATGATCACGCCGGGATAAACAGTGGCTGCAGTTCTGATGCATCAACCTTGAAGGCAAAGCTTCAGCCACAAGGGGAATATTTTTCTTATGTAATTTGTTTCAAAATTAACTTTTCACAGTTATGTGGAAGTATGAATTTATTGATATATAGTGCACGAATTATATGTGTGGAACGTATAACCGCCGTATAGCTTATTAGAATTGTATTCCAGTAAATGTGTGCAATATCTAGCTTAAAGCTCGCATCCCATGTCGACGCATTTCTTTGACTCATAGATACGATTTTTTTTTATATTTTGCTTACATCAGTCGCATTATAACGACTTTTTCCATTTTTTTGTCCAAAGAAATATAGATCGTCGACGATTTGAAACGGTTAGATGCGCATACATTACGAAGTGAAACGTATCATTACTGTTATTCGCTTAAAGACGGTTTAATACGCTAGCAATTACAAATTCTTTTGTAAACGCTTACAAGCGCATTGATACGCTCTAAAGTGAAATGCAGCGCAATATTGCGAATTAAAAGGTATTGTTGCGAATCAGTACATACTCGTTGTTACGGATCATCGCGCTGTGTATTATTATAAAAATCAAGCAATCAATTTCCACAGAGAAATCAACCTGATCTTCGCGATCAACCAGTGTGTTCTGCATTTTTGGGAACCGGATTCTCATTTGATTGTGAAGTATATAACATGTTTTCACGATATGCCTGGCCGTGCGTGGTTGCTGGTGCATTTTCGCGAGAAGTACTTTTTAATAGCAGAAGTACATATAATTTACAAGATCTTTATATAGTTTATCATATAATAATATTTGAGTACTTTTTTTATTTAGAATGATAGTAATTCATAGGGTTAGTTACTTTATATAAAGAAAATACATTAAAAATAACCGTTTTGTCATAATGAGGTGCGAACCTTGAAGTATACATTAAGTTAAACCATATAACGCTACTTAGAAAAAACAACCTGATATCTGTTGGCTAAAACGCCAAATGAATTTTCAAAAATCCTTCGTGCTCTTGACAGTCTGTAGTTGAAGATCCTTTCTTCGTTTTTGAGTGCCCTGTGACATTACGGTTTCATCATTTGCTCCGTCAGACTGAAGGCGTCGGCTCCGACCAAGAAGAATGGCATTTCTTCTGTGTCATGGGGTAAAGGCTTTGAATCTGAGAAGCCAATAAATTCGGCCTCGACCATTTCCAGAAACTCCGAAGAATTATATATCCTGGCATCACCACTTGTGCCATACTCGAAAAATGTCGATAACAACTTTAAATTAGATATTACGATGCTTAAATGCAATTTATAAATAAATTTAAACTAAAGATGCTATGGACAATATCTCTTTTCAATTATTTGATGAAAAACCGACAAAAATATAATTAACTGTAGAAAAATTTAAATAAAATGCCATTAGGACCTTTCATTTTTGTACTTACTAATAATAATGTAAAAAGCAATATGATAATACGTGTTCATTTGGTTTTCACATACCACCTTTATCACACCATATAAACTTATAATCCAAGTCAACTTTAGTTAGCAAAATAATGCTATTATTATAGAAACCCTTGTAGTTGTAGAAAATAGATCCAGAGATCGCAGGTTTTCTAATAGCAATGTGTTTATCGTCAATGGTAGCTACACAATTAGGAAAATTTCTGTAAAAATGTAAAAATTCATCAGCCAGTTTAGCCCATTCATTTGGTGTTGAAGGGGCTGTCATCACATATTCGGAGCAGATCATGACACATACATGTTCTTCTCTCACCACTTTAAAAATAGTATTGTGGGCAACACGCCACGAGTAAGTCATGTCGGAGTATATCCCCCAGGATACCAGATGAAGAAATGCAAGAGCTAACTGTAACCCTGGTTCCAATGTTTCTCTTACAGAGGAACTTCTAGCAAGGCGTCTATGTACTCCGCTTCAATAGGTCGACGTTCAACCATTTACTGGTCATAAAGCCCAAAACTTCTTATCCTCTCGGGCTGAAGCCACGACTTCATCCAATGCTTCTTTTCTTTCCTTTGCCATCTTTATCTTAATCTTCTTATAATGTGTTGCGTTATTTCAATTCGTTGATGTAGTTGCAATTGTTGGGCATTGCCAAAAGATATTGAGTCATCAGGCGCTGTAAGTCCCTTGCCGTTATTCTAAATGAGAGACAAACACACTTTTCGGAAATCTTGTCAGTTTCGTTTTGATGCGTATATACCTGTTCTTCTCCATTTTAACACGTATATGTTCGTATTGCACACGTTTATCTGCGTTGGCTTATCGTTTGCCACCGCATCTGTTCGTTGTACCCAATGAGCTTGAAACAGTTAAAGCACACAAAAGTTCGTATCATAGCGCAATTGATCGCAAATAATACGCTCCTCTATGTTTGGTTTGCAAATTATTTTTGTCGAATATGCAAATTAGATGACAAAAACGCTCTCTAGCGTATTCAAATGGATAACTAACGTACACTTGCGACTCGATCAACGTACTGAAACGTACTCTAACGCAAAAACCAATGCGTCGGTGAGTTTTTGAAATGTTAAAAAAATTCCGACGAACAGCAAATGCGACGACACTCTGTAACCATTGCAAACGTAAATATGCGAAGATCACAAACGCTCACATGCGTATTTATACGTATTGAAGACAATCGGCCTGAATTACTTTGGCAACTGTGCGCAAGTATCCGGTTTTATAAATGCACTAACATGGGACGACCCCTTAACCACCCATTTCGCGTTTATCAACGTATATGTAGCAAATACATGCGTACGAGATGCACGTGTTAAAGGGTAACGAAAAACACACAAAGCAGACATTTCATATGTCAATACTATTTCAATAACGTCCTATTCTAACTCTGTTGTAGTTTTTTCAGCGGTTTTCTGAGAATCCTTAATGTCCTTTTACGATATTAAAGCATCCAGCTCTTGTGTGAAGTATTTTGATTGTACGTATACCGTCCAATTCATACGCCCGTATATGATTATGTTCGTTTGTTTTCGGTCTATATACGTATGGTAACTTACTTGACTTATAACAGCATGTCTAAACCTGAACGTTGTACTTATATACATAATCTTCCTCTAACTATATACTACGTATTATTTATATCTATGTAAACTGTTTTTACATACGCCCTAACACATTTGCTTTAATGCTTTACTTGTTGGTTTTGTATATGCCATTTAAAACGTTGTAAATTGTCATGAATTTATAGGTGCATTTTCTTTTTTTATTCAACTATAGTCAAAATTGGATATGTATTTGTAAGTGGACTTAACATGATTGTAGAATACAATGTGCTTGGGCGTAATCATATTATACAATTTCATATATAATCATAAATAAATTAAAAGCTACCAAACAACAATTACACAACAACAATTGTAATGATGTTCAGATTAGTATTGTTGCAAGACAATTACGAATATTCTTATTTTACATTCGTTTAAATGTCATTTATTAAATAAAAACATAAATTAGTTTTAAGGTGGGCACGATGATATATTTGACTTTTACGTTTCACAGTTTTCTTTTGTTAGAATAATAAAAATAACACAGGAAAAGCATGCAGACGATATAAAATGAGATACTGCGTGATAGAAAAAGTCTTTTTGTGTGAAAAGGATAGAAGACAGTACTTACTATTATATAACCATAAAATTGAATAAAGTGCAGTGTGGTAGTTTGTAACATGTATCAAAGTGAGAAACAAAACAGACAGCAAAGAAATTTGTGACCATATAAAGAACCATTAGGTAAACGTGATGCAAAGATGGATAATTAAACAAAAATATTTCTTTACTGGTATACAATGCTTTGATTGATTGCCAATTTCTACTCTTAAAATTATCTCGTGTTGCAGTATCTATTATTGTTATGTGTAGGTGAAACCTCACGTTATAATTTAAGAAATGCGACCGATATACAATGTATTCACGCAATGACATCTCAAAACTATAACGCTTTTCTTCCTCCAGCTCTCAGACAATAGAATGAAATACCAATTGATGTACAAAATGCACCTACATTATCTGCTTTCAAATGTCTTCTGAATGGAAACATAAAATAATGTCAAAAATACTTCTGTACAGGTGTCAGAAAATGGCAAATATATCATGCGCGTCTACGAACAGAGTGCAGTTCACAAAAGCATCATCTATAAAGAAAATATATTGTTCACACACCTCTATGTCATGTATGTCAATGTGGATTGCCAGAAACTAACCATCAATTTTTCGTTGAATGCAAAAAATACTGTACTATCAGACACAGCCTTTTCCAAACTCTCTCAGCCTACTGTAATGTCACTCTCCACACACTACTTAACGGCGACATAAATTTAGGAGACGATATCAATATAAGCATATTTCAGGCAGTTCAAATGTTAATCCGAGATAACAAACGACTTTCATAGACTTTGCTACATTGCTCCTCCAAATTACGCACCGAAATTCTGAAACTTTATACATTAATTTTATAAACACGACAATTATTGCGTCTTATCTATTAAGTCCTTATAGATAGAAACTTCTACTTAATGCCACTTTTCTTTTGAAGGTTGTTAATTTATCTTGTTTACGAATCTTCTTCATTTGTTTTAAATCAACTAGTATTTACAATTATTTTTCTACCTATGATTCAATTTTCAAAACCCGTCACATTTATGGTAATTAATCCTATGTCAGGAAAATGCCTTTAAAAGGCCTCTATATTTTAGCATTGTATTGTATTATTTCACTGTTGGATGTTGCAGGTTCGGTAAACTGCAATGTTAATTTACGAGTACTCAATCATCATGCTGTTCATTCTGTCCGTCTACACAAATTGTTGAATGCAATTCAAATAAAGTAAGTAGAACACAACACGAATTTAGAAGCTTAACCCAACATACAAATGGAATGATAAGAGGGCAAGTTAAACTTTATCATCGTTACACAAGGACTGAACAGCTTGACATATATCAAAGAAATTGTGCACTTTTTCGTCCAGTGAGAGTTTTGGAATAATATCTTTTAGAAGGGTAAATTGACATTATATCGGTTGATGTTGTAAATATAACATTACTTAGCGTCTAGTTTTTATTTTATTAGATTTTGAAAATACCAGGTACCATATTTGTTTTCAAATTTAAAACACATCTTATTGTGCCGAAAATGCTATAATAATAATATAATGAAAATTAATTTTTTTCTACCTTTTATGGATCTAAGTGATATGATAAAAACCATGTTGGAAAAAATGAAAAAAAAGGAAGCAAAAAAAAAAAAAAATGGCCGTTCTAGTGTTTTGACCTAAGCACCGCAATTTCAGGGCAGGTTTTAGTAGTTCTATTCTTTTCAAATACTCTTCTAAATGGAGAAAAGACAAAAGCGGTATACTACTATAATGAGTTGCCATGTTGACACGATGATCAATTTGATATTAACATTTCGCAGTTCTCGTTTATCAAGAATTACAAGATAATTGAAAGGAAGTGAAAGTTGACAACACGACATGAAATATCAGGAATGACCTACACGACAGATCGCAATTCGTCTAGTAACCTTTAAAGTTAAATAATCTGTTATATATTGCAATATGTATTGACTTATAGTGATATGTATGATAAAAGTGGTATTTATTTTCTTGGAGGTAGAATGTATGGCACTGAAAACGAATAATAGGAAAATATTTAGAAAAGAGCTATCTACCCCTCAATTAAAACAAATATCTAAGGAAATTGTTTGGTTTAATGGCAAATATAACTAAGCATTGTATTTCAAAGACCTTCAAACCAGCTTTTTAATTGACTTTAAGCACAAATATTCATACATTTCTTAAAAAGAATATCCGTTGAAAAAGGAATTAGGGAAGCGGGCGTAAATACAAAATGTTCAAATGTATAAATAAAATAATGATACTTTTAGTAATAATAAAGGAAAAAAAAACAAATACGATTTTTGCTTACTATTTTCATTTCATGATGAAAATAAATCATTTTATTATCAACAATCATTAGCGTACAATGTGTTGAGTGATAACTGAAAAGTGCAACTTCCTCCACGCCACAAGCACCGGTTTAAGTTGTATTCAAACATGAACACTCCATGAACTGGAATCAATGATCACGATGGACTAGAAAGTATAGTATATCAATTCTTATAAAGCCAACAAAATAAACAACAACTTGACTTCGTCCATATAATTAAATTGCTAGTAGAGACGCATGACATATAAAACGAGTTGTATTGGCTATATTAATAATGATTTTTTATAAATACTATCAAAGGTTTTTCAATTTTAACATTTCGATTGTAAGTTACATAAAAAGAACGATGTGGAGAATTTTGTTACAACTGAAAGAATTAACAATCATTGTCAAAATAACTTATTTCTCTGTTGTCATGACCATTGTGAGACGTTAGTGTACAAGTATCTAAATGTTCTTATCTTCGCTTTTGTCAGTTTGAAGAGTTTATCTGGGAAGCCAAACTATCCCCTCCTATTTTGATTAATCAAATAATGTAACATTGAAATATCGTGAAATAAGATTTTTTTTTTCAAATAACATCAAATGCCCTCATTATAGGTTCATTTATATAATACTTATTATTGAAATTATTTTGGTCAAACAATGCATTTTTCTTTAGATCATTATATTTAAATATATATAATTATATGAGGTAGATAATGCAATCAAAAACATTATCTGCGAATATTTTTTTTTTTTATCTTTATTTCTTTTCATTTTGATACTCACATAACTGAACATTTTCAGGTACATGTAGATGTTTTTGTATTTGAAATAAATGATAGATAAATAGATACTAAATATATATATAACCATTGGTTTCAGATTGGATTTTTATGACATCTTCGAGCTTGCCTAAGGAACCGCAATTCTTAACAACGGGTCACAATAAAATAATGTGCAAAGTCTTTGTTTTGTTTATTCTTGATGAAACTAAAGAACAGGTAATGCACTTAAATTAATTATCTTTGCTGACGGATGGAAGGACGGACTGAAGAAAAGTCGAATAGGAGCATATACCTGTTAGATAACTGGTAGGAGAATGAAATAAACAACATCATTATATCATATGATTTAATATGTTTATCATATACATAAAATAGAAGTAGATATACCTAAAGTCAGATTAATGTTTACCTGTACGTATGCATTTTTACTGCTCGCATTATAGGTTCGTCAATTTTTTTGAAATCAATGAGGTCTTAGTGAAAATAATTTACATCACATTTCCTTGCTCAGGAAAAGAGCAGAACATGAACAAAATTATCAAAGACACTGTCACGTTTAGGATCATCAGTCTGAGTAAAGCATATTCAGGTACTTAACCAGATTCTTTGAATCTGGCAAATTGTTATAATCTAAAACATGTATATGCGTGTAACGAAAACTTTTCAATAATATCGTAGTAAAATATAATTAAAATATGTAAAAGTTAGAACAAGTCTGCAGATATTTCATTGTTTGTTTTACAACAAAAACATAAATTTAGGTGATTTCCTTTCACTCTTTGTGCCTGTAAATTTATTAGATAAATTCAACACAATTTTGAGCAGACAAAAGCATAAAACGCATTTTTTTGTTTTAAATGCTGAATAAAGATTTAAACAGGAATGAGAATAGAAATAAAAAATATGTGTAATTATACACGTAAACGACTTAAGCTCAGGTTAGTAGTAATGTTTCGTTAAATGTCATGCTTGATTGCATCAAAATCAAATGTTATTTTGAAACAATTCCATTGTCAAATGGTTCATGCATGTGGTGAAAGCAAAGTAGTATCAAATTCAAGTTCAATCATTTGAAATAATAAGATTATTATTATGTTATATTACGTATAATAAACTGGCAAAGAAATTCAATATTTCAATAATAAATTTATGTATATTTACACATGAAACTATTATACGTATAAAAAGAAATGCAATATATATATATATGCAATAATGTTGTCTTATATGGAAGGCGTGGTTTTTAAACAAGGACAAAGTTATAATTGCTTGCAAAAGTTCACCTATAATCAATTGAACAAATTTGATATATATAATAAAATAACTAATTTTTAGTAAACTGAATATGAATTAAATTCCACATAAAAAGAGTTTGTGTAACTGCCAGCACAGACAAAAAATGAAAGTTATATAAATATTATATGAAAATAAAATAAATATTAAAAAACGTTCTATATGCAATTTTTTCTCAAGCCCTGGTTTGTTTCATTTTCATTTTATATTAAATTTGCTTTAATGTGAAATATGTGAGTGAAATATGTCATTGGATTATGTGTTAAATAATGTGTGTCAAATCATCGAATGTATTTGATAACATTTTGACCATAAACATAATTTGAAACAACATCTGAACAATAGTCATTTGAAAAAGCTTTGAAAAGTTTAAAACTAAGCAATTAGTCTTATACATAAGTTCAAATGTATATGGTTGTTGAAAGGTTACAATACTTACAAGATACCATAAATGTGCTAGTTGTTGTAGATTGATCAAATGTGTGTATCGTAATGAATATAATGGATTAATTTAAATCAATCCAACATATGCAAAAAGTTGAAAAGATCAATATTGTTTCAATTTATTCAGTATTAAATTTTAACACATTTCTAGATATAACAGAAGTAATCGAGAACTTTGTTTATTCTTTGTACAATAATAACACAAAGGATGAATATGTTATACATATATAAGAACAATACGATTAGACTCAAGGATAGTTTTAAATACCAAAAAGTGTAAACAAGAATAACATTATTTTAAACATCACGATATTGTAAGATCTACAGCTTTGATACATGATTTACCTTCTTCCCCTTTCTTCGGTATGTATTTGTGTTTAAACACTAGCTATATTTTAAGAAATGTTTCACAGTGAAACGTTTATACGTTGGTTTTAGAATTAAATATTTGCGAAACTGTCGTTTGTCACACATTATAATAAAGCAAAAGCAAAGTTAAACAATTTTAAAAAGACATGTATTTTGCATTTAATTACTTTAAAAGACTTAGTGTAGTTTAAAGAAGGCATTTGAAACGAAAACATATTTTAAAAGTTACAATAGCTCAAAATCACCATCATTTAGTGTATAAAACATGTCCAAAATGATATAATTCATGTAAATTTTACTGAGATATTCATAACACCGTAATTGAATTCTGCATTGTTTTCAAATGAAATATTGTTAACTGAATTCGAAGTACCACAGAGTACATTCAATTGTACATTTAACATAAATATTGTTTTTCAAACTTATTCAGATCATAGAAGAAAATTTTTTTTTTTTGAATTATCGGTTTAAAGTACAATTTTATCTTAAGGCTAATTGCTTTACCTACCTTAAATATTCATAATATGAAAAACCTCGTTCGTAAATATTTGTTAGTATTTAAAAAGCATTGAGGTATTTGTTATTATTTCAATGTTTTCTGAAAGTCTTCTGTTTCCAATTATTAATGTGTGTGAAAACTTGTTTTGAAACGATACATAGCCTCAAAAATTCTTAATTACAGGAGAATGACCTTAAACATGAAATAAAAACATTAAGTACATGTAAAATAGTGATTCGTTTTGAAAGGGGATTGGATATGAGATTCTTTGATGTAGTTTTGAATTTTAAAAAAAGTATTATAATTGTTTTATTTACATTCACATATTAAGATCAAATACAAATGATTTAATCTAACATTTAATTAGGTCTTAAATGCGTATGAAGTATTGCTTGTTTAAATAGGTCTTCTGAGATAAATTACTCACATGCTAATAAATGAACTTTCAAGAATAAAGTGTATGATTTCCTTTGATGTAGCACTGCTTTTATGTATTGTTAAATTTTCAAAATACAATTTATCATGAAAAGTTTACTAAGAATTGTTCACTGTTTAATATCTTTTGAACCAAAGTGAATATATTGAATAACAAAACGTATAACTACGTGTAGCATTCAAATAACGATATCATTATCAAATGCTAGTGAAAAAATAATGATTCTTTTTCTGTTCGCACATATCAAACTAAAGCATAAGAGAGGAACGATCTTTCTAACTGTTGGTATGCACAATTTGTGTGTGTAAGAAACAGCATTTTCGAAAACTGTCCAAGATAAATAAGTAATAATAATTTTCTCACCAAAATTTGTGACTGTGGTTATTCTTATGCAATCAGTAAAAGGGAATAAAAAACAATACATATGTTGTCTGATAAAAACTGATAAAATAAGATTAAAGACATGTCGAACTATAAACAGAATCTTGTCTGAAATATTACATTACTTGAAGGCATTCTGTTATGTTCATGTATAATGCAGAAGCATGGTCATTTGTCTTAGTTTTTGTTATTGTTACATTTTTTGAAAAGATATAAAAATAATTGCAACCAGAAGTATCTTTAAAAAGATACTCGGCCAAAGTCAAACTTGTTAACCTGCATAGGATAAGCTACTACTAACCATGCTAAACGCATACAGAACATTTTATTCGTCCTCAATAGTTTAATGTCAGTTCAATTTTACCCGCTATGTCTATCCTCATTAATTGTAACCTTTGATTTTAACAATATTACTATACATTATTTGATTTTGATCAAAATGGAATTTGGTTTGAATAGGAATTTATAATAAAACAAAGATTTAGTAGATACTGTACACTAATTCCACGGAGAATTTTGCAATTGTAAATAAGTCGAAAGTTCGTTTCAATGCCCGGTTCGAGAAGAGCATGTAATGAGTAGAACAGCTTAGAAGAGAAACCCAATCGAACGCAAAAGTATTAAAAAGGCGATCTGTCATATTTAATTTCAAATATTTATTGAAAAGCTTTTAGAAACATCTAGAAAATATCATTATTGTGTTTTTATAGTATCTTTTTCCAACACTTCTTGCCATCGAGCAATCGAACAGACCTCTACATATAACGGAAGCTATTCTAAAATAACCAATGGAAATTCTGCCATATTTATTTCTTTACTGTTAGTTTTAGCGAAAGTCAAGGTGAAATCAGACGGCATTCGGCCGAATAAAAAATAAGTGTTTTCAAAGTTTTGAAGGCAAAACTTTTATTTCAATTTAAGAAGATAATCTGATTTTAATGAATTAAATGACGGTTATATTTTCAAAAATGTAAATGTCATCAACGTTTGTAGGGGTGTTATAAATTCAAGTACGATATATATCATCGAAAACCGCATTCCTTGTCCGAAGTGAAACAGAATATTTGAAAATGCCTAACGAATAACCAGAAAAGCAATCCAATTGTAATGGACGAAATATACGCCATAACTTATATTTCATAAAATATCAGATGGAACGCCTGAATTTTTAACATATCTTTTAAACTTTCAACAGGTTAAGAATACATTTGTTCAAATATAAAAGAAATAATTTTATGACAATTAATATTGAAACAAATTATAAAAAATTACATAGTGTTTTTGAATTTTAGAAATAAAATTAAATTGAGAAGCGTTAATTTTGTGCAAATGATAAGGATTTGAGTTTCAGTTGCCTGTCTGTTGGCCACATCTCAAAATACTGCAGACAGAAAAAAAGAGTGCACTAAATGTCACAATTTACATCACATATGTCTACATAGTGACTCTAAGAAATACAAGTACAAATGTTGCTGCAATACAGAAATTGAGAAGCTCCACGCAAAAAAATGCGCTCTTTACAGATACCTTACCAAATCATTCCTACGCACAGGCCATTTTCTACTTAGATTAAGCATCATATTATTTATTATTCCGGATGTTTTGTAAACTATTTAAATTTGCCTAATTATACTCATCGTATGCACCGTTCATGAGAGAGGGGCAAGCTATTAAATAAAAACATGTTTCCATTGATGGCTACCTGGTACGGAATGTATTTCTAATACAAAAAGACTAACAAGACTTGTAATTTAACATGACAGTAGTACAATATTGTTCTGTTTGTGTCACTACTGTAGTCAGTAATATTAGATTATAAAAAATATCAAAGGATGTACATTTTGTTTTCAATTATAATGCTACCTATTTTTACAAATATCAACAACTAATCAGGGTAATTAATAAGTATGTTGATTTGTAGCCTTGACCCAACCGACCCGTTACTCCATCCAGAAGAAGAAGACCAAGCAAGTTTTCATCCTTTCAAATATAACAAAAACACAAATTAAGGCTTTATAAGCAAATGTGTGGAATCTACGATTATGCACCCTTGAATGTTAAATAAGGTAAAATCTAAGTTCATGGGGAAATAATTCTGGACAAACTTTTGCTTAAGATTTATCTGCAACACATAACTATAAATTTGTTGATGATAAGACACATATTTTTAAGTGAAAACCCCTTATGATTTTCAAGGTACGGCAAGCAAAACAAAGTATTATTAAGAGTTGCGGCGTGGCCGACAAAGCTAGTAGTATATATTGGACCCATATGGGTTTTCTATATGGGGCCCACATGGGCTTCCTATATGGGTCATACACAGGTTTTGCAACCGGGATGGGTCCAAAATACGAGATCTTTAAGGGTCCCATTAGGATCCCATATAGATAATATATATGGGACCAATAAGGAAAATCCATACGGGTCCCTGTTGGTTTAGAGATGTGGGGTACATATGCGACCAATATGGGCAGTCATTACAAGGGGCTTCTTCGCTACTATTTTCCTTTCCTTGGTAAAATGGATGCCATTCCTGCACTGAAATGTAGATTTTGCCAAAACAGGAGCTGCTCCTATATGAGACAATGAAATAACTACAAGTGATGGATGGACCAGTAAGTTATTTACTTTTTTAACTACAAGATAATAAATAATACAATTTATATTTTTGAATCAGTATTTATCAATCAATCATGTATAAATTTTAAGCAAAACAAAAGCCATTTACATAACACAATGTACACTGTACAATTGTTTATAAAATTGTTTACATTTGTTTTACTCTTTATTCTTTGGTGTTCACTTTATCTATCAAAAGCTTGTAAAAAGATGTCAAACAGACAGATTTTGATAATGAAATTAAGATATAATACAATACTACAATAATAAAACAAATTGAGATCAAGTAGCATTACAGCATAAACAAATAATATTATTGTGATAGGAGATCATGCACCTAAGAGAAAGGTCATACAACTGGCCACTCAGTACAATACAATTTATTCTTTAACTACCGAAAAAGTGGTTTCTGAACACAAGTGGTTTTTTTAATAGGCATAGTCTTTCAAGCAAGCTGCACTGTATTTAAATTTGGATCATGTAAAACACAACAAAAGTAATACATATTTGGCAGAATATATCACAACATGTTGAGGAATTGTAAACTTGTCAGACATAATGCTTAGAAGTATATATATATATAAGTGAAAAAGCTATTTAACTACATAATAAAATATAACTTGTGCATAAAAAGGAATTTTAAAACACTAAGACAGTTAAGTAAGACATAATTCAAAACAAAACAAATAAATAAGTAAAACTTTGCATATTAAGCATAAATTCATTCCAAAAAGTATGTTATGCACTTTAAATCAGAAAGACAGCTAAAATGTTTACAAGAAATATCAGATTACAATGCAAATACAACTTTATGGCAAAAGAAAAAAATATTTCTTATCTTACAGAAACAACAACATTAAATAGTTCTATTTTGTACTGAAAACAAACAAAACAATTAATTTATAAATATACGGTATATAAGAGAAACTTACATGTACTTTTCATTGTACAGCTGACTAGAGCGAGTTTGTGTCTTAAAAATGCATTGAAAACAAACAAAACAATATAATAAAGCAATACAATATTATGTAAATATTTACCCTGTTTTACAAAGACATATGAAAAATACTTGTGATCATATATCAGACAAGAGCAGATTTTTGTGCTAAAAAAATACAAAATGTACTTAATTAGCTACAAAAAAACAACAACACAAAACAAGGTACAAGGTTCTGATCATAAAAGCGACTAGAGTAAATATGTATCTTTTCTACATTAAAAGCAAACAAAACTACATGAAGATAATGAGTAGGACTATCGACAACAGCAGCAATATCGAAACTAGCTTGCCTTTGACTAAATAAGAGAAAATGTCTTTCTTATACATGTATTATGCTTAATGCACACATGGAAAAATACAATATAACATGTAAATAAAAACTTCAAATAATTATGGGTAATTGATTGTTTATATGTTTGGCACTTGCATCTAAAGACTTACATTATATTCACAATTTCTATAAAATAAAATAAAATCTGAACATCTTGCATCCGTTTTTTTACCAAGTCTATGGGGCAAAGGCCTGTAAATCTTAGCAAATATAACTCTGCATTTGGACAAAAGGGTATAAAAAGTCTGATGTAAAGTAAGTTTGTGGGGAAAACTGCATGATTTAAAAGGAATTTTCTGACAGGAAGGCAACTATGTATGACCCCCATTACAGAAGGAAAAAAGCCTCGTACATCATATGCTTCTTTCTTGTAATTGCAAATTCCTAACTCTGTATACGTAATTCTGTTACAGTTATCTTTATTTCGGCATTATTGTTATGCAAAAATAAAAACAATAAATATTGTTAATTAGATATTTCAAAAAGCCAATTAAAAAGTTATTTTTATGTTGTTTTAATTTCTAATTTTCAAAATTATATTAATGAACTTGCAGAATGAAATTACTCGAGACATTTATTGCAAAATATGACTTAGACAAAAGGGATAAAAAGTAAATACAAAATCATTTAAACAAAGTCAATCTTCAAACACGTCATAATTATCAACAGTTTAATGTATAAAACCTCTGAAAAGCAGAATCTGCTGAAAACCAAACTTTTGGTGTTTTTACTGTACTACTCAGTAGCGTTACCAAGAGCCTGTCTGGATTCTTTCTTCCTGACACACTCCATGTCCCTTATCCCACATATTAGCCACTTTTTTGACTGCTTATTCCGCATCCTTTTTTGTGCAGGTCCTTGTTCCTTGAATACAATCTGTAATCAACAGTTTAAAATGTTGATAATGTAGGAAAATCATTATGAACAATTGGTACATTGTTTTTTTAAGCCACAAAGACACATTTAACATCTTACAGAGGTGTTTTAATGATTATAGACATGGAATTTTACCTAACCAACAATAGCCATTATCCATTGGCCTTATGAAAAAGCTGCATATTTACTCAGGATCTACATTAGATAAAAGGACTACAAGAAGGTGATTCAAGCACGTCAACTCTTACTGTAAATTATAGAGGTCAGATGCATACCACTGATGGCTTTTTTTTCTTTCTGTGATACTTTCACTGACTGTCCTATATATTCTGCCAGGTATCTCTTCTTCAAATAAAAATGACTTGTTTTTCTACATTTTAGTTAACTAGATGGGTAATAGATAGAAATCGTTTTAATGGTTATTTCATTTGACAGAATGTTTGTCATATTAATGTAGGTGTTGTAGATTGTAATGTATGTTTAGTCCACATGATGTATGGCGCGTCTTTTCATGTTCTACAAACAGCCCCTATTTTTCTCTAAATCAAATTACATTTGAAAGAATTACTTGTGTATTTTAATGTACCTTACATTGTATGAGATATTTCTACATAGTCAATTCTCCGAACAATATTACACAATTAACTGACAACAGCTGCAAAATTCTGCTTACATTCCATTTCTCCTTCAAACTTTTCAAAATCTTCTATTGTTTTTTAATGGCAAGTTACAGCCTTCTGGCAGTTGTATGTAACAGCTTCTGAGACCGTTTTTGCTAGAATCTGCCTCAAAAGGCGCTAATGCTCTGCTAATTCTTCCATTACATTTTCTAATGTTGTACAAATTCATACATCCCTGGCTAAAACAACAAATCATTTAAATAAGAATCCATGTTGTTCAATCATCATTATTATCATACTTTTACAACAGCTGTTAGATGAGACATTGTGCTGAACTATCTAAAGCTAAGTACGAATATTCGTCGGTCCAGAGATAATTAGATGAAAATAAATATATATTTTTGTCTCTATTTATAAAATTATAATAACGTGACATGTATCGGAGACGGTTTGATTTTTAATAATCCAAAATTTGAGAAACTCAAGTTAATACGCCAGTGAGAGGTCACACATCATGTTTTCAACAATGGCTGAAAAGGAGTTGCGCCGATATAAAATTCCACAAGCAAAATTTACTTCCAATGGTTTGAAATACTTGTTCCAATTCATATGATTAGACAAGTCCTTTATACCTCAAGTATAAGTCAGCTCGTCATGGCATGTTTTACAAAGTGCTTTTTTCTCATTTTCAATTTTCAATTGAACTACAAGAGTATTTCCAAACATTGCTGGTAGAATTTCATATTGGCGCGACTGTTTTCAACCTTTATACCTTGATTATATTTGCAAATATGTTTAATGAAATTATTGTCTTGTTTAAAGAAAAGCAAATATGTTTTCAGAACTAATGTTTTTATGGGTGTTTTGATAACAAAACATTTGTGGTTTGATTTTATATCGAAAGTGCTAAAGCATGGATTGGATCGTCATTTATACGGCGATCCACACCCCAAGAACTATCTAACTTAAAGGAATAGGAATGGATAGATTGATGTCTGTCTTATATAAATATTTATCATTTAAAAGGAGGTACTATGACAGTTTTTCTGTTGAAATCAACCGTGTAACTGAGAAATTTGCGTTTTAAGACACTATTTTTTACTTATTTGGCGTTCTTGTACTCTCGCGAGACAGACGAGACCCAGATTATGACGTATTAAACCCACTAACAGTATAGTTGTACACGTTAGATTAACAGAAATATATCTTGATAAAGAACTGATTAATCTTATTACGTACATTATAATTACATAGATGCATGTAAATGATTTACAAAAATGCGATGACAATAGTATAAATAAGTAGTATAATTATCTAGATATCGATAACGAAATTGTTGCATGTTTGACTTTGTCAAACTGAAAGTTTTCTCCGATAATGGATGGTTGTTACATGTACGTTAACTTGATAATTAACATTATCTACAATTTAGTTTTTCTTTATATGTTATAATCAATCAAATTTATAAAAATATCGTATTGAACTGAATTGCCTTAATTAATTAATTGAATACGCCGCGACAATTAATTAACATTTGTCCGATTATCAAGCTTCCTGATGATCGCTGACCACATTTTAAAGGCAATGACTGCTTAATTTTCAAAGATAAACCATTAAATTTATTTGGTCAATTTAATTTGGGTACTAAAAGTAAAATGAGAGATAAACTCCTTCAAATTGACGATAAATCCTTTTATTTTGTACTTATTTTTCGCTAGAGAAGCTGTCCATTGTATGTGTGGATCGGGTACATCGCCGGTCATGCATCTATTTTTCAGCGTAAAATCTCAACTAAATCCAATATGCAGATATCTGCCGAGGACGCGGTTTTGCGCCATCGGTGCTACGAAAATGAGAACGGCGCAGGAAAATCAGCAGCCAGACTAATGTCATATGAACACAAAATTGTCCGTTGGGTTATTTAGTTATCTAGTCAAAACTGGTACCAACAGCAACAGGTCACCCATTCTCCTGTAATCGAGTTTATCCATTTCTCTATTTATCTTCTTACACTTTCCCTTTCTCACACAGATACGCATTTCTACTACCGTAAATTTAGTCCAATAAAACAAAAAATCGTAAATCTACTTAATATTTAAAATGATTATGTGTAACAGAAAAAAATGTGTTTCTATTTTAAGAAATGCTCTAATTTACAGTATAATCTGACAGGTGTGCAACCTGATTTCCCCTAAGGTCACTAAAGTTCCCTGATGAAGTGTAAAAAAGATGTCTGTTTCGTCATCAGAATACTTGACAGGGTGATTAACCAATCAGGGAAACATTGTGCATGACTTTTCTCATGATCAAAAGGTCTGTCGCTGAATGCTTGTTACACAGAACAAAAATCGTCAGTATACAGTGTGACAGGGACATTTGGTGCAAATAAGGAACAATTAAAATGGATAATGCACAGTATTAGACATAAGTAGAAAGAACCAGCAATTGTGTGAATAGATTATGCAAATAAGATTTTTGAGCAGCCAATAAAAATGTTTTGCCTACGATAAATATTAAGCTACGATTACGATGTAAATAAATACCACGCAGCAACATACGTTGACCTCTGCTAGACAGACATGTTTACAAATTTACTTTTCAAAAGATTTGCTTATATTTTTGAACTGTGTGCATCATTCTCACCTTTATTATTTGAAAGTCAGAATCATACTGCAAAAAGTTAATTACTATTAAGAACACGTTTTAGTAGGAGTTTTATAATAATGATAATTATCTTCGTTCAAAAATAAACAACCAATTCTTCATTGGTGCGTTTGTTTGTTTATTTAATTGCATTATAAATTGCGAAATTTGTTAAATAATAACGTGTGAATTTATTAAATCTGTGAAATATTGTTAAATTACATAAATATTTAATTATAAAAGTATAGTTTGGATTAACAGGCATCCCTGGTCTGAAGTGGTGCGACCGGTGGACCGTTGATGTTTTTATTTGTTTCTTTATTTCTTATGTTTTGGATATTGTTACGCATTTTGAACTATCAAAAAGTCTTCTTTACGCATCCTGTTAAAATTAATTTGTCAAGTCAATACTTTATACTATCTTTATATTTCGCTACGATTCTACTAGATTTATTGATGTGGGGAAATGACATCACGCGCACCTGTTTTTATACGGCCGATACACAAACATGGCCGCGCCTACTGATTTGTAGAAATCGGTGATTTAGCGATTTAAATTTTGTTATCATTTGTTTAATATTATTATTTGAAGGCAGAAAATTTGCAGATTTACTATTTATAGTGTAACGAGCCAGGCGTAACGAGAAAAAAAAGCCAGCAACAAACTTGTAACAATAACAAATTTATTACAGAAAAATTATTAAAGAAAAATTAAAGAACAATTTATGTTTACAAATACCTGAAGTCCAAATAAAGATATAAATTTCAAATGTCTAGTCTGATCCTGGAATGATCCCTTTTTGAATAGCACTGTTAAATCCAAGTAAAATCCAAGAACACTTTAGAATAAATTCCCACAATAAAATCCACAAGAATAATTTTAACTATTTTAAAATAATCCAAGCTCCAATAAATCACTTAATATCCAAGTTGAATAATACTCCAAATATATTGATGACTTAAAAGGTAACTGATGACTTAAAAGATAAAGGAAATGAAAAATATCCCGTAATATATATATAAACTAAGAACATTCCAGAATAGTCTATTATGTTCTAGAGTAATCATAATCTAGCACTTTCAACAACAAAGAATAATCTGGAAATTTCTATCTAAATATAATGCACGAATCATAATCTAGAATTTTCTACAGTTAAGAAAGTTCTAGTACATACATGTAGTTTATGTTCTAACAAGAGCACCGCTAGGCGGAGCATTATATGCCCGAAACTGTTTTTTTTTTAGTAAAGATGAAGCATTTGTAAGACATGGGACTAAAATAAAGTATTACCTCCTTCAAATAACAATCCTCCTTTGAAGTTTCAATATTGTGGTCCAAATGGAACTTTAAGTTATGTCCCAGAAACTGTTTTCAATTCTAAGGTAAAAGTGACCTTGACCTTTGACCTTGTGACCCCAAAATCATTAGGGGTCTTTTACCCAATATGGACAATCATACTATGAAGTTTAAACACAGTAGGCCAAATGATACTTAAGTTTTATTCCGAAAACTGTTTTCAGTTTTAAGGTAATAGTGACCTTGACCTTGTGACCCCAAAATCAATAGGGGTCTTCTACCCAATATGGACAATCATCCTATGAAGTTTGAATATTGTGGGCTAAATGGAACTAAAGTTATGCTCAAGAAACTGTTTTCAATTCCTAAGGTAAAAGTGACCTTGACCTTTGACCTTGTGACCCCAAAATCATTAGGGTCTTTTACCCAATATGGACAATATAGGACAATTGATTAGACCTAACTTGATAGACTGTGTACGAATGTGTGATGAGGCTATTGTGAAAGTTTGAATATGACCTCATAGAGATAAACTTTGATCATGTGTGATTATTTCTATAAGGGTAATTAGTTGACTTAGAGACCTTTGCCTAGATGAAATAAATATAAGAGAGGATTTTTAAATTGTACGCACAATATAAATTGTGAGCATAAATCAGTGCTGACGCTATAGTGAAAAGTTTAGAATAAACGATATGTTTATGTGGTGAGAGTGTGGATCGAACTTAAAGTTTATGGTAAAAAGACTCTCCACGGGGAAAAGAGTTTAGTTTGCTATACGAGCTAATTATGGGAATCTTCATGTGAATATATGTTGATACCCGTAAAAATCACAGGCTCTCACACATTATTGAGACAGAGTAGGGGTAATACTTTCTAAACGCCAAAAATATCGTATCATATTGAACCTCATCATTACACTTGAGTGTATGTGGTACAACGATGAGTCGTGTCCAGATACATAGAGATCTTTAGTATAAGCAGAGCTGGCTCGAATTTTGTTTTTCTAGTTTTTTATAGTGTGTGTCATATTGTACATGACCACGTTTGGATACGTTTCATATTTAGAGCTCATGTTGGCACGCCGAACATAGCACTATGGTGGGGTCCCTTCCATGTCATAATGGAAATCAATCACCTAATGAAGTATTGAACACTGTCACCGAGTAACAATTGGTGATTAAAAGTTTTATGCACGCTCTGCTCTGGAAGATCTGTGTGGCATCAGTATTTATAATAGAGCTTAATAGAGTTAGCTTTGAGCTTATTAATGATAGCTGAGTGTGTTTTAGTCATCTAAATCAGAATATTATAGGCCGCGATACTTATAAACAAATATTAGAGTCAAATCTCTATGAAGTTACAACCTGTGGGCAACTGGACTTAAGCCTTCGAGTACATGCCGACACCGTTTTATTCAGTAATTTAAGGTGCAGTGGTGTGATGATATAGTGTATCACTTCTGAGATCTCTCTGATGAGCTGTCCCTATGTAGTGATTTGTCCAAAATCAATAGTGGGGTCTTGACTACCAATATGAACAATCATAGGATTATGAACATCTTTGAATTTGTGAGAGCAGCAAATGTGTTATTAAGTATGTCACCTGGACTAAACCAATATGTGTCACTAGATCTGGTTTGCAGTTTGTATCTCAGGTCAGACATGACGTCACGACCTCTTGTGGAGCCTATATGACCAGCAATTGATAAGTCAGAGGAGCACATTTACACTGTATTCAGGATCATTTACATAGTGGTCACTGTGAAGGTTGTATCAATTGTGGTGCCACGAGATATGGGATCTTTTTACACGCTATTACTCGTACTTTCGAGTATAGTGTAGCTTAAACGTGGACCAGTACGGAACTCAGCTTGACGCGCATCGATACAGACACAGTTTACACAGGTTTGGGATCGCAGCTCCGACGGGGTAGTCAAAGGTGGAGGTGGTGGCGGCGGCGATGCGTATTGGTGCGAGAGTTGCATTCTTCAGGGAAATATAATTATCAAAAACTTACGATACAGTGTGAGATATAATACTTAGTATTTTTCATCACTCAGCTAGCAATATAAACGGTGGATGATATGGATATGATTAAACTCTTACTTATTATACTCCTTACCTCTTTATGCACGCCACTCACTCGCCACCTGAAACAGTGTGAATAGTACCTTTTAACAGTACTATCTAATCTGTATAGATTTAACCCGATATATACTAGAGAGAACTCTGTTATCCTGTAATGTATAATATATAATACGTCCTATTTGCGCGAATTTATGGCCTGAGTGTTTTCTATCAACATTAAGAATGCCAACATACTACATAATATCAATTCATTATCAAGGTAATTAGGACATATTATAATATTGAAATACTCTGATTGCACACTTAGATGAGTGGTCTATTATATATATTTAATTGCGTGTGGGCACCATGAATTTGATAACTTGTCTCCAATTAATTTCGTGAAAGTGACAAATTACTCTAGTTATTTGGTGTATGCTTAACTTTAGGGTCGGTCGCGTCACTTGTGCTTTCTGTGCATGGTGTTGGTTGTGTGTACCGACCACAGAGTTCCTGCTCGTTAGTATTACAGGTTATATCGAGATTGAGAGATAACGAGGGTTATATGTGAGCACGATTTGCTGAGGTTTAAAGTGATCATCGGCGCCGCTTTCCCTTGTTGTATCATTAGTTTTATTCAAATTATCTCATATGATCGGAGTAGAGAGGTTTCGAATCAGTGAGTATAATGACTTATTTCCTTTATGTGTCTAAATGTGGATGGATAGATTCTATCTTGTGATTTGACAAAATTTCCATTCACAACCGTTCACAATTAATCTCTCTCATGGATTATTTGTATCGCGATATTTGTTATTATATAAGCACTGAGGTGAGTGATTGTAGATCATGTTATATCGAGCTATGACGACACCTTTGCAAGAAAGTTGAGCTAAAGCTTAAGAAGTGTTCCTCGAGAGAATCAGAATGATAAGAAGAGGGGTGAGTTAGAAGAGCGCAAGGTCAACTTCTTATATTTCTCATCTATCTAACTGTCTAGATGCACATGTAATCATTTCTGTAATGTTTCAGGTACTAAACCTTTTTAGAAAGTAAAAACCAGAATGAGCTGATCATCCAGATTTGCTTGTCTTTGTGGTCAATATTACATTTCTCAGCGTGATGTCCATAGTGTACATATGACTAATTTAAAAGATCCTTAATTAATAGTGGAATGACCAAGAGAACTGGTGCACGTCTTTTTATATATACAGTTGGTTGTGAGCTACAGTAAGTGTGCAAATACGTAGCATACTCGGATAGCGCTCTTGAGTATATATGTATACCCAAATGCCTTTTGTTTTGTTTATTATACACTTTCAGCAATTTGTTCATAATTAGTATCCGACAGAGTATGTAACCGAGTGCAAAGAGTGGGTAAGTCTATATTTTAGTAAAATTTAACGATATATTATAATAACTATTTCTCTTGACACGTAAATCGAGAGTGAAAATTTTTAATCTGCTCTGATTCTCATTGTTAAAGTAGGCAGCACGGGTATTCATAAAGAGCGGCTTGAGACATTTCATTTGAATAAACACTTAAGAGATACTCTCTAGACCGTCTCTCTATATATGAGTGTGTGGATCCCATGTACTGGTTCAGACCATCGCTCCACGTTATCTATGTCTCACGCTTACAGTGGTTGATATTTTTGAGCTATCGCGTGTCATTACTCTGTTTTTGTGAGTACGCCTTAGGACTAGTAAAATTGGCTGAGTATTATAATATGCGTTATTCTACTCAACGAGTTCAGGCCTAGAAGCGTTCTGCTCTATAATTAGTTTTATGAGTATGTCCATCTAGCATTCATCAGTAATAACGAAGATGCGTGATTTTTTACAATATTTCAATAGTGTGATCGATCTGTGAAGCGATCACCTCGTAATTACCCATGTTTACTCCGTGTAAGACTCCTTTAAAACGCTTTGCGTGAATTTTTCACAATTCAAACTCGGGATATATATTTAGGATATATACGCACAGCATCAGTAGACTCTAGTATGTTTTATTGGTTATATATTTAGAGCGCGTCTATCAAGTAAAGTGGACTATCAACAATAGCGGTTTTGGGGTAATAACTTTGAGCTCTAGATTAATCCATACGTTTGTGTCTTTATTATTTTGTTGAATATTTAACGGTCATTAACCATATAGAGTTCATTGCGTCCATAACTCAAGGAATAGAAGTGCGTTGTGTGATAGATTCGGATGCAGATTCTCGGGTTTGCGATAGATATATATTAAAGTTGTAATACCTGTTACTTGATTCTTTGTCCAATTTGATTATTGTGTACGTCCAATGGAGCACTCGATCTAATTGACTATAAGTCAGTTATCCGATTGGTCTTTTGCTCATCACTTAAGTATACCGATATATTATCTTTATGTCTTTAGGTTATTTTTATCGCTTTTCATCAGATGTTTGGATGTTTTTCGACTCCTAGGTGAATTGGATTTTTTAGTTATCTGAGAGATCTATATAGTTCTGATGATATTCTTCGTCAGAGTAACGGTCATATATGTGTTGGATTACCAAACATTAGTCTTCGTGAGGGGTATTATCTGTGTCGATATACAGGATTCATAGATATATGCGCGTTTTTTTATTCACTCAGCATAGAGCTTGAGTTTTGTAGTGTCTTCTGCTTGGAGTTTCGGGTTTCTACATAGTAGACAGAGTCTCCTATCCAGAAATAGTAAAAGATTAGATCCTATCTCATTATAGTATATATTTACGATTTTTAGTTTTTCATAGTTTGCCCATGGATACGTTCTCACGATTTAACGAGATGAATTTCCATAAATATTAAGGGTTATTATGAAGATTTATGACATTGTGTGAGAGAAATTTGTGGATATCAGAGTTTGGCTCTGTGTGAGAGAGATATCAGCTTAATTGGCCATGGTATTGTTCATTCTGTGGCCGCGTATCGTGCAGTGAGTATAACATTCGATCATTTGTGTGTGAGAACTCGCTGAGAGGTTATATCTATGTGTAGAGCTATTTCTGTCGTTTTGCCTCTAGCGCCTCGTAGGATCATGTACTTGATTAGTGAAAATAACATCAAAATGTAATATCAGTTTAAGAAGTTCGATCTGCAAGACCCTTTCTTCTAGTACTAAGACAAAAAACGCTTTTAGTGTGTGCATGTGTTGTGTATTGTTTATGTGTTGCTGGTGTTTATATTAGATTACCAGTTATTATACAGCGTTGTGTTTTTATCTAAGTTTCGCCCACAATGTCAGGTTAGATGATCTATTTCTGGCGTTTTTCTCTCATACTGTGTTGGCATCTTCTTTTTTTATAATTTTAGTTAATATATGTGAGTGTGTTCGATCTTTTTTGGCTCAAACGCTTGACATCTCTGCTACATAGCCATTTTTATGTGCTATCTTCTCCGCGACTTGATTTACTTTAAGAGGACAGGATATTTGATATGTGCAGATTTAAATGGAGCCTAGTGTCAATGGATTTCTCTTTATGATCATAGTGTTTATGACGGCTTACCATAGAGAATCAATGTAGTGACATACCTATTCGAACCAACGTGACACCGCAGAGTGTTCGCTGAGATACTTCGATATATAGGTTTGCATGTATTATACAGGATGTTTAACTATGTGTTCTAATTTTACCCAGGTGTCACCTTATAGTGGTTTTTAAGTATTTTCAGGTTCATGGTGATCTACTGTCTCCTCATAATAAAGCAACCGTGTGTGTGTGTGACATTGGTCCGGCGGAAGTTACATAGTGGTTGAGTGTGAGAACTATTTGTGACACATGATTACTGTAGATGGGCCTATGTCCTGGGTACTTCAGATCACCAATTAGTTTGACCCTTGATGCGCTGTATTGCAGTGTTACTACAGTGTAACACATAAATCTATATGTGCAGATCTGAAATAGTCGTTGACAAATTATGTTCTAGGAGGATGCTTTATATTGTGTGTATGAGAATATCAGAAGACTCGGTGAGCTGTGAGGCGTGAGGCAATTATAGAATTATAGTAATATCACTAATAGTATTGATGTATCACTTTGCTTGTGTGATCTTGGTATTTTGGTGATCCTAAGGTAAACACATCAGTGTAACTAATTCTACTTTTATTAATAGTGTTTCTTTCATTATTGATGCGACGCATATTAAAAACATAAGGACTGCTTATGTATTAGTGAGTCTTAGTTTGTATTGTCACCTTGTTTGTTGATTTCCATACTCTCTTTTTCCATTTATCTAAAGTTATAGTTAAAGAGTCAGTGACTAGTTATCTATTTTACGTACTCACATCTGTCTTTCACGGTCTTTACTATAACATCAGCATTGTGAGATTCTTGAGAGCACTTTCTCTGATCCGATCGTATTATTGTGATTTCACCGACCGGCCACTATCTGACCTGCAATGATCTCGCCGTCGGGTGGTATTACATTGTAGCAGCACGCCTTATAAGTGTTACTCGTCGAGTGTAATTATAGGGACCCGAGTCAGCATCGGTGTCGACGTGATCCAAGTACCCTGACCTGAGATCTTAACAAGTCAGAGAGTGACATTCGTTTAAAGTATACGGGATGAGCCATTTTGCTAATCTGCATACCCAATTCTATCTTCCTAAATTCATAACAGGGACCTTGAAAAAGCTTCACATTCTATACACTAATAGACCTTTTGGGACTGTGGAATTTCTCCAGGCATTTGTGTGCTGTATGCCTGATACGCTGTGACCTCTGTGTGAGCTGAGCGATACAATAGAGTGTTGAGATTTAATACTACTCATCTTGGAGATGTCCGATGCATAAAATCAGCAATTATATCGGTATGGTGTGGTCTGTGTTGTCGAGGGAGACGTGTTGGAGTTACTGCGAGGAGTATTTCATTCTCAGAGGTTTTATGAATCAGACGATTGTGTAGATTCGTATATTCAAGGTATACAAGCCTGTTCACTCACTACAATAAGGCCATTATACTATCTTCTCTGACTGCTTTTAGTTGTGTGCATCTTTAGCATCTAGTATGCATCCTCATCCATGGGTAGAGGGTCAGGATTTCCCTGGTCATTCGATGACTGTCCAGCGAGTGTTTCATGCTACCTTCTCCACGATAAGAACAGGCGTGGTCAGTTACACCACGTATTAGGCCTCTCCCTTATATACTGTCAGACTGTGGTCGATGGCTTTTACTGTTATATTTCTGGCTCATAGAGACGCCGTTATGTGGGTACCGTAGACTTGTATATGACTCACTCAGACACTGAGCTTAGATTATACGCTATCATCAGTCTGATGGTTTAGTGATTGAGTAATGGCTGGTTCACCGAGAGACGGCGTGTGTTTCATACTTCTTACTCCGTGTCAGCGCCTAGAGACCTGTACGGCTGATCTGTCCTACTTCCGCAGCGATATGTCACTCCACCAGTCATAAGAAGGACCTCGTATCCTGTAACAGTAAGCGATGGGGTTCTTCTCGTGTGGTGCAGTCTATACATGTTACATAAGGGTATGGGCAGTTCACGATAGTGACCTTAAGTATATCGTGTGTGACCATTATTCACGTGGAGGTGGATCAGAGTTCTACATATATTTCGAAAGTTCATATATTTGATAGTACTGTCAGTTAGACACACTTTTAATATTTGAGATATTGTTCACACCTAAAACAATACATAGTGTATCGAGAAGTAAATGTGTAGCCTCCATTTACTAAGCTTATATTGTGTGGGATCCCGTAGCCGATACCTAGTATTGCCCTGTTATAGACACAGAAAAGAAAATCAAATCCACCTCGTTTAGAATAGTGTGTAATCAAGCCCCCTCAGATCATTGTTTTTCTATTGCATATTGCTGTGGACGCAGATGGTTCTGCCTTTATGTTAATCCAGGCAATCTTTGACAGATGTTGTGGCGCTCATGAACTTCTACTAGTTGATAATGGTGAGTATTGGATGAAATTTTTGCTTGCCTGTACCGATTGCAGATATTAGTGTGTAATATTTATAATAAGGAACCACGGAGATTACCACTTGAGTGAATTTGAGGTGGTGGGTTTTATTATTATATTAGATTTTGATTTGTTTGTGTGCTCTCCAGAGATAAATCGAAGAATAGCTTAGACATGGTGTACCGAGTCTTTACAATTCTATGAGTATTGCTCAACCTCTCCATGTTATCTCAATAAAAGTATTTTTTACTCTCTATGCTGACTTACTAGATCTCATTAACGCTCTTCATCTGGCAGCTGTCTGTGAGTGAGTGCCTTATTATCCCGCATTTTTTATTTTTTCTTTGAGTTATGACACAGCACAGTGTCTCGAACTCATACTACTCAGAGTGTACGAGCTCTGTTATTATACGCATACCGCTCACGGCATGACTTCTGGCGATTCATAGCTCGTCATGGGGTTGTGACTACTCTCAGATTCTACTTTCCTTACGAACTTTCTCGAGAGACTATTTTGAACCTCTGTGCGTGCCCATCTAGGCTAGTGACGATGTCCAACTACTTACATTGATCCATTGTACATTTACTATTGACTCTGCTATCAATTATCTAACTTATTTAGAAGTGTGGTGAGACTATATATTGTGCGTTTAAATCTTGATAGAGTGTAAGTTTATCAATCTCTACGTGCTCTATTATCCTATTACGCGGTCTGTGTAATGTCCGTGTCTCTTCGGTACCATTTCTCATTATATTTGTGTTCACTTTGCCCTTTTCCCTGCGAGTATATATAATCGATATCCTTTCATATTATTTACGCTTATGGTCTCAGGAGATAGAACTATATAGGGTGCTTATATTTTCTGTGTGACGTCCGCCAGATTTATTTGAGCACAGAGTTGTCGTTTCCTGTGAAACAGTCTATTGTGTGTGTTTGCTGTAGCGACTATCATTATGATTTCGTAGATTTGAACTTGGGACAATTCATCTTTGGCAGACAGTGCTATGACTTGCTAGACCTTTTCTCTGTGTATATCTTCATGCTGACAATATTTATGCTGATTTGCTTTGAATTATTTCCAATGACTTATCATTTTTTATTAAACCTTTTGACAGTGTATATTCCATGTGGCCGATCTATAGATCGATATTTTGTGGCCACTAATCTCATGTCTTGTCTCGCTTGAATCTTTTCTCTTTCCGTATATCATGGCGGAGCTACTATAGCGCCTTGTCATTTTAAATCAAATGAAATGGAGCCTTTTCTTCGTGTGCTCTTGTGAAAATATTTGGTGCCCTTTCTTTTTCCTACTCGCTCAAATTGCTTCGCATTAATCACTATTATTTGTGATTACATGATATTTATATCGAATATTGTTAAATAGAGTCTACTATAGAGTGAATTCACAATCTTAACTCTTTGATTATAAGAGATACTCATCTAAGTGAGATTAAAGTGCTATCTTTATCTCTTATCTGCTTGAGAGTTGACAAACCATAGACCATCTGCCGTCTAAAGAAGCTTATTTTGGTGCTTTCTGCTCTCGGAAATAGGTCACAGTGTAGCATACGCCGTATAGTCCATAGAATTTGTGTATCACATGTTATACTTTATTGAACGGATTATACACACGGGCTTATTACAGTGGAGAGATTTTTGATACTGAGCCTATGGAATTTACATTAGTCTTTATTGTGCACGTGATGTGACCGATACAGTTAACATAGTCAGCAAAATATAACAAAGTCTTTCCTTATTTCCTATAGAGAATATTCTCTTATTTGTCACTTTCCATATATCCTGTGTGGATGAAAGGTTCAAGTGCCCTCATTACCATGTTTTGCACTATATATCAATAAAGTGGGATCATCCGACTGTGAGATTTGCTTAGGCTAGTGTTTTGTTAACACTTAGTAGCAGTGTATGTGCTAAGTGTCGCACCATATTATTTTATATATCGCTATATCTGTGATATGTGCTAATATAGATAACAACTCTATGTGATTTCTACCTTCAAATATTACAGAGGAGTATACGGTATAATATGTATCATAAACGTGAGGTAATAATTGTCACTTATACGTATCAATATAGTATAGTGTAGGGATTTTCCATTCATAGGAGAGTTTGTTACCAAGTGCGTGTCCGCTCGGATAGTAGGTCTCACGATTGTATTACCTGGTTAACGTGTATAGTAGTGAGTGGATAGTGAGATGAGACGACACAAAGTACAGATGCATACATACCCTAATAGAGATAACAGATTCATCATACCAACTAATTTTATTTTCATAGCAGAACCGTTTCGCTAGCGTGTATAGAATGCATCTCCAAGAACGTTGTTTAATGTTACAATCATGAGTCCTAGATATATTTCGAAATGTCTAAAGGATCTGATCTGGAAATGATCCCTTTTTGAAGTGTGCTATTCCTGTAGAGATAAAATCAAAGTAAAGATCCAACTAGTACTAACTAATCTAGGAATGAATTAAATAAATTCCACAGAATCTTTCTTTCCTTTCAGTATTGTAATAACTCCAAATATTATAAGTTATGAACGTGCAATATTATACAGGCATATATGTGGAGACTTACCAAGGTAATCACTGGACCATGGAATTAAAGATATATGCTCACAGAACTATGTCCAGATTGCTGGTTACCGAACTCACTGTCCAGGCAAACGGGAACCATTCAAGATTGTTCGTATCTTTGGACGTTAATAAAGGAAATGACAGCGAAGATATAGATTTTACACGTGCACCTAGCGGACTAAACGATACCATGTAAATAGGAGCTTTCACTTTCGAAAAATAACAGTATATCTAATATTACTAAAACTATATTTGAACGTCCTCAACAATAAAGCTAAATTTACTGTTTGATGGACTTGTACTATGTTGAATTTGTAACTGTGTATTGTTGACTTTCGAATTTTAGTTTAAAAAAGGTACTAAAGCTCTGCAATCTGCTATATACTTTTGTATTAACTATATGCACCTCTAAGACGATTGCATAACATCGGTGGCGTAGAATATGCATTTTCGTTGCTTAGCAACTGTAAGCCCTAGTATAGTGGGATGATATACGAGGCTTTTAATCCTGAAACTTTCTGTTTTAAGTCTTGAGAATATCAACATGAAAAGTATATAAATAGGTAGCCAGTAATATATGGTCTGGTCAGAATTCTAAAATCGTCTTGGTCTTAACTGCCATCAGGACAGTATATTAGTGCGTTCATAACCATAATGAGGAACAAAGAAACAACAACCATTGCTTTAATCAATCATTTTCTTACTTAATTTTAGTTATATTTCTAACATTAACCAAATACAATGCTTTGTATCTAGGTATATGCATGGATTAACGAAGATTGCCGAAACTCCGGAATCTGGTCGGACGCCAGTCCACGTGTATTATAGTCGGGTTCCGAACAGCGTTGTTATAGAGGCGGGAAAAACTGCAACAGTTAAACACACTTTTCTTATGGCTGTCGGTCGTTATAAGGATGAAACTAAGAAGTTTTACAAACAAGGTTTGATCTTTAACATAATTTAAAAGAAGAACAGAGATTGATTGATCTTTGTTGTTATTGTTCATAATTTTGGCTTCAATTTTTATTTTGCTGTTGTTGTTATTTTGTTGATGATGATGCTGATGATGATAATGACGACGACGATGATGATGATGATGTTGATGATGATGAAAATGATGATGATGATGATAGGCATCTCATTTTATATTATTAAACAAATAAACATTTACATAAATGGATTGTAAAATAAAGAGATAAATACATTATGAGGGCAATCAACTCTATACCACACTTTCTGAGCATCTCCGAAGTTTGCCGACTTAATACTATTAACACATTTTGCTCACAGGTATTGGAATGCAGCTTAACGATACTTTGGAATCAACTCATAGGAACGCTTGGCACGAGGTTTGGGACGCTGGTCGGGTTGATATTTACGGCAACACCTACCTGTCGGCACTGACCTACAGCTCGCTCTATTATATATTTAGCGCAATGCCGACGGTCGAGGAAAAAACGTGGCCGTTCGTAGGATTGTCACCGGCGGATTTAGCTCATGACGTAAATATATCGTTTAATCATGCAGTGTAATGTGCTTAGTGCTAATTAAATAAGATATTATTACTAAACACTCATAGCTTCCATGAAATTCGTTTAAAATCCATTAAATCAAAAGGGAATAAAATCATTATACGTGTACTTGTATATGGAATAAACATAGCAATTTGATCAAATAAGATTTACATTTGTTTCCACAATTGAGATGAACGTCACAATATTTCAAATGAGCTTGACAATGCTATCATATAAGCAGAGCAATTTTTCAAATAACATAGACATATATTAACTGCATAAGCATTGAATATCTTATAAATAAGCTTAACTATAACATTGAATGAGTAGGCATGGTAACTATGCCATATCACTTTATCTATATAAATGAGCTTGATTACTATAAGAAATGAGCTTAATAACGATATCAAAAAGCTTAAAAAGTACTAGTATATGAAATGAGCTTAACCACTACTCATACCAGTATAGCAATTGAGCTAAAAAAAGCTACAACTATATCAAATGAGCTCAAAAAGTATATCAAATGAGTTATATATGATATACATTTAAACCCTTACTTTGTGTGTATTTTAACGTTGAAATCCGACCAGAATTCAACGTTGTTACAACGTTGGTGAGCCTGCTGGGGTGTATTTTTACGCCAAATTTCTTTAACTTCTTGTATAGTAACCAAATACTCAAAGTTGTAGTATCACATAATGAGATATAAGTGAAATAAATATACCATAATAATAAATTAGGAGAGTTTTGTTTGATTCATTTTTCTTTGTTATCTAATTTTATTTGAAGGGTTATAAAGGACACATCTTTTGGGATCAGGATACATGGATGTTTACGCCAATATTACTACTCAATTCTAATCTAGGAAGGACAATAGTTAACACACGTATCCGTGTGCTCGATTCCGCCAAGGAATATGCGAAACGAACATCTTTTGCTGGAGCGAGATTCCCGTGGGAAGGCGCTTTGTCAGGTACTTTTGATCAATATCTGCCCCGTGTTCGTGTGGCTAAAGGCGCCAACTTAAACAATATGTCAATAACCAACCATTTGGTTTGAAACTACAGTAACCCAAGAGTTGACTTATAAATATAGGGGCTAATGGTACTGTCGTTCTAACAAATTGCCTAAAATAATGGACAGAAGACCATCTTTGCTCAGTCGTGTTAGCTGAAAAGTTGCCATTATGGTGAAAACATTGATTTTGCCACCTAAGAAGATTATATTTCATTAAAATATATAATTTTCTAGATCCAGCAATGAATCAATATAAAACGTCGTCATCGTCTGCTATAATTTAAGTCATATTTTAACATAAAATATTTTTTAGATATAGATTTATGATTGTTACTCGTATATTCTACTTGAACGTTCTCTTATTACTTTTTGCGACGGACGCGCCCTCAGGCGCGTTCAGAGCTAAGTCATCTACACATGGGATTTCGTTGGCTACACTCGCGCAATGTGTCCTAAACCAATTAACAGCCCAAGAAATAGTACATGAATTTGATCCTTCAAAACTCCCATACTTTGTCTGGATATCTTAATGTCTTCCATATTTAGCCTTTTCAATTTCAAATTAAGTTATCCAAGTTAAAATATGAACGTATATTATTGATAAAAACGTTGTAGTCCCGTAGTATTATTGCGCAATATGCAAATTACTGCTGAAACGATTTACCGCTGTCGAAAAAGTAGGACAGCAAATTATACTACAATAAAGGTGTAACCTCTGAGTTCCAAGACATTATTAGTAGGAAATAAATATTTCTACATTATACAAAACATTATTATTAACAAATCAAAAGTTTTTCGTGACTCTAGGATAACTCGCGCATTAATAAAAGAAGAACTATTTTCGTGACTCATACCGCGGGTTTAGCTGAATATTCAGCAGTTATTAATATATTCCCAGCAAACACCCGACGTTGACACAACGTTGGATCAACGTTGAATTTTAGTCGCGACGTCGGTGACCTTCATACAACGTTAAACCAACGTTGAATCTCCGACGTCTAACAGACGTTTCATTTTGACGTCGATTCGACGTCGGGTTTTGGTCGGTAATCTGACAATATGTGAATCTAATTTATGAAACCAATATATATATAAATGAAAGCATAAACAGCTAGAATTTTAAATTTAAGTTTAGAAAGGGAAAATGATATATTTATTTTCTCCATCAAAACAATACAGTATCACGTGGGTGGTTACGTACGATATTCGATAGGTGGCGCTCGGTAAACGGATAGTCGCAGATCAGTATGAAATATATTTGCTCTATTTTCGTTTAAATCATATCTTATCTCCTCGAATTAGTCTAAGAAGTGTTTATATAATTTACAATGAAGTTGTTATCATTTTTGAGGGCTTTAATTATTTTATAGTGGTAAATAATTTAGTAAATTCGAATTGGCGACATATATCGGATTTGAAATTCAAGTGTATTGGCGGACAAAAAAACAACGAGTTGACTGACAAAGTTGAATATTCCAAACAAAATGAAAAGGTAGGCAAACATTATATATTGTTTTTCAATGCTTATTTACCGCATGTTTGCATGGATTCGATGGCTCTTTGATCATTGTAATGTTTGACTGGTAAAACCTAATGTCACGTGATTTCGCGAGATAAACATTTTTGTTTCCTCGTACGAGCACTATAATATTTACTATAGAACAGTCTGTATCACCACACTATATAGCCAGGCCAAATAAATGCACAAACAATGGTAGGAAATATCCTAGCAATTGAAATCAATAAAAAGTTAAATGCAGTACGTTAGACTCTTATTATTCAAATGCTGGTAAATAAAATTCCCTCTTATTTCTTATCAGCATGAATTTCCCTTACATAAGGGGCCAGTCATTTACACATGTATCAGATGCACAGTTTGATTTTGATATCTGTGTAGTTGTAAAACTACTCGTTGTTAATTGAAGTACTTTACCAATACTGTAAGCATACCATGTGTTTCTTATATAATGATAATGATTCATGGCATTTGATACATGTAAATGATACGACTTTGGTAAGATATATCTGAAAGCACATTGTTTTTGACTAGCTATCTTTTTATTAATGTAATCAAACAACATATTATAAATCAGAAAACACATTATCATAGTTACATAAATCAATAAAAGTAATAGTTTGTTAATTAGGCTGCTTATCAACAAGTTATATGTTCGTATCATAAAACGTGTGTACACTAAGCCAGTCTGTCCTATATACACTTAGCTGATCGGATCATGCTGGGCAGAGATGATATCTATAAAAATGACAGTAACATGTGAATTTCTTTGATGTTGTATGAAAATTTGTATAAATTACATTGAATATAAAAAATACGATATCAATTTTTTGCGGGAGTAGAATTAACTTGGTATTTGTTATGTTAGTTTTTCATGCCCTTATGAGTTAACTAAGATTAATAATATTTGGATTTTGCCTATTGTATTAGACAAACATCCTTCCACCACATGGTTAAATTCTAAAATGATTATATTTCGTCTTTCAGATTGTGGAAATTATGATAATTCAACATCTGGCAAAAGTTCAGGAGGAAGATGAAAGTATTAAGAGGAAAAGAAAAATGAAAACCTACCAAGATTTTGTGACAGGTATATTTCAAAATATTATAGAAAATACAGTGATCTTATTACCCTTGATTTTATATAATGAAATTCACGAAGCCATTTTTATCAAAATCAATAGATATATAGGTACACTTAACTACATATGGTTTAAACTAGATAGAAAATAATAAATATCTTTTTTTAAGTAGTTGGAGAGTTTGTCAGAATTTCATTTAATTATAATATGTAAAAGTGATTTATTTCTTGCACTTGTAATTGATTATTTTATTATTTAATTTCAGAAAGTGTGATGAGATTTCAGGTTGGAGACGGTAATGATACGCTTAAACTTTAAAGTATGCCCCAGACACAGTGTAGGAGGACGAAAGAAGATACATAAACATTGCTATTTATAATAATGACAAAATATTCAGAATATTGTTCCATTTAACATTCAGATCTAGATTCAGTTATAAAATACAAAGGCAAATATACAATCAGTGAACTGGATAGATGATTGGAAAATCCCAAAATCAGGGTGATCAGTTCATGATCAGTGGTGATATAAAAAACACATATATGGATGTTTACTATACAAAATGTCAGTGGTAATATTCAAGAAGGATTTTGTGTATCTAATTTCTAAAACATGCTTATTTAATACATAAAGCGTTATTAAAGTACATACTTTCAAGTTTAATAGTTTCAAAAATATATTGTAAATCTTGCATTTGTTATCGTATCACATTTCTTGTTTGGAACTTGTGATTCCGAGTATACAAATAAATTGCTAAAATTATAAGAATGCTTATTTGTTTACCCTATTATTAAAAAATCGTATTCCAAAAGTTTTGAATGAGGTTAAAGTCTAAATCATGGTCAGAAAATTTGGTCAGATAAGGTTGGATTATGGTCAGATAATGGTCAGAAAAGGTTGGATTATGGTCAGAAAAGGTCGGATTATGTCCAAATAATGGTCAGGAAAGGTTGGATTAGGGTCAGATAATGGTCAGAAAAAGTTGGATTTTGGTCAGAAAAGGTTGGATAAAGGCCATTATATGACGTTGTATAGACGTCGGTTTTCTGACGTCTAAAAAACTTTCAAATCCAACCTTCTGCCAACGTTTACCCAACGTCAGGGTCTAACGTCAGTACAACGTTGGTACAACGTCTTTTGTTTGCTGGGTTAGATACAGTTCAATGGCTAGTATAAATATCTATTTTTGAAAATGCATGTAAGACACTTTACCGCCATGTAGTCTTGAAATCATGGTAAGGAAGTTATAATATCAGTTCTACTTCCGATTCTTGTGGTTTGTTTACATATTTTACTAGGTCATGATATGAGTTAACCTTCGATATTCTAAAAATAGATTCTGCTTTACCTGTTCTGATTTTTGGACAGGCGATTAGGAAGTACACATTAAACATGTAATTAATAAACCAGCGGATTGTAATGCAATACTTTTAGAAATGCTATACAATTGTAAGAAGCAAACAAGTTGAAAATGGAATTTAGTGTGAAGTTGAAAAGGACAACTAAACACTGTAGTGCTTAAGTGACACTTAAATTAAAATAAAAACGATGTGCTCTGGCCTCTACATCTTTACCTTGTAAATAAAAAAATCTAAGGAATACACTATTAATTGCTGATGATTTTAACCAATTTTTTTTTAATGAGACATATCCAAGAGAAATGAAAATACAAATGACTTATATTTTATTGTCTGTATGCCCACTATGATATAACACAAAGCAATTCTAAATAGCATTCTCAAATGTACAATGTATTATGTTTGAAGTTTATTTGCCTGGATTTATTCTAGAAATATTTCGTTGATAGTTTTTTTTCTATTTACATATCATTTCTTAGAATAAATCGATAAGGACACTGATTTACAAGTTTGACCAGAGTTTTTAGGCATACATTTCATTCTGTATTTAAGTGCTTGAAAGTAGAAAATCTGAATTATATCAATTTGGGACACAAAATATATTGCTCTACAAATCTCGAACTTGTATGGAACAAATTTTCTCTGTTATATTTTGTGTTTTGTTTTTGTTTTGTTTTGTTTTTCTAAAAGAAGCCTTGGTGTCTCTCCGGTTGCATGTCCGTCGCATTCAGTGCTGCAGCACTTTGATTTGCTCTTAGGATGCATGTTCGTAATTAATTCCCCAGCCTATACTTACATAGCATGCCTAAAGATAGAATCGTGTATAATCTTGCATTTTCTATCAGCTAGATTTTTTCATAATCCTAATGCATATCATTATGTAACGTTTGCATGTTTTTTACGCCACAAACGTAGGGTTTGACGTTACACCATGGTTTAGCGGCGAGTATGAAGATCACGTGACCGGTGACGTTGCGCAAGCGTTCCAGCAGTATATTATGCTAACCCATGATACTCGGATTCTATTACATGAGAACATGAGCGACGCCATCTTTGCAATGGCTGACTTCTGATTTCCCGCTCTTCCTATGACGTCATGCATGACACATATAACATTTTTGGTAAACACCTTTTACGACATTTATTTGATTAGTACATGTATTTAGCATGTCTAAACCCTTGCAATAAGGTTTTGAATTATATTTTTGAAAAAAATGCTTCTTAGGGTTAGATGTGACGCCAAGTAGAAACCGTGCGGGGAATACGAGGTGCATATATCCGGTGACGTAGCGCTTGCTTTTCAACAGTACCTAATGGACTACAAGAGATGTGCAAATGTTAAAAACCGGACGTATTGAGGAGGCCATATTTGATATAGCGGACTTTTGGATATCTCGCACTGTAAATAATACAAAACAGAACGTATATGAAATTACAGGTGTCTTTAAAAAAAAGTTTGATATTTTCAAAAAGTAGATTAGAAATCTAATTTTTATTCTGTATTGTTCTGTGGAATTAAATAAATAGATCTACACAAAATGGTCGTTTATGAATTTAAAATAAATTTGTAAATAAACTTCAAAAAATTTGATTCAAACAAGTTAGAAATGATATTAAAATATATTAATAATATACAAATTATACATGTATTTTAAAGTGAACGTTTGTGTTTTTAATTAGTTTTAATGACTCGAGAAGAACCTCTTTTCATAAGCTTCTTTTTTGTGACCATTTCCAGATGTGATGCCGCCTGATGAGTACCACTATCCCGTAAACAACTCCGTTTATACCAACTTCCTCGCTCAAAAATCATTGTTACTGCCATCATACGTTTGTGAATTAACCGGATGTCACGTGCCACCAAAGTATGCGGATGTTGCGCGTAGAATTAAAATTCCATTTGATAGCAGCCGACAATATCACCCCGAGTTTGACGGCTATAACACCAGTAAGTGCATTCTTAGGATTGAATAACTTGTGCGCACCTCTGCAGGTAATGACCTACTTGATATTTTGTACATTTAATGAACGGAATTTCAAAAAGAATCGGGATTCCATGAGTCAATAAAAATTATTTAAACCTCAGGGAAAAATTTTCTAACTCTTTAAATAATATGGGCTAGGGTAAAAATTTAAAACTTTTAAAGGGAAAAATCAAAAAGCGTCGTTTTTTGAAGAGTGAGGGCCACATTTGAGGGTCATGTCGGTTTTTTAAAAACCCAAAGGGATTATCCCTTTTGCTTTGCATGAAATTTGGGGTAGCCTTTGACTACGTGTAACCCCTTTGGGAAAAAAAATTTTAAGTCAAAAATATTTTTAATAAAAAGGCGCTTATCCTTTTAAACTTTCTTTGGAAAAACTATGTTTGGGGTATTTCGCCCTTTAAAATTTAAAACACGAACCCCAGTATTTTTTACTGAAATGTAAAAAATTAAAATTTTTTTTCAGGTTATTACATTAAAACAGGCCAGATGTTATATTGTTAGGATGGCCATTGGAGATGAACATGTCTGAAGAAATAAGACGAAATGATCTTGAAATATATGCAAAGGTGAGCAGTTAATGGAAAGAAATTTACAAAAATACATATAAATATGACTGGGTGCTTGCACTAGTTGTCGTTCTTGCGTGACGGTATTGGTAAACAATATAATTTCGTGGGAAAAATGGGTAAAACTATAGTTTCGTGGACAAAAATACATATAAATCTGACTGGGGGCTTGCACTAGTCGTTCTTGCGTGACAATATAGTTTCGGGGACAAAATGGGTAAAACTATAGTTGTGTGGACAAAATCGGAAAAAACTATAGTTGCGTGGACAAAATGGGTAAAAACTATAGTTGCGGGACAAAATGGTTAAATCTATAGTTTCGTGGACAAAATTGGTAAAAAATCTATAGTTGCGTGGACATAATAGGTAAAAACTATATTTGAGTGGACAGGATAGGCAACAACTATAGTTGCATGGACATTGGACAAATTGCTTATTATTCTTTTAAATACCATTGACAGTAATGCATACATAACAAGTAAAAAATACTGTGTAAAATTGATTGCAACTGAATACCATTGTATATGGAACATGTGCAATTTGGATCAATATTTTCATATATGTTAAGTTATAAATATTTTTCATGTTTTAAAAGTAAGATAGGAATTTATTGAAGAGAGAACACTTTGACTGATTCCCATGATTGTCAATCTTGAAATTATATTTGAGACTACTCTTTGGTAGAAGTCCTCAAAATTGTCATCTTGACCTGCACACAAATGTCAATGTAGTGTAGCAGAATTCAGGGATATACAATATCGTTTCTAGAATAAACTATAAGATATATAGGTGGATGATATAATACTTAGATAAAATTTGCATTGCAATGTCACTTGCGTTATAACTACTTATATTCACAGGTGACACCAGGAGGGCCCGCCATGTCATGGGGAATGTTTACCATTGGATGGCTAGAGATTGGAGAATTTGACATCTGCCCAATAAAACATTTTATGATCAATTAAAGAACAGGCGGGATCCATTTAATGTAAAATATTTTACTATTTTGATGGTCAGTTTCAATAAAAAATAGAATTAAATTTTCCAATTACAGAAATAAAGCAGCTTACATTGAATAATATCTATAATTCGGAACACCTCGCAGATAATTTATTGTCATCCTGGAGATAATACTGATTTAAAGTAGTTCTACCATGTGACCTTTGGTGTAAATAAAAAACAGGGGATTTGAAGTCAAACCAATATAGCAATAGTGTAATTGTGTAACGAGTACACGGTTACTATCTTAGTTTAAAGTAATCGAGTAGTCTATGTTTGTTACGAGTAACATATATTGCGATTTTGTATATATATTGTGTTATTGTCTAATCTATGTAACTTTATATACCTTCAATTCTAGATTTGGACGCGAGAAACGCTGATGGCAGCGCGCACGACAAATTTTATACTGGCATGGAGGTTACTTACATTCACTTATCTGTTGGCTTATGCAGGCGTTCGGGTTGACAAGGATAGTCTTTCAGTTAAACTGTTCACCGTTTCCTTGATACCCTCTTCGTATAGGTAAATTAAAAGCGGCCTTCAGCTTTTATTTTCTGCCAGAAAAAAACAATTTCTGTGTAGTTTCAGACTAAGTATTTCAGTAATTTTATCTTGAAAAATTGCATCATATTAAATTATTATCATTATTATTCTTCGCAAAAACATCGTCACAACGTCAGTGACGTTCGTTTTCTAAAATAGAAGATTTGAAAAACGATTGTTGCGAAAAACGATAGATTTAGGTATTGAGGGGTTTCCTTATTAATTATTATTTTATCGTCGGCAAATTTCGTTTTTCTACGTAATTATTTGATGTGACAATTATATGAAACGAATTATATAAAAATAAACATATTTTTAACCTTTAGGCCGCTTTTAATGGTTATATAGCATAGCTAACATTACTTGTGTACTTGAATGCATGTACATGTATATATATATATATGTGACTATATAAAAACTGATTAATAATACGAGCACTGAAAGTAATGGAGTTATTGAAACGAGTTTATGTAGAAAAGATTGTTTTTCTAATGTAACATCACACAAAGATTGAGTTCTATAGAATATTTCTGAAAGATTGCATCCTAATGCTAATATACTTAAAGATGGAGTCCTAACAAAATAAATGCATAGCTTCAAAATCCAATCATTGCGTCATTACATAATATATGTCAAATAAGAAACGTCACGCATTTTCTTTTCTTTCATATGAAGGCTGAAAGACATTGACTATATAGGGAATTCCATAGACGTTCACGTTGCGATGACGTCAGCACAAAACTGACTCTTGTCCTCGGAAAACTGGCCATTGTTAAAGTAACATTGTCGACCACAGGGCAAACAACTTTTGATCTAAAAATTGGAACACCAGTCTGTGCCAATACAAAAGCTTATTATCACAGTCACGGAGAGTTCAGAGACGCGCATGTGCAACAAACATCCCTACTACTACTAGTACTACTACTACTACCTGCTACTACTCTATCATAACAAACAACAACAAACCACTTCAGGTCATCAACAAGTTAGACGATGCGTCGTTGTATAATGTCAACCCAACTTCGTGGACATCCTCTGTCTTACTACTACTACAGATCTCGTCATTTACCTTCTTTTTTTAAATTACACAATATTGTTCTATCCTGTTGGAACTACTATTTATGTTTGTGCTAGAAGTATTTTTGTTTTAAAGTATTATAAACAAATGTAAAAAAGCATATTTAGTGCGTCGTTTTATAGTGGTATCAAACACCACATTAAACCAAAACCCAAAACAAACAAACAGTTTTGCGTTATGAGGGATTTTTTTGGGGAACATGAATAGTTTTGCAATAACATACTATATACAGAGTTATTATTGTTTTTTACCAAAATATTTGTGATATAATAAAATAAAATTTCAAAATGTTTCATAATGATAATAAATTAAATAACCTACTTATAATTACCTTTTTAAAATAAACTTGAATTAAAATTGGAAAAAAGGCCGCGTCAATATAAAATATGCTTATAAACATTCATTCAAAAAGGAAAAAAACGAAAAAAAAACATTGACTGTATTTTGTCATCAGAATACTGGCTACCCCCGAAAAACCCAAGCCTCGACGTTTTTTAATTTTTTTTTAATTTTTATTTTTTTGGAAGGAAACGAGTACCATTTTTAATCACAAAATAAACCGGTGATGGGACATTTCTCCATTCTAAGACTATCCCCAAAAATTTGGACTTTCCAAACGTGTTATTTTTTAAAAATTTTCCCAAAAAAAAAACTTTGAAATACAAAATTTGACAAAAATACAAGTACATTATTTTAATTTTAAAGTTAACCTGGGCCGTAAAGAAAAAAACCCCGTAAAGTGACCACTATTGTGTGTGTGTTGATTTGTTTTTTTCGCCACCAAAAGCCATTTTTATGACCCCTTTACACATTTTTTTGGCTTCACTTTATCTATCCAAAATTTTGTTTTAATTTTTTTAGGGTTAATGTTTTTTATCCTAGCTCAGTGTAGCACCTTTAAATTCTACCATTCTCAGAAAATAGTTAATGTAAAAAAATTTTGCCATTCACCAAAATGAAAAAACGATTTTATTCAATGTGCTGACCTC